>NW_027507790.1:269651450-270179872 GCF_037356315.1 Lithobates pipiens | reverse complement strand
GTAAACGCGCGGACCTCCTGTACGCTTAAAATTTATATTTTTTGGTGATATTTATTATAGCAAAAAGTAAAAAATAATGCGTTCTTTTCAAAATTGTCACTATTTTTTTCTTTATAGTGCAAAAAAATAAAAAAACGATCAAATACCACCAAAAGAAAGATCTATTTGTGGGGAAAAAAAAGGACATATTTTGTTTGGGAGCCACGTCGCACGACTGTGCAATTGTCAGTTAAAGCGACGCAGTGCCGAATCGCAAAAAGTGGTCTGGTCTTTGGTCAGCCTAATGCTCCGGGGGGCTTAAGTGGTTAAGTAATGACAAAACGATCGGGTTATAGGCTCATAGCAGAAATGTGAGATTTGCTCTGGCCCATAGGGGGTAAACAGGTGTGAGAGCCGAAGTGGTTAAATAACAATTAAAGACTGAATATTTAATCCTGTTGTGACCTGCGTCACGTACACCACCTACCCCCCCCCCCCCCCACCGCTGCTTCCGGCCTTGGACTTCAGGCTGAAGCCCCTGGTCCTTTTGCCACCTAGCAACACCCCTGGAGGAGTGACAGATCGTGTCTTCCTATTAGCTAGGAACCACGATCTGTCATTTCCTCTAGGTCAGTCCCCTCCCCCTACAGTTAGAAACACGCCCAGGGAACACAGTTAACCCCTTGATTGCCCCCCTTGTGTTAACCCCTTCCCTGCCAGTGACATTTTTACAGTAATCAGTGCATATTTATAGCACTGATCGCTGTATAAATGCATGTGTGAATGTGTGTGTCTGCCATAAAAATCGCTTATCGCCGCCATTACTAGTAAAAAAAATTATAATAATAAAAATGCTATAAAACTATCCCCTATTGTGTAAACGCTATAACTTTTGCCCAAATCAATCATTATATGCGTATTGTGTTTTTTTAAATTTTTTTAACAAAAATATGTAGAAGAATACGTATCGGCCTAAACTGGGAACAAATTTGCTCTTTTAAAAAAAAATAAATGGGGATATTTATTATAGCAAAAAGTACAAAATATTGTGTTTTTTCAAAATTGACGCTCTTTTTTTTTTTGTTTATAGCGCAAAAAATAAAAACGAAGAGGTGATCAAATACAACCAAAAGAAAGCTCTATTTGTGAGAAAAAAAGAACGTCGATTTTGTATGGGTGCCACGTCGCGCGACCGCGCAATTATCAGTTTAAGCGACGCAGTGCCGAATCGTAAAAAATGGCCCGGTCGTTCAGCAGCCAAATCTTCTGGGGCTGAAGTGCTTAACAGCCCATATACTTCCCCTCTATGTTATCCTATGTGTCCATGCACACGTGGACGTTCTTGAACTTTTATTGGCAGTGGAGTTCATGGGCCGTAAAATCGCGTTCAGGAGTCGTTTTTCTGACCACAAAAAAAAACGCTACACACGCTCATAAACGCTGATAAACGTCGACAAACGCTCAAAAACCTGGCTCAGCAGCGTTTATTAATGTTTTTGATCCATTGAAAAAAAATAAATGACTAAAAAAAAAAAAAAACACTAACGTGGAAAAACGCTAATCAACGATATTGCAAAAACGTTAAAAAAACATTGAAAGACTCACTGCAAAGCTACTGACGTTTTTATAAACTGTATTTTAACATCCAATGTGCATGGAGCCTTAAGTTCATTCCGTATTATATATATACCTGGCAGGGCCAGAAAAAAAAAAAAAAAAACACAAAACCCCCCCCCCCCAAAAAAAAAAAAAAAAAAAAAAATATCTCCGGTATCTGTATGCCAAACCCTGGAGACAGAAATCACACAGGTAAGTCTCTGGGTGATGTGAATGCAGCTGTTGAGAATGGCGCGGTGCCAGGCGCCCATCTCTGTCATCCTGGAGCCCCAGCTGCAGCTCTGCCCTGACTCTGCATCCCCTGCGATGTGCAGAATTGCTGACAGGTCAGAGGAGGTCTCGGGAGAGTTTCTATGACATTGGGGCCCCCAGCTGTGTCTGCAGAGAGATCCTGCACTGCTGGTTACTATAGACAGCTTGGAGGGGGGGGGGGGGGTTACAGCAAGCTTTGGCGGCGGCGTGCCACCCCTGGCCTAGGGAGCTGACACTCACCGACTGGTCTGTGAGAGGTGGCAGGACAATCATCTTCTCCATCGTGTTCATCACCACCCGCCACAGATCCTTCAGCACGCGTTTCAGCACCGTCTTCTCGCACACCGTGGCGAACAGCGTCAGGCTGAGAAGAGAGGAGGTCAGGGGACTTGGGTCAGCATCCACATAATACGTCCCTATGATGATCTGCCCCCCCGGGGGGGGGGGGGGGGGTTAGTTTGTAAGGATAAATATATAAAAAAAGGGTTTCCTATCCTGCACGGAGCGGCTACTTTTCCTCCCATTTGTAAAGGTCTGCAGTGGAAAGTGGAAGGGGAATAATCACAGTCAGGATTTTTTTTCAACGGGAAGGCGGGGGGGGGGGGGGGAGCGCTGTTTCAGCACTGAATGTATGCAACAGCGAGGAGGACTGGGGTGTGTTGGAGGATCACTGGGGGGGGGGGATCTATTTTTACTTGTGGGGGATTTATTGTATTGTTAAGGTTGGGAAGGTTATGTTGCTGGGATGGATCCACTTTTGAGGTAGGGATCTATTGTTTATGGAGGGTCTGTTGTTGCTGGCTGCTGGGAGATGTATTGTTTCTGGCAGGGGTCTAATGTTGCTAGGGTGGGTCTTTTGTTTCTGATGGGGTCTATTGTTGTTGTTGAGGGGGGGGGGCTCTGGTTGCCAGTGAGGATCTATTGTTTCTAAGGGAATCTTTAGGTTGCTGGGGGATCAATTGATGCTGTGGGGGTCTTCTTATTGCTTGGGTGGGGGGATCTTCTTGTTGCAGGGGAGGGGGGACTTCTTGTTGTTGGAGGGGGGGGGGCGACTTACTGCTGTGGGGGGGGGGGGGGACTTCCTGACCTTCTTGGGCGGAAAGGCTTCTTCTTGTTGCTGTGGGGGATCTCTTGTTGCGGGGGTACTTCTTGTTGCTGGGAGCGGGGGGTACTTCTTGTTTCTGGGGTGGGGGGATCACTTCTCGCTGCTGGAGGGGGGAGGACTTCTTGTTGCGGGGGGGTGGGGGGGGGGGGACTGGGACTTCTTGTTGCGGGGGGCGGGGGGGGGACTGGGACTTCTTGTTGTGGGGGGGGACTGGGACTTCTTGTTGCGGGGGGGGGGGGGGGGGCTGGGACTTCTTGTTGCGGGGAGGACTGGGACTTCTTGTTGCGGGGAGGACTGGGACTTCTTGTTGCGGGGAGACTGGGACTTCTTGTTGCGGGGAGGACTGGGACTTCTTGTTGCGGGGAGGACTGGGACTTCTTGTTGCGGGGAGGACTGGGACTTCTTGTTGCGGGGAGGACTGGGACTTCTTGTTGCGGGGAGGACTGGGACTTCTTGTTGCGGGGAGGACTGGGACTTCTTGTTGCAGGGAGGACTGGGACTTCTTGTTGCAGGGAGGACTGGGACTTCTTGTTGCGGGGAGGACTGGGACTTCTTGTTGCGGGGAGGACTGGACTTCTTGTTGCGGGGAGGACTGGGACTTCTTGTTGCAGGGAGGACTGGGACTTCTTGTTGCAGGGAGGACTGGGACTTCTTGTTGCAGGGAGGACTGGGACTTCTTGTTGCAGGGAGGACTGGGACTTCTTGTTGCAGGGAGGACTGGGACTTCTTGTTGCAGGGAGGACTGGGACTTCTTGTTGCAGGGAGGACTGGGACTTCTTGTTGCAGGGAGGACTGGGACTTCTTGTTGCAGGGAGGACTGGGACTTCTTGTTGCGGGGGGGGGGGGGGGGGGGGGCTTCTTGTTGCTGGGGGAGACTGGGACTTCTTGTTGCGGGGAGGACTGGGACTTCTTGTTGCAGGGAGGACTGGGACTTCTTGTTGCGGGTGGGGGGGGGGCTTCTTGTTGCTGGGGGAGACTGGGACTTCTTGTTGCTGGGGGGGGACTGGGACTTCTTGTTTGTTGAGGGGGGGGCTTCTTGTTGCTGGGGGGACGACTGGGACTTCTTCTTGCTGGGGGACGACGACTGGGACTTCTTGTTGCTGGGGGGGGGGACTGGGACTTCTTCTTGCTGGGGGGGGGACTGGGACTTCTTGTTGCTGGGGAGGGGACTGGGACTTCTTGTTGCTGGGGGGGGCTTCTTGTTGCTGGGACGACGACTGGGACTTCTTCTTGCTGGGGGACGACGACTGGGACTTCTTGCTGCTGGGGGGGGGGGGGCTGGGACTTCTTGTTGCGGGGAGGACTGGGACTTCTTGTTGCGGGGAGGGGGGGCTTCTTGTTGCTGGGGGAGACTGGGACTTCTTGTTGCTGGGGGGGGACTGGGACTTCTTGTTTGTTGAGGGGGGGGGGGCTTCTTGTTGCTGGGGGGACGACTGGGACTTCTTCTTGCTGGGGGACGACGACTGGGACTTCTTGTTGCTGGGGGGGGGGGGGGGGGGACTGGGACTTCTTGTTGCTGGGGGGGGGACTGGGACTTCTTGTTGCTGGGGAGGGGACTGGGACTTCTTGTTGCTGGGGGGGGCTTCTTGTTGCTGGGACGACGACTGGGACTTCTTCTTGCTGGAGGACGACGACTGGGACTTCTTGTTGCTGGGGGGGGGGGGGGACTGGGACTTCTTGTTGCTGGGGGGGGGGCTGGACCTTCTTGTTGCTGGGGGGGGGGGACTGGGACTTATTGTTGAGGGTGGGGGGGGCTTCTTGTTGCTGGGGGGACGACTGGGACTTCTTGTTGCTGGGGGGGGGACGACTGGGACTTCTTGTTGCTGGGGGGGACGACTGGGACTTCTTGTTGCTGGGGGGGACTGAGACTTCTTGTTGCTGGGGGGGGGGACTGGGACTTCTTGTTGCTGGGGGGGGGACTGGGACTTCTTGTTGCTGGGGGGGGACTGGGACTTCTTGTTGCTGGGGGGGGACTGGGACTTCTTGTTGCTGGGGGGGACTGGGACTTCTTGTTGCTGGGGGGGACGGGGACTTCTTGTTGCTGGGGGGGACTGGGACTTCTTGTTGCTGGGGGGGGACTGGGACTTCTTGTTGCTGGGGGGGACTGGGACTTCTTGTTGCTGGGGGGGGGACTGGGACTTCTTGTTGCTGGGGGGGGGCTGGACCTTCTTGTTGCTGGGGGGGGGGGGACTGGGACTTATTGTTGAGGGTGGGGGGGGCTTCTTGTTGCTGGGGGGACGACTGGGACTTCTTGTTGCTGGGGGGGGGGACGACTGGGACTTCTTGTTGCTGGGGGGGGGACGACTGGGATTTCTTGTTGCTGGGGGGGGGACGACTGGGACTTCTTGTTGCTGGGGGGGACTGAGACTTCTTGTTGCTGGGGGGACGGCTGGGACTTCTTGTTGCTGGGGGGGGACTGGGACTTCTTGTTGCTGGGGGGGGGACTGGGACTTCTTGTTGCTGGGGGGGGACTGGGACTTCTTGTTGCTGGGGGGGGACTGGGACTTCTTGTTGCTGGGGGGGGACTGGGACTTCTTGTTGCTGGGGGGGGACTGGGACTTCTTGTTGCTGGGGGGGGACTGGGACTTCTTGTTGCTGGGGGGGGACTGGGACTTCTTGTTGCTGGGGGGGGACTGGGACTTCTTGTTGCTGGGGGGGGGACTGGGACTTCTTGTTGCTGGGGGGGGACTGGGACTTATTGTTGAGGGTGGGGGGGGGCTTCTTGTTGCTGGGGGGACGACTGGGACTTCTTGTTGCTGGGGGGGACTGAGACTTCTTGTTGCTGGGGGGGGGACTGGGACTTCTTGTTGCTGGGGGGGGGGACTGGGACTTCTTGTTGCTGGGGGGGGACTGGGACTTCTTGTTGCTGGGGGGGGACTGGGACTTCTTGTTGCTGGGGGGGGGACTGGGACTTCTTGTTGCTGGGGGGGGACTGGGACTTCTTGTTGCTGGGGGGGGACTGGGACTTCTTGTTGCTGGGGGGGACTGGGACTTCTTGTTGCTGGGGGGGGACGGGGACTTCTTGTTGCTGGGGGGGGACGGGGACTTCTTGTTGCTGGGGGGGACTGGGACTTCTTGTTGCTGGGGGGGACTGGGACTTCTTGTTGCTGGGGGGGGACTGGGACTTCTTGTTGCTGGGGGGGGGGGACTGGGACTTCTTGTTGCTGGGGGGGGGACTGGGACTTCTTGTTGCTGGGGGGGGGACTGGGACTTCTTGTTGCTGGGGGGGGGGGGGGCTGGGCCTTCTTGTTGCTGGGGGGGGACTGGGACTTATTGTTGCTGGGGGGGGGACTGGGACTTATTGTTGAGGGTGGGGGGGGCTTCTTGTTGCTGGGGGGACGACTGGGACTTCTTGTTGCTGGGGGGGGCGACTGGGACTTCTTGTTGCTGGGGGACGACTGGGACTTCTTGTTGCTGGGGGACGACTGGGACTTCTTGTTGCTGGGGGGGGGGGGGGACTGGGACTTCTTGTTGCTGGGGGGGGGACTGGGACTTCTTGTTGCTGGGGGGGGGGACTGGGACTTCTTGTTGCTGGGGGGGGGACTGGGACTTCTTGTTGCTGGGGGGGGACTGGGACTTCTTGTTGCTGGGGGGGGGACTGGGACTTCTTGTTGCTGGGGAGGGGACTGGGACTTCTTGTTGCTGGGGGGGGGACTGGGACTTCTTGTTACTGGGAAGGGACTGCTTGTTGCTGGGGGGGACTGGGACTTCTTGTTGCTGGGGGGACGACTGGGACTTCTTGTTGCTGGGGGGGACGACTGGGACTTCTTGTTGCTGGGGGGGGCGACTGGGACTTCTTGTTGCTGGGGGGGGCAACTGGGACTTCTTGTTGCTGGGGGGGGGACTGGGACTTCTTGTTGCTGGGGGGGGGACTGGGACTTCTTGTTGCTGGGGGGGGGACTGGGACTTCTTGTTGCTGGGGGGGGACTGGGACTTCTTGTTGCTGGGGGGGGACTGGGACTTCTTGTTGCTGGGGGGGGACTGGGACTTCTTGTTGCTGGGGGGGACTGGGACTTCTTGTTGCTGGGGGGGGGGACTGGGACTTCTTGTTGCTGGGGGGGGACTGGGACTTCTTGTTGCTGGGGGGGGGGACTGCTTGTTGCTGGGGGGGACTGGGACTTCTTGTTGCTGGGGGGGACTGGGACTTCTTTTTGCTGGGGGGGGGGACTGGGACTTCTTGTTGCTGGGGGGGGGGGCTGGGACTTCTTGTTGGTGGGGGGGGGGGCTGGGACTTCTTGTAGGTGGGGGGGGGGGGGCTGGGACTTCTTGTCGCTGGGGGGGGAACTGGGACTTCTTGACGCTGGGAGGGGACTGGGACTTCTTGTCGCTGGGAGGGGACTGGGACTTCTTGTCGCTGGGAGGGGACTGGGACTTCTTGTCGCTGGGAGGGGACTGGGACTTCTTGTTGCTGGGGGGGACTGAGACTTCTTGTTGCTGGGGGGGGGGGGACTGGGACTTCTTGTTTCTGGGGGGGACTGGGACTTCTTGTTGCTGGAGGGGACTGGGCTTCTTGTTGCTGGGGGGGGGGACTGGGACTTCTTGTTGCTGGGGGGACTGGGACTTCTTGTTGCTGGGGGGGGACTGGGACTGGGACTTCTTGTTGCTGGGGGGGGGGGGGACTGGGACTTCTTGTTGCTGGGGGGGGACTGGGACTTCTTGTTGCTGGGAGGGGACTGGGACTTCTTGTTGCTGGGAGGGGACTGGGACTTCTTGTTGCTGGGAGGGGACTGGGACTTCTTGTTGCTGGGAGGGGACTGGGACTTCTTGTTGCTGGGAGGGGACTGGGACTTCTTGTTGCTGGGAGGACTGGGACTTCTTGTTGCTGGGGGGGGACTGGGACTGGGACTTCTTGTTGCTGGGGGGGGGGGGGGACTGGGACTTCTTGTTGCTGGGGGGGGACTGGGACTGGGACTTCTTGTTGCTGGGAGGGGACTGGGACTTCTTGTTGCTGGGAGGGGACTGGGACTTCTTGTTGCTGGGAGGACTGGGACTTCTTGTTGCAGGGGGGGGGGGCTTCTTGTTGCTGGGGGAGACTGGGACTTCTTGTTGCGGGGAGGACTGGGACTTCTTGTTGCGGGGAGGACTGGGACTTCTTGTTGCAGGGAGGACTGGGACTTCTTGTTGCGGGGGGGGGGGGGCTTCTTGTTGCTGGGGGAGACTGGGACTTCTTGTTGCTGGGGGGGGACTGGGACTTCTTGTTTGTTGAGGGGGGGGCTTCTTGTTGCTGGGGGGACGACTGGGACTTCTTCTTGCTGGGGGACGACGACTGGGACTTCTTGTTGCTGGGGGGGGGGACTGGGACTTCTTCTTGCTGGGGGGGGGGACTGGGACTTCTTGTTGCTGGGGAGGGGACTGGGACTTCTTGTTGCTGGGGGGGGCTTCTTGTTGCTGGGACGACGACTGGGACTTCTTCTTGCTGGGGGACGACGACTGGGACTTCTTGTTGCTGGGGGGTGGGGGGCTGGGACTTCTTGTTGCGGGGAGGACTGGGACTTCTTGTTGCGGGGGGGGGGGGCTTCTTGTTGCTGGGGGAGACTGGGACTTCTTGTTGCTGGGGGGGGACTGGGACTTCTTGTTTGTTGAGGGGGGGGGGGGCTTCTTGTTGCTGGGGGGACGACTGGGACTTCTTCTTGCTGGGGGACGACGACTGGGACTTCTTGTTGCTGGGGGGGGGGGGGACTGGGACTTCTTGTTGCTGGGGGGGGGACTGGGACTTCTTGTTGCTGGGGAGGGGACTGGGACTTCTTGTTGCTGGGGGGGGCTTCTTGTTGCTGGGACGACGACTGGGACTTCTTCTTGCTGGAGGACGACGACTGGGACTTCTTGTTGCTGGGGGGGGGGACTGGGACTTCTTGTTGCTGGGGGGGGGGCTGGACCTTCTTGTTGCTGGGGGGGGGGGACTGGGACTTATTGTTGAGGGTGGGGGGGGCTTCTTGTTGCTGGGGGGACGACTGGGACTTCTTGTTGCTGGGGGGGGGACGACTGGGACTTCTTGTTGCTGGGGGGGACGACTGGGACTTCTTGTTGCTGGGGGGGACTGAGACTTCTTGTTGCTGGGGGGGGGGACTGGGACTTCTTGTTGCTGGGGGGGGGGACTGGGACTTCTTGTTGCTGGGGGGGGACTGGGACTTCTTGTTGCTGGGGGGGGACTGGGACTTCTTGTTGCTGGGGGGGGACTGGGACTTCTTGTTGCTGGGGGGGGACTGGGACTTCTTGTTGCTGGGGGGGACGGGGACTTCTTGTTGCTGGGGGGGACTGGGACTTCTTGTTGCTGGGGGGGGACTGGGACTTCTTGTTGCTGGGGGGGACTGGGACTTCTTGTTGCTGGGGGGGGGACTGGGACTTCTTGTTGCTGGGGGGGGGGCTGGACCTTCTTGTTGCTGGGGGGGGGACTGGGACTTATTGTTGAGGGTGGGGGGGGCTTCTTGTTGCTGGGGGGACGACTGGGACTTCTTGTTGCTGGGGGGGGGACGACTGGGACTTCTTGTTGCTGGGGGGGGGATGACTGGGACTTCTTGTTGCTGGGGGGGGGACGACTGGGACTTCTTGTTGCTGGGGGGGACTGAGACTTCTTGTTGCTGGGGGGACGGCTGGGACTTCTTGTTGCTGGGGGGGGGACTGGGACTTCTTGTTGCTGGGGGAGGACTGGGACTTCTTGTTGCTGGGGGGGGACTGGGACTTCTTGTTGCTGGGGGGGACGGGGACTTCTTGTTGCGGGGAGGACTGGGACTTCTTGTTGCAGGGAGGACTGGGACTTCTTGTTGCAGGGAGGACTGGGACTTCTTGTTGCGGGGAGGACTGGGACTTCTTGTTGCGGGGAGGACTGGGACTTCTTGTTGCAGGGAGGACTGGGACTTCTTGTTGCAGGGAGGACTGGGACTTCTTGTTGCAGGGAGGACTGGGACTTCTTGTTGCAGGGAGGACTGGGACTTCTTGTTGCAGGGAGGACTGGGACTTCTTGTTGCAGGGAGGACTGGGACTTCTTGTTGCAGGGAGGACTGGGACTTCTTGTTGCAGGGAGGACTGGGACTTCTTGTTGCAGGGAGGACTGGGACTTCTTGTTGCGGGGGGGGGGGGGGGGGGGCTTCTTGTTGCAGGGAGGACTGGGACTTCTTGTTGCGGGTGGGGGGGGGGCTTCTTGTTGCTGGGGGAGACTGGGACTTCTTGTTGCTGGGGGGGGACTGGGACTTCTTGTTTGTTGAGGGGGGGGCTTCTTGTTGCTGGGGGGACGACTGGGACTTCTTCTTGCTGGGGGACGACGACTGGGACTTCTTGTTGCTGGGGGGGGGGACTGGGACTTCTTCTTGCTGGGGGGGGGACTGGGACTTCTTGTTGCTGGGGAGGGGACTGGGACTTCTTGTTGCTGGGGGGGGCTTCTTGTTGCTGGGACGACGACTGGGACTTCTTCTTGCTGGGGGACGACGACTGGGACTTCTTGTTGCTGGGGGGGGGGGGGGCTGGGACTTCTTGTTGCGGGGAGGACTGGGACTTCTTGTTGCGGGGAGGGGGGGCTTCTTGTTGCTGGGGGAGACTGGGACTTCTTGTTGCTGGGGGGGGACTGGGACTTCTTGTTTGTTGAGGGGGGGGGGGCTTCTTGTTGCTGGGGGGACGACTGGGACTTCTTCTTGCTGGGGGACGACGACTGGGACTTCTTGTTGCTGGGGGGGGGGGGGGGGACTGGGACTTCTTGTTGCTGGGGGGGGGACTGGGACTTCTTGTTGCTGGGGAGGGGACTGGGACTTCTTGTTGCTGGGGGGGGCTTCTTGTTGCTGGGACGACGACTGGGACTTCTTCTTGCTGGAGGACGACGACTGGGACTTCTTGTTGCTGGGGGGGGGGGGACTGGGACTTCTTGTTGCTGGGGGGGGGGCTGGACCTTCTTGTTGCTGGGGGGGGGGGACTGGGACTTATTGTTGAGGGTGGGGGGGGCTTCTTGTTGCTGGGGGGACGACTGGGACTTCTTGTTGCTGGGGGGGGACGACTGGGACTTCTTGTTGCTGGGGGGGACGACTGGGACTTCTTGTTGCTGGGGGGGACTGAGACTTCTTGTTGCTGGGGGGGGGGACTGGGACTTCTTGTTGCTGGGGGGGGGACTGGGACTTCTTGTTGCTGGGGGGGGACTGGGACTTCTTGTTGCTGGGGGGGGACTGGGACTTCTTGTTGCTGGGGGGGACTGGGACTTCTTGTTGCTGGGGGGGACGGGGACTTCTTGTTGCTGGGGGGGACTGGGACTTCTTGTTGCTGGGGGGGGACTGGGACTTCTTGTTGCTGGGGGGGACTGGGACTTCTTGTTGCTGGGGGGGGGACTGGGACTTCTTGTTGCTGGGGGGGGGCTGGACCTTCTTGTTGCTGGGGGGGGGGGGACTGGGACTTATTGTTGAGGGTGGGGGGGGCTTCTTGTTGCTGGGGGGACGACTGGGACTTCTTGTTGCTGGGGGGGGGACGACTGGGACTTCTTGTTGCTGGGGGGGGGACGACTGGGATTTCTTGTTGCTGGGGGGGGGACGACTGGGACTTCTTGTTGCTGGGGGGGACTGAGACTTCTTGTTGCTGGGGGGACGGCTGGGACTTCTTGTTGCTGGGGGGGGACTGGGACTTCTTGTTGCTGGGGGGGGGACTGGGACTTCTTGTTGCTGGGGGGGGACTGGGACTTCTTGTTGCTGGGGGGGGACTGGGACTTCTTGTTGCTGGGGGGGACGGGGACTTCTTGTTGCTGGGGGGGGACTGGGACTTCTTGTTGCTGGGGGGGGACTGGGACTTCTTGTTGCTGGGGGGGGACTGGGACTTCTTGTTGCTGGGGGGGGACTGGGACTTCTTGTTGCTGGGGGGGGGACTGGGACTTCTTGTTGCTGGGGGGGGACTGGGACTTATTGTTGAGGGTGGGGGGGGGCTTCTTGTTGCTGGGGGGACGACTGGGACTTCTTGTTGCTGGGGGGGACTGAGACTTCTTGTTGCTGGGGGGGGGACTGGGACTTCTTGTTGCTGGGGGGGGGACTGGGACTTCTTGTTGCTGGGGGGGGACTGGGACTTCTTGTTGCTGGGGGGGGACTGGGACTTCTTGTTGCTGGGGGGGGGACTGGGACTTCTTGTTGCTGGGGGGGGACTGGGACTTCTTGTTGCTGGGGGGGGACTGGGACTTCTTGTTGCTGGGGGGGACTGGGACTTCTTGTTGCTGGGGGGGGACGGGGACTTCTTGTTGCTGGGGGGGGACGGGGACTTCTTGTTGCTGGGGGGGACTGGGACTTCTTGTTGCTGGGGGGGACTGGGACTTCTTGTTGCTGGGGGGGGACTGGGACTTCTTGTTGCTGGGGGGGGGGGACTGGGACTTCTTGTTGCTGGGGGGGGGACTGGGACTTCTTGTTGCTGGGGGGGGGACTGGGACTTCTTGTTGCTGGGGGGGGGGGGGCTGGGCCTTCTTGTTGCTGGGGGGGGACTGGGACTTATTGTTGCTGGGGGGGGGACTGGGACTTATTGTTGAGGGTGGGGGGGGCTTCTTGTTGCTGGGGGGACGACTGGGACTTCTTGTTGCTGGGGGGGGCGACTGGGACTTCTTGTTGCTGGGGGACGACTGGGACTTCTTGTTGCTGGGGGACGACTGGGACTTCTTGTTGCTGGGGGGGGGGGGGGACTGGGACTTCTTGTTGCTGGGGGGGGGACTGGGACTTCTTGTTGCTGGGGGGGGGGACTGGGACTTCTTGTTGCTGGGGGGGGACTGGGACTTCTTGTTGCTGGGGGGGGACTGGGACTTCTTGTTGCTGGGGGGGGGACTGGGACTTCTTGTTGCTGGGGAGGGGACTGGGACTTCTTGTTGCTGGGGGGGGGACTGGGACTTCTTGTTACTGGGAAGGGACTGCTTGTTGCTGGGGGGGACTGGGACTTCTTGTTGCTGGGGGGACGACTGGGACTTCTTGTTGCTGGGGGGGACGACTGGGACTTCTTGTTGCTGGGGGGGGCGACTGGGACTTCTTGTTGCTGGGGGGGGCAACTGGGACTTCTTGTTGCTGGGGGGGGGACTGGGACTTCTTGTTGCTGGGGGGGGGACTGGGACTTCTTGTTGCTGGGGGGGGGACTGGGACTTCTTGTTGCTGGGGGGGGACTGGGACTTCTTGTTGCTGGGGGGGGACTGGGACTTCTTGTTGCTGGGGGGGGACTGGGACTTCTTGTTGCTGGGGGGGACTGGGACTTCTTGTTGCTGGGGGGGGGGACTGGGACTTCTTGTTGCTGGGGGGGGACTGGGACTTCTTGTTGCTGGGGGGGGGGACTGCTTGTTGCTGGGGGGGACTGGGACTTCTTGTTGCTGGGGGGGACTGGGACTTCTTTTTGCTGGGGGGGGGGACTGGGACTTCTTGTTGCTGGGGGGGGGGGCTGGGACTTCTTGTTGGTGGGGGGGGGGGCTGGGACTTCTTGTAGGTGGGGGGGGGGGGGGCTGGGACTTCTTGTCGCTGGGGGGGGAACTGGGACTTCTTGACGCTGGGAGGGGACTGGGACTTCTTGTCGCTGGGAGGGGACTGGGACTTCTTGTCGCTGGGAGGGGACTGGGACTTCTTGTCGCTGGGAGGGGACTGGGACTTCTTGTTGCTGGGGGGGACTGAGACTTCTTGTTGCTGGGGGGGGGGGGACTGGGACTTCTTGTTTCTGGGGGGGACTGGGACTTCTTGTTGCTGGAGGGGACTGGGCTTCTTGTTGCTGGGGGGGGGGACTGGGACTTCTTGTTGCTGGGGGGACTGGGACTTCTTGTTGCTGGGGGGGGACTGGGACTGGGACTTCTTGTTGCTGGGGGGGGGGGGGGGACTGGGACTTCTTGTTGCTGGGGGGGGACTGGGACTTCTTGTTGCTGGGAGGGGACTGGGACTTCTTGTTGCTGGGAGGGGACTGGGACTTCTTGTTGCTGGGAGGGGACTGGGACTTCTTGTTGCTGGGAGGGGACTGGGACTTCTTGTTGCTGGGAGGACTGGGACTTCTTGTTGCTGGGGGGGGACTGGGACTGGGACTTCTTGTTGCTGGGGGGGGGGGGGGACTGGGACTTCTTGTTGCTGGGGGGGGACTGGGACTGGGACTTCTTGTTGCTGGGAGGGGACTGGGACTTCTTGTTGCTGGGAGGGGACTGGGACTTCTTGTTGCTGGGAGGACTGGGACTTCTTGTTGCAGGGAGGACTGGGACTTCTTGTTGCGGGGGGGGGGGGGGCTTCTTGTTGCTGGGGGAGACTGGGACTTCTTGTTGCGGGGAGGACTGGGACTTCTTGTTGCAGGGAGGACTGGGACTTCTTGTTGCGGGGGGGGGGGGGCTTCTTGTTGCTGGGGGAGACTGGGACTTCTTGTTGCTGGGGGGGGACTGGGACTTCTTGTTTGTTGAGGGGGGGGCTTCTTGTTGCTGGGGGGACGACTGGGACTTCTTCTTGCTGGGGGACGACGACTGGGACTTCTTGTTGCTGGGGGGGGGGACTGGGACTTCTTCTTGCTGGGGGGGGGACTGGGACTTCTTGTTGCTGGGGAGGGGACTGGGACTTCTTGTTGCTGGGGGGGGCTTCTTGTTGCTGGGACGACGACTGGGACTTCTTCTTGCTGGGGGACGACGACTGGGACTTCTTGTTGCTGGGGGGTGGGGGGCTGGGACTTCTTGTTGCGGGGAGGACTGGGACTTCTTGTTGCGGGGGGGGGGGGCTTCTTGTTGCTGGGGGAGACTGGGACTTCTTGTTGCTGGGGGGGACTGGGACTTCTTGTTTGTTGAGGGGGGGGGGGGCTTCTTGTTGCTGGGGGGACGACTGGGACTTCTTCTTGCTGGGGGACGACGACTGGGACTTCTTGTTGCTGGGGGGGGGGGGGACTGGGACTTCTTGTTGCTGGGGGGGGGACTGGGACTTCTTGTTGCTGGGGAGGGGACTGGGACTTCTTGTTGCTGGGGGGGGCTTCTTGTTGCTGGGACGACGACTGGGACTTCTTCTTGCTGGAGGACGACGACTGGGACTTCTTGTTGCTGGGGGGGGGGACTGGGACTTCTTGTTGCTGGGGGGGGGGCTGGACCTTCTTGTTGCTGGGGGGGGGGGACTGGGACTTATTGTTGAGGGTGGGGGGGGCTTCTTGTTGCTGGGGGGACGACTGGGACTTCTTGTTGCTGGGGGGGGGACGACTGGGACTTCTTGTTGCTGGGGGGGACGACTGGGACTTCTTGTTGCTGGGGGGGACTGAGACTTCTTGTTGCTGGGGGGGGGGACTGGGACTTCTTGTTGCTGGGGGGGGGACTGGGACTTCTTGTTGCTGGGGGGGGACTGGGACTTCTTGTTGCTGGGGGACGACTGGGACTTCTTGTTGCTGGGGGACGACTGGGACTTCTTGTTGCTGGGGGGGGGGGGGGACTGGGACTTCTTGTTGCTGGGGGGGGGACTGGGACTTCTTGTTGCTGGGGGGGGGGACTGGGACTTCTTGTTGCTGGGGGGGGACTGGGACTTCTTGTTGCTGGGGGGGGACTGGGACTTCTTGTTGCTGGGGGGGGGACTGGGACTTCTTGTTGCTGGGGAGGGGACTGGGACTTCTTGTTGCTGGGGGGGGGACTGGGACTTCTTGTTACTGGGAAGGGACTGCTTGTTGCTGGGGGGGACTGGGACTTCTTGTTGCTGGGGGGACGACTGGGACTTCTTGTTGCTGGGGGGGACGACTGGGACTTCTTGTTGCTGGGGGGGGCGACTGGGACTTCTTGTTGCTGGGGGGGGCAACTGGGACTTCTTGTTGCTGGGGGGGGGACTGGGACTTCTTGTTGCTGGGGGGGGGACTGGGACTTCTTGTTGCTGGGGGGGGGACTGGGACTTCTTGTTGCTGGGGGGGGACTGGGACTTCTTGTTGCTGGGGGGGGACTGGGACTTCTTGTTGCTGGGGGGGGACTGGGACTTCTTGTTGCTGGGGGGGACTGGGACTTCTTGTTGCTGGGGGGGGGGACTGGGACTTCTTGTTGCTGGGGGGGGACTGGGACTTCTTGTTGCTGGGGGGGGGGACTGCTTGTTGCTGGGGGGGACTGGGACTTCTTGTTGCTGGGGGGGACTGGGACTTCTTTTTGCTGGGGGGGGGGACTGGGACTTCTTGTTGCTGGGGGGGGGGGCTGGGACTTCTTGTTGGTGGGGGGGGGGGCTGGGACTTCTTGTAGGTGGGGGGGGGGGGGGCTGGGACTTCTTGTCGCTGGGGGGGGAACTGGGACTTCTTGACGCTGGGAGGGGACTGGGACTTCTTGTCGCTGGGAGGGGACTGGGACTTCTTGTCGCTGGGAGGGGACTGGGACTTCTTGTCGCTGGGAGGGGACTGGGACTTCTTGTTGCTGGGGGGACTGAGACTTCTTGTTGCTGGGGGGGGGGGACTGGGACTTCTTGTTTCTGGGGGGGACTGGGACTTCTTGTTGCTGGAGGGGACTGGGCTTCTTGTTGCTGGGGGGGGGGACTGGGACTTCTTGTTGCTGGGGGGACTGGGACTTCTTGTTGCTGGGGGGGGACTGGGACTGGGACTTCTTGTTGCTGGGGGGGGGGGGGGACTGGGACTTCTTGTTGCTGGGGGGGGACTGGGACTTCTTGTTGCTGGGAGGGGACTGGGACTTCTTGTTGCTGGGAGGGGACTGGGACTTCTTGTTGCTGGGAGGGGACTGGGACTTCTTGTTGCTGGGAGGGGACTGGGACTTCTTGTTGCTGGGAGGACTGGGACTTCTTGTTGCTGGGGGGGGACTGGGACTGGGACTTCTTGTTGCTGGGGGGGGGGGGGGACTGGGACTTCTTGTTGCTGGGGGGGGACTGGGACTGGGACTTCTTGTTGCTGGGAGGGGACTGGGACTTCTTGTTGCTGGGAGGGGACTGGGACTTCTTGTTGCTGGGAGGACTGGGACTTCTTGTTGCAGGGAGGACTGGGACTTCTTGTTGCGGGGGGGGGGGGGCTTCTTGTTGCTGGGGGAGACTGGGACTTCTTGTTGCGGGGAGGACTGGGACTTCTTGTTGCAGGGAGGACTGGGACTTCTTGTTGCGGGGGGGGGGGGGCTTCTTGTTGCTGGGGGAGACTGGGACTTCTTGTTGCTGGGGGGGGACTGGGACTTCTTGTTTGTTGAGGGGGGGGCTTCTTGTTGCTGGGGGGACGACTGGGACTTCTTCTTGCTGGGGGACGACGACTGGGACTTCTTGTTGCTGGGGGGGGGGACTGGGACTTCTTCTTGCTGGGGGGGGGACTGGGACTTCTTGTTGCTGGGGAGGGGACTGGGACTTCTTGTTGCTGGGGGGGGCTTCTTGTTGCTGGGACGACGACTGGGACTTCTTCTTGCTGGGGGACGACGACTGGGACTTCTTGTTGCTGGGGGGTGGGGGGCTGGGACTTCTTGTTGCGGGGAGGACTGGGACTTCTTGTTGCGGGGGGGGGGGGCTTCTTGTTGCTGGGGGAGACTGGGACTTCTTGTTGCTGGGGGGGGACTGGGACTTCTTGTTTGTTGAGGGGGGGGGGGGCTTCTTGTTGCTGGGGGGACGACTGGGACTTCTTCTTGCTGGGGGACGACGACTGGGACTTCTTGTTGCTGGGGGGGGGGGGGGACTGGGACTTCTTGTTGCTGGGGGGGGGACTGGGACTTCTTGTTGCTGGGGAGGGGACTGGGACTTCTTGTTGCTGGGGGGGGCTTCTTGTTGCTGGGACGACGACTGGGACTTCTTCTTGCTGGAGGACGACGACTGGGACTTCTTGTTGCTGGGGGGGGGGACTGGGACTTCTTGTTGCTGGGGGGGGGGCTGGACCTTCTTGTTGCTGGGGGGGGGGGACTGGGACTTATTGTTGAGGGTGGGGGGGGCTTCTTGTTGCTGGGGGGACGACTGGGACTTCTTGTTGCTGGGGGGGGGACGACTGGGACTTCTTGTTGCTGGGGGGGACGACTGGGACTTCTTGTTGCTGGGGGGGACTGAGACTTCTTGTTGCTGGGGGGGGGGACTGGGACTTCTTGTTGCTGGGGGGGGGGACTGGGACTTCTTGTTGCTGGGGGGGGACTGGGACTTCTTGTTGCTGGGGGGGGACTGGGACTTCTTGTTGCTGGGGGGGGACTGGGACTTCTTGTTGCTGGGGGGGGACTGGGACTTCTTGTTGCTGGGGGGGACGGGGACTTCTTGTTGCTGGGGGGGACTGGGACTTCTTGTTGCTGGGGGGGGACTGGGACTTCTTGTTGCTGGGGGGGACTGGGACTTCTTGTTGCTGGGGGGGGGACTGGGACTTCTTGTTGCTGGGGGGGGGGGCTGGACCTTCTTGTTGCTGGGGGGGGGGACTGGGACTTATTGTTGAGGGTGGGGGGGGCTTCTTGTTGCTGGGGGGACGACTGGGACTTCTTGTTGCTGGGGGGGGGACGACTGGGACTTCTTGTTGCTGGGGGGGGGATGACTGGGACTTCTTGTTGCTGGGGGGGGGACGACTGGGACTTCTTGTTGCTGGGGGGGACTGAGACTTCTTGTTGCTGGGGGGACGGCTGGGACTTCTTGTTGCTGGGGGGGGGACTGGGACTTCTTGTTGCTGGGGGAGGACTGGGACTTCTTGTTGCTGGGGGGGGACTGGGACTTCTTGTTGCTGGGGGGGACGGGGACTTCTTGTTGCTGGGGGGGGACTGGGACTTCTTGTTGCTGGGGGGGGACTGGGACTTCTTGTTGCTGGGGGGGGACTGGGACTTCTTGTTGCTGGGGGGGGACTGGGACTTCTTGTTGCTGGGGGGGGGACTGGGACTTCTTGTTGCTGGGGGGGGGACTGGGACTTATTGTTGAGGGTGGGGGGGGGCTTCTTGTTGCTGGGGGGACGACTGGGACTTCTTGTTGCTGGGGGGGACTGAGACTTCTTGTTGCTGGGGGGGGGACTGGGACTTCTTGTTGCTGGGGGGGGGACTGGGACTTCTTGTTGCTGGGGGGGGGACTGGGACTTCTTGTTGCTGGGGGGGGACTGGGACTTCTTGTTGCTGGGGGGGGACTGGGACTTCTTGTTGCTGGGGGGGGACTGGGACTTCTTGTTGCTGGGGGGGGACTGGGACTTCTTGTTGCTGGGGGGGGACTGGGACTTCTTGTTGCTGGGGGGGACTGGGACTTCTTGTTGCTGGGGGGGGACGGGGACTTCTTGTTGCTGGGGGGGGGACGGGGACTTCTTGTTGCTGGGGGGGACTGGGACTTCTTGTTGCTGGGGGGGGACTGGGACTTCTTGTTGCTGGGGGGGGGGGACTGGGACTTCTTGTTGCTGGGGGGGGGACTGGGACTTCTTGTTGCTGGGGGGGGGACTGGGACTTCTTGTTGCTGGGGGGGGGGGGGGGCTGGGCCTTCTTGTTGCTGGGGGGGGACTGGGACTTATTGTTGCTGGGGGGGGGACTGGGACTTATTGTTGAGGGTGGGGGGGGCTTCTTGTTGCTGGGGGGACGACTGGGACTTCTTGTTGCTGGGGGGGGCGACTGGGACTTCTTGTTGCTGGGGGACGACTGGGACTTCTTGTTGCTGGGGGACGACTGGGACTTCTTGTTGCTGGGGGGGGGGGGACTGGGACTTCTTGTTGCTGGGGGGGGGACTGGGACTTCTTGTTGCTGGGGGGGGGACTGGGACTTATTGTTGCTGGGGGGGGGACTGGGACTTATTGTTGAGGGTGGGGGGGGCTTCTTGTTGCTGGGGGGACGACTGGGACTTCTTGTTGCTGGGGGGGGCGACTGGGACTTCTTGTTGCTGGGGGACGACTGGGACTTCTTGTTGCTGGGGGACGACTGGGACTTCTTGTTGCTGGGGGGGGGGGGGGACTGGGACTTCTTGTTGCTGGGGGGGGGACTGGGACTTCTTGTTGCTGGGGGGGGGGGGACTGGGACTTCTTGTTGCTGGGGGGGGGACTGGGACTTCTTGTTGCTGGGGGGGGGACTGGGACTTCTTGTTGAGGGTGGGGGGGGCTTCTTGTTGCTGGGGGGACGACTGGGACTTCTTGTTGCTGGGGGGGGCGACTGGGACTTCTTGTTGCTGGGGGACGACTGGGACTTCTTGTTGCTGGGGGACGACTGGGACTTCTTGTTGCTGGGGGGGGGGGGACTGGGACTTCTTGTTGCTGGGGGGGGGGACTGGGACTTCTTGTTGCTGGGGGGGGGACTGGGACTTCTTGTTGCTGGGGGGGGGACTGGGACTTCTTGTTGCTGGGGGGGGACTAGGACTTCTTGTTGCTGGGGGGGGGACTGGGACTTCTTGTTGCTGGGGAGGGGACTGGGACTTCTTGTTGCTGGGGGGGGGACTGGGACTTCTTGTTACTGGGGGGGGACTGCTTGTTGCTGGGGGGGACTGGGACTTCTTGTTGCTGGGGGGACGACTGGGACTTCTTGTTGCTGGGGGGACGACTGGGACTTCTTGTTGCTGGGGGGGGCGACTGGGACTTCTTGTTGCTGGGGGGGGCGACTGGGACTTCTTGTTGCTGGGGGACGACTGGGACTTCTTGTTGCTGGGGGGGGGGACTGGGACTTCTTGTTGCTGGGGGGGGGACTGGGACTTCTTGTTGCTGGGGGGGGACTGGGACTTCTTGTTGCTGGGGGGGGACTGGGACTTCTTGTTGCTGGGGGGGGGACTGGGACTTCTTGTTGCTGGGGGGGGACTGGGACTTCTTGTTGCTGGGGGGGGGGACTGGGACTTCTTGTTGCTGGGGGGGGACTGGGACTTCTTGTTGCTGGGGGGGGACTGCTTGTTGCTGGGGGGGACTGGGACTTCTTGTTGCTGGGGGGGACTGGGACTTCTTTTTGCTGGGGGGGGGACTGGGACTTCTTGTTGCTGGGGGGGGGCTGGGACTTCTTGTTGGTGGGGGGGGGGGCTGGGACTTCTTGTCGGTGGGGGGGGGGGGGGCTGGGACTTCTTGTCGCTGGGGGGGGGGACTGGGACTTCTTGACGCTGGGAGGGGACTGGGACTTCTTGTCGCTGGGAGGGGACTGGGACTTCTTGTCGCTGGGAGGGGACTGGGACTTCTTGTTGCTGGGAGGGGACTGGGACTTCTTGTTGCTGGGAGGGGACTGGGACTTCTTGTTGCTGGGAGGGGACTGGGACTTCTTGTTGCTGGGAGGGGACTGGGACTTCTTGTTGCTGGGAGGGGACTGGGACTTCTTGTTGCTGGGGGGGACTGAGACTTCTTGTTGCTGGGGGGGGGGGACTGGGACTTCTTGTTTCTGGGGGGGACTGGGACTTCTTGTTGCTGGAGGGGACTGGGCTTCTTGTTGCTGGGGGGGGGGACTGGGACTTCTTGTTGCTGGGGGGACTGGGACTTCTTGTTGCTGGGGGGGGACTGGGACTGGGACTTCTTGTTGCTGGGGGGGGGGGGGACTGGGACTTCTTGTTGCTGGGGGGGGACTGGGACTTCTTGTTGCTGGGAGGGGACTGGGACTTCTTGTTGCTGGGAGGGGACTGGGACTTCTTGTTGCTGGGAGGGGACTGGGACTTCTTGTTGCTGGGAGGGGACTGGGACTTCTTGTTGCTGGGAGGGGACTGGGACTTCTTGTTGCTGGGAGGGGACTGAGACTTTTTGTTGCTGGGGGGACTGGGACTTCTTGTTGCTGGGGGGGGACTGGGACTGGGACTTCTTGTTGCTGGGGGGGGGGGACTGGGACTTCTTGTTGCTGGGGGGGGACTGGGACTGGGACTTCTTGTTGCTGGGAGGGGACTGGGACTTCTTGTTGCTGGGAGGGGACTGGGACTTCTTGTTGCTGGGAGGGGACTGGGACTTCTTGTTGCTGGGAGGGGACTGGGACTTCTTGTTGCTGGGAGGGGACTGGGACTTCTTGTTGCTGGGAGGGGACTGGGACTTCTTGTTGCTGGGGAGGGGACTGGGACTTCTTGTTGCTGGGGGGGGGACTGGGACTTCTTGTTGCTGGGGGGGACTGGGACTTCTTGTTGCTGGGGGGACGACTGGGACTTCTTGTTGCTGGGGGGACGACTGGGACTTCTTGTTGCTGGGGGGACGACTGGGACTTCTTGTTGCTGGGGGGGGCGACTGGGACTTCTTGTTGCTGGGGGGGGCGACTGGGACTTCTTGTTGCTGGGGGACGACTGGGACTTCTTGTTGCTGGGGGGGGGGGACTGGGACTTCTTGTTGCTGGGGGGGGGACTGGGACTTCTTGTTGCTGGGGGGGGACTGGGACTTCTTGTTGCTGGGGGGGGACTGGGACTTCTTGTTGCTGGGGGGGGACTGGGACTTCTTGTTGCTGGGGGGGGACTGGGACTTCTTGTTGCTGGGGGGGGGGACTGGGACTTCTTGTTGCTGGGGGGGGACTGGGACTTCTTGTTGCTGGGGGGGGGACTGCTTGTTGCTGGGGGGGACTGGGACTTCTTGTTGCTGGGGGGGACTGGGACTTCTTTTTGCTGGGGGGGGGACTGGGACTTCTTGTTGCTGGGGGGGGGGGGGCTGGGACTTCTTGTTGGTGGGGGGGGGGCTGGGACTTCTTGTCGGTGGGGGGGGGGGGGCTGGGACTTCTTGTCGCTGGGGGGGGGGGGACTGGGACTTCTTGACGCTGGGAGGGGACTGGGACTTCTTGTCGCTGGGAGGGGACTGGGACTTCTTGTTGCTGGGAGGGGACTGGGACTTCTTGTTGCTGGGAGGGGACTGGGACTTCTTGTTGCTGGGAGGGGACTGGGACTTCTTGTTGCTGGGAGGGGACTGGGACTTCTTGTTGCTGGGAGGGGACTGGGACTTCTTGTTGCTGGGGGGGACTGAGACTTCTTGTTGCTGGGGGGGGGGGACTGGGACTTCTTGTTTCTGGGGGGGACTGGGACTTCTTGTTGCTGGGAGGGGACTGGGACTTCTTGTTGCTGGGAGGGGACTGGGACTTCTTGTTGCTGGGGGGGGGGACTGGGACTTCTTGTTGCTGGGGGGACTGGGACTTCTTGTTGCTGGGGGGGGACTGGGACTGGGACTTCTTGTTGCTGGGGGGGGGGGACTGGGACTTCTTGTTGCTGGGGGGGGACTGGGACTTCTTGTTGCTGGGAGGGGACTGGGACTTCTTGTTGCTGGGAGGGGACTGGGACTTCTTGTTGCTGGGAGGGGACTGGGACTTCTTGTTGCTGGGAGGGGACTGAGACTTTTTGTTGCTGGGGGGACTGGGACTTCTTGTTGCTGGGGGGGGACTGGGACTGGGACTTCTTGTTGCTGGGGGGGGGGGGACTGGGACTTCTTGTTGCTGGGGGGGGACTGGGACTGGGACTTCTTGTTGCTGGGAGGGGACTGGGACTTCTTGTTGCTGGGAGGGGACTGGGACTTCTTGTTGCTGGGAGGGGACTGGGACTTCTTGTTGCTGGGAGGGGACTGGGACTTCTTGTTGCTGGGGGGACTGGGACTTCTTGTTGCTGGGGGGGGACTGGGACTGGGACTTCTTTTTGCTGGGGGGGGGGACTGGGACTTCTTGTTGCTGGGGGGGACTGGGACTTCTTGTTGCTGGGGGGGGGGGACTGGGACTTCTTGTTGCTGGGGGGGGGGGGACTGGGACTTCTTGTTGCTGGGGGGGGACTGGGACTTCTTGTTGCTGGGGGGGGGACTGGGACTTATTGTTGAGGGTGGGGGGGGGCTTCTTGTTGCTGGGGGGACGACTCGGACTTCTTGTTGCTGGGGGGGACGACTCGGACTTCTTGTTGCTGGGGACGACGACTCGGACTTCTTGTTGCTGGGGGGGACTGGGACTTCTTGTTGCTGGGGGGGGGGACTGGGACTTCTTGTTGCTGGGGGGGGGACTGGGACTTCTTGTTGCTGGGGGGGGGACTGGGACTTCTTGTTGCTGGGGGGGGACTGGGACTTCTTGTTGCTGGGGGGGGGGGACTGGGACTTCTTGTTGCTGGGGGGGGGGACTGGGACTTCTTGTTGCTGGGGAGGGGACTGGGACTTCTTGTTGCTGGGGAGGGGACTGGGACTTCTTGTTGCTGGGGAGGGGACTGGGACTTCTTGTTGCTGGGGGGGGACTGGGACTTCTTGTTGCTGGGGGGGACTGGGACTTCTTGTTGCTGGGGGGGGGACTGGGACTTCTTGTTGCTGGGGGGGGGACTGGGACTTCTTGTTGCTGGGGGGGACTGGGACTTCTTGATGCTGGGGAGGGGCTGGGACTTCTTGTTGCTGGGGGGGGGGGCTGGGACTTCTTGTTGCTGGGGGGGGGGGCTGGGACTTCTTGTTGCTGGGGGGGGGGACTGGGACTTCTTGTCGCTGGGGGGGGACTGGGACTTCTTGTTGCTGGGAGGGGACTGGGACTTCTTGTTGCTGGGAGGGGACTGGGACTTCTTGTTGCTGGGAGGGGACTGGGACTTCTTGTTGCTGGGAGGGGACTGGGACTTCTTGTTGCTGGGAGGGGACTGGGACTTCTTGTTGCTGGGAGGGGACTGGGACTTCTTGTTGCTGGGGGGGACTGAGACTTCTTGTTGCTGGGGGGGGGACTGGGACTTCTTGTTGCTGGGGGGGACTGGGACTTCTTGTTGCTGGGGGGGGGGGTGACTGGGACTTCTTGTTGCTGGGGGGGACTGGGACTTCTTGTTGCTGGGGGGATGACTGGGACTTCTTGTTGCTGGGGGGGACTGAGACTTCTTGTTGCTGGGGGGGACTGAGACTTCTTGTTGCTGGGGGGGGGGGGGGGTGACTGGGACTTCTTGTTGCTGGGGGGGGGGATGACTGGGACTTCTTGTTGCTGGGGGGGACTGGGACTTCTTGTTGCTGGGGGGACTGAGACTTCTTGTTGCTGGGGGGGACTGAGACTTCTTGTTGCTGGGGGGGGTGACTGGGACTTCTTGTTGCTGGGGGGGACTGGGCTTCTTGTTGCTGGGGGGGGGGGCTGGGACTTCTTGTTGCTGGGGGGGGACTGGGACTTCTTGTTGCTGGGGGGGGGACTGGGACTTCTTGTTGCTGGGGGGGGGGACTGGGACTTCTTGTTGCTGGGGGGGGGGACTGGGACTTCTTGTTGCTGGGGGGGACTGGGACTTCTTGTTGCTGGGGGGGACTGGGACTTCTTGTTGCTGGGGGGGGGGGACTGGGACTTCTTGTTGCTGGGGGGGGGGGACTGGGACTTCTTGTTGCTGGGGGGGGGGGGACTGGGACTTCTTGTTGCTGGGGGGGGACTGTGACTTCTTGTTGCTGGGAGGGGACTAGGACTTCTTGTTGCTGGGGGGGGACTGGGACTTCTTGTTGCTGGGGGGGGGACTGGGACTTCTTGTTGCTGGGGGGGGGGGGACTGGGACTTCTTGTTGCTGGGGGGGGGGACTGGGACTTCTTGTTGCTGGGGGGGACTGGGACTTCTTGTTGCTGGGGGGGACTGGGACTTCTTGTTGCTGGGGGGGGGGAACTGGGACTTCTTGTTGCTGGGGGGGGGGGACTGGGACTTCTTGTTGCTGGGGGGGGGGGACTGGGACTTCTTGTTGCTGGGGGGGGACTGTGACTTCTTGTTGCTGGGAGGGGACTAGGACTTCTTGTTGCTGGGGGGGTGACTGGGACTTATTGTTGCTGGGGGGGGGGGGACTGGGACTTCTTGTTGCTGGGGAGACTGGGACTTTTTGTTGCTGGGGGGGACTGGGCCTTCTTGTTGCTGGGGGGGACTAGGACTTCTTATTGCTGGGGGGGGACTGGGACTTCTTCTTGCTACGGGAACTTTTTTGATGGAGGATTTATTGTGGATCTATTGTTGCCGGAAGATCTTTTTTGATGAGGGATCTGATGGGGGATTTATTGTGGCGGGAGAATCTGTTGTTGCTGGAGTTTCTATTGTTAATGGGGGATCTTTTTTGATGAGGGATCCGATGGGGGGATCTATTGTTATTGGGGGGATTTTTTTTGCATGTGGATCTATTGTTGCTGGAGGGGTCTTGTTACTATTTTAAAGCTTTTCTTGTTATAATTAGGAAACGCCATACAAAACACTTAGCACCACAAAATGGTACTTTGTTCTGTGTTCTCTAAAGGGGACAGTACTGGGAGGCACTGGGAGGTGGGTTGGGGGTGGAACTTGTAGGTGGGAAGGAAGCGGAGACGAGGGGTGACTCGGAAGGGGGTACAGTACCTGCACCTCTTCTCTGAGAACAAAAAGCCCTGTTCACAGTACTCACTTGCCATCCAAGAAGTCCATCAGGGGGCGCAGTACATTGTCAGCATCCTGTGCCACCGTGTTCCTGGCGTTAGCTGGTACATTGCCGGTGCCCTTCACATGGCAGAGAATCTCCGACATCTGTTTAATACATTCATCTATTCGGAATTGGAAGCTGCAAACACAACACAAGGAATGTCATATAAGGAAAATGGTAAATCACATATACAGCAACGTTCATGTAAACATTCGATACATTACACACCATATACCCTACAGCCTGGGTCACTATAAACTTATACAGACAATATACATTTCATCCTGGGTCATGTGACACCTACAGTGGGTATAGAAAATAATCACCCCCACTTTAAAATAATCTCATTTTGTTGTTTTGCAGCCTGAAATGAAGACAGACACATTTTTTGTTTTATCCAGCTGTATTTACTCCAACCTGTAACATCCAAGTGAAAGATATATCACCAATATGTCAAAAAATCAAAAACAGAATCACTGAGTTGGGAAAAGGATCACCCCCTTGTGTCAGTATTTTATTGAAGCACATTTTGCTTTAATTCCAGCCTTTAGTCTGTTGGCATTTGTCTCTACTATCTTTGCACATCTAGACTTTGCAATATTTATCCACTCTTCTTTGCAGAATTGCTCATGTTCAGTGAAATTTGATGGTGACCGTTTGTGGACTACAGTCTTCATGTCATTCCCCGGGCCTTTTTTCTCAGAGAATAGGTGCAGGAACTCCCTCCTTCCAAGTCACCTGTTGTGTCCGCCTCCGAGCACCATTCCTTGATTCCACCCCCTACCCACCTCCGAGTACCATTCCTGGGTTCCACCCCCTACCCACCTCCGAGCACCATTCCTGGGTTCCATCCCCTACCCACCTCCGAGCACCATTCCTGGGTTCCATCCCCTACCCACCTCCGAGCACCACTCCTGGGTTCCACCCCCTACCCACCTCCGAGCACCATTCCCTGGTTCCACTCCCTACCCACCTCCGACCACCATTCCTGGGTTCCATCCCTTACCCACCTCCGAGCACCATTCCCTGGTTCCACTCCCTACCCACCTCCGAGCACCATTCCTGGGTTCCACCCCCTACCCACCTCCGAGCACCATTCCTTGATTCCACCCCCTACCCACCTCCGAGCACCACTCCTAGGTTCCACCCCTTACCCACCTCCGAGCACCATTCCTGGGTTCCACCCCCTACCCACCTCCGAGCACCATTCCTGGGTTCCATCCCCAACCCACCTTCGAGCACCACTCCTGGGTTCCACCCCCTACCCTCCTCCGAGCACCATTCCCTGGTTCCACTCCCTACCCACCTCCGCGCACAATTCCTTGGTTCCACCCCCTACCTACCTCCGAGCAGCATTCCTTGGTTCCACTCCATACCCACCTCCGAGCACCATTCCTGGGTTCCACCCTCTACCCGTCTCCGAGCACCATTCCCTGGTTCCACTCCCTACCCACCTCCAAGCACCATTCCTGGGTTCCACCCCTTACCCACCTCCGAGCACCATTCCTGGGTTCCACCCCTTACCCACCTCCGGGCAGCACTCCTTGGTTCCACCCCCTACCCACCTCCGAGCACCACTCCTGGGTTCCACCCCTTACCCACTTCCGAGCACCATTCCTGGGTTCCACCCCTTACCCACCTCCAAGCACCACTCCTGGGTTCCACTCCCTATCCACCTCCGAGCACAATTCCTTGGTTCCATCCCCTACCCACCTCCGAGCAGCATTCCTTGGTTCCACTCCATACCCACCTCCGAGCACCATTCCTGGGTTCCACCCTCTACTCGCCTCCGAGCAGCACTCCTTGGTTTCACTCCCTACCCACCATTGGATTTCCACCAGACATATGGTTTGGTGTTGAGGCCAAATCATTCAATGTTAGGCCGCGTACACACGGGCGGATTGTCTGCCCAACTAAGTTCGTCAGACAATCCGACAGACAGTCCGTCCAACTTTTAAATGAACGGACTTGACCACACACGACGAACAGACAGTCCGCTGAAAGCTTGTGCGATGACGTGTACAGCCCGTACGACGGGACTAGAAATACCTTTCTGAGCATGCGCCATACTTAGTCCGTCCAACTTGCCTACTCATGAGCGGACTGTCTGCTGAAACCAAGTTTGGAGTTGTGTCCGCCTCCGAGCACCATTCCTGGGTTCCACCCCCTACCCACCTCCGAGCACCATTCCTGGGTTCCATCCCCTACCCACCTCCGAGCACCATTCCTGGGTTCCATCCCCTACCCACCTCCGAGCACCACTCCTGGGTTCCACCCCCTACCCACCTCCGAGCACCATTCCCTGGTTCCACTCCCTACCCACCTCCGACCACCATTCCTGGGTTCCACCCCTTACCCACCTCCGAGCACCATTCCCTGGTTCCACTCCCTACCCACCTCCGAGCACCATTCCTGGGTTCCACCCCCTACCCACCTCCGAGCACCATTCCTTGATTCCACCCCCTACCCACCTCCGAGCACCACTCCTAGGTTCCACCCCTTACCCACCTCCGAGCACCATTCCTGGGTTCCACCCCCTACCCACCTCCGAGCACCATTCCTGGGTTCCATCCCCAACCCACCTTCGAGCACCACTCCTGGGTTCCACCCCCTACCCTCCTCCGAGCACCATTCCCTGGTTCCACTCCCTACCCACCTCCGCGCACAATTCCTTGGTTCCACCCCCTACCTACCTCCGAGCAGCATTCCTTGGTTCCACTCCATACCCACCTCCGAGCACCATTCCTGGGTTCCACCCTCTACCCGTCTCCGAGCACCATTCCCTGGTTCCACTCCCTACCCACCTCCAAGCACCATTCCTGGGTTCCACCCCTTACCCACCTCCGAGCACCATTCCTGGGTTCCACCCCTTACCCACCTCCGGGCAGCACTCCTTGGTTCCACCCCCTACCCACCTCCGAGCACCACTCCTGGGTTCCACCCCTTACCCACCTCCGAGCACCATTCCTGGGTTCCACCCCTTACCCACCTCCAAGCACCACTCCTGGGTTCCACTCCCTATCCACCTCCGAGCACAATTCCTTGGTTCCATCCCCTACCCACCTCCGAGCAGCATTCCTTGGTTCCACTCCATACCCACCTCCGAGCACCATTCCTGGGTTCCACCCTCTACTCGCCTCCGAGCAGCACTCCTTGGTTTCACTCCCTACCCACCATTGGATTTCCACCAGACATATGGTTTGGTGTTGAGGCCAAATCATTCAATGTTAGGCCGCGTACACACGGGCGGATTGTCTGCCCAACTAAGTTCGTCAGACAATCCGACAGACAGTCCGTCCAACTTTTAAATGAACGGACTTGACCACACACGACGAACAGACAGTCCGCTGAAAGCTTGTGCGATGACGTGTACAGCCCGTACGACGGGACTAGAAATACCTTTCTGAGCATGCGCCATACTTAGTCCGTCCAACTTGCCTACTCATGAGCGGACTGTCTGCTGAAACCAAGTTTGGACGGACAAAATTACGGAAATTCCGAAAGACTTAGTCCGCCAGACTGTCCGCTGAAAAAGTCCGCTGAAGCCCACACACGAGCGGATTGTCCACTGAAACACGTTTCAGCGGACTAAGTTGGGCAGACAATCCGCCTGTGTGTAGGTGGCCTTAGTCTCATCTGACCAGAACACTTTTTTCCATGTGGCCCCAGAATCTTGAAGGTGCATTTTGGCAAATCTCAGTGGTGATTGCATGTGGCCTTTCTTGAGGAGTGGCTTTTTTCTTGCACCCCTCCCGTACAAGTCACATTTGTGGAGGATTTGTGATATTGTTGTCACATGTACACAATGACCACTCGCTCTTTGTCAAATTCCTGTAACTGCTTCCCGTTTGCCTCTCTGAACATTTTTCTCCCGGCTCTTTCATCCAGTTTGGAGCGCCATCCTGACCCAGGGAGGGTCTGTGTTCTACCAAATACCTTCCACTTCTTAATACTAGACCTCACTGTGTTTCTAGGCATTGATAAAGCCTTTGTATCCATCTTCTGACTTGCGGCTGTCCACAACTTTATCCAGGAGTTCCCGGTGACAGTGCCTTGCCACCCATAGTTGATTGTTTGCTTCAGTTGCACAATCAGGAACTGAAATGCTCCAGGAAAGCTCTTTTCATGCAGAGCTGACCAAAATGACCATGCATGATCACAATTGAAAGTCAAATGGCTTTGTGTGCCATTGAGAAGGCGATTAGCTGCACCTGACTGAGTTTAGGAGGTGGGTGACCCTTTTTCCAACTCGGTGATTCTGCTTTATTTTTATTTTATTATGTTTTTCCTGACATGTTGCTGTGATACCTTTCAGTTGGATGTTAAAAGCTGCACTGAGTAAATACAACTGGGTAAAACAAAAACTGTGTCTGTCTCCATTTCAGGCTGCAAAGCAACAAAATGTGATTATTTGAAAAGGGGGCGATTCTTTTTCTATATCCACAGTATATAGCCAATCAATATACATTTCATCCTGGGTCATGTGACAGCATCACAGACAGTACACTCTGCGCTCTGTGTAATCTTTTCCTCTTTATTCTAAGATAATCATTTGGGTAGATCCGAGTTGCATAACTGGCATTGCATAACAGGGAAATGGAAGAGGCCTGCGGTCAGCCCAGTGATTGATTCCCCCTGACATGAGCTGGATGTGCTTGTGCGGCCTGTCACTACAGATCCTGGATGGGCGGCTGACGGTCACAGTGCACTGCGGTCTGCGTACCTGTGTACAATCTTGGAAGCTATAGAAAACACCCTCATTAAGCTGCAGGTGGTTCCCTTATTAATTGTTCATTAACCACTTAAGCCTCGGACCATTTAGCTGGACCAGAGCACTTTTTGCAATTCGGCACTGCGTCGCTTTAACTGACAATTGCGTGGCCGTGCGACGATTTACCCAAACAAAATTGACGTCCTCCCCCCCCCCCCCCCCACAAACAGAGCTTTCTTTTGGTGGTATTTGATCACCTCTGTGGTTTTTATTTTTTGCGCTATAAACAAAAAAATAGCAATGATTTTGAAAAAAAACACGCATTTTTTTTACATTTTGCTATGCTAAATATCCCCAAAAAAATGTATAAAAAACATTTTTTTCCCCTCAGTTTAGGCCAATACGTATTCTTCTACAAAAAAAAAAAAAATCGCATTAAGCGTTTATTGATTGGTTTGAGCAAAAGTTATAGCGTCTACAAAATAGGGGATAGTTTTATGGCATTTTTATTATTTTTTTTTTACTAGTAATGGCAGCGATCAGAGATTTTTATCATGACTGCGACATTATGGCGGACACATCGGACACTTTTGGCGTGATTTTGGGACCATTTACATTTATACAGCGATCAGTGCAATTAAAAATGCATTGATTACTGTGTAAATGTGACTGGCAGTAAAGGGGTTAACCACTAGGTGGCGCTGTAGGGGTTTGAATTGTGTCTTACGGAGTGATTCTAACTGTGGGGGGGAGGGGCTGTGTGTGACACAACACTGATCGCCGCTCCCCATTACAGGAAGCGGCGATTAGGGTCAGTAGGCAAAACGGGGAAATGCTTGCTTACATTAGCATCTCCCCGTTCCTCCTCTCCGTGACACGATCGCGGGGATCACACTCATGGAGCTTGCGGTGGCGCTTCTTAAAGGGCAATGTACAGGTACGTGATTCTGTCTGTATGTGCCCTTCTGCCGCAGTATATATGTGCAAAGTCATCGGGAAGCGGTTAATGCCACCAAAGTCACATCTGATTCAACACTGACAAGGCAAGTAGAGACTTTACTCAAGGGCTAAAGTGAACCTGTTTACAGGCAATGGGCATTAAAATATTAACATACTCATAACACTCAGCAGCTCTGCTCCTCCTGCTCCCACTTCCAGCAGTGACTCAGCCAGCTGAGCTAAACTCGCTCTCCTCCCCCTTCCCTGCAGTGACTCTGCAGCTCAGCTCACCCTGCTCTCCTCTACTAGCAATGACAGCAGCTCAGCTCACCCTGCTCCCCTCTACTAGCAATGAATCAGCAGCTCAGCTCACCCTGCTCCCCTCTACTAACAGTGACTCAGCAGTTCAGTTCCCCCTGCTCCCATCTAGTAGCAGTGACTCAGCAGCTCAGCTCCCCCTGCTCCCATCTACTAGCAGTGACTCAGCAGCTCAGCTCCCCTTGCTCCCCTCTACTAGCAGTGACTCAGCAGCCCAGCTCCCCCTGCTCCCCTCTACTAGCAGTGATTAAGCAGCTCAGCTCCCCCTGCTGCCCTCTGCTAGCAGTGACTCAGCAGCTCAGCTCACCCTTCTCTCCTCTACTAGCAGTGACTAAGCAGCTCAGCTCCCTCTGCTCCCCTCTACTAGCAGTGATTAAGCAGCTCAGCTCCCTCTGCTCCCCTCTACTAGCAGTGATTAAGCAGCTCAGCTCCCTCTGCTCCCCTCTACTAGCAGTGACTCAGCAGCCCAGCTCCCCCTGCTCCCCTCTACTAGCAGGGACTCAGCAGCCCAGCTCCCTCTGCTCCCCTCTACTAGCAGTGACTCAGCAGCCCAGCTCACCCTGCTCCCCTCTAGTAGCAATGACTCAGCAGCTCAGCTCACCCTTCTCCCCTCTACTAGCAGTGACTAAGCAGCTCAGCTCCCCCTGCTCCCCTCTACTAGCAGTGACTCAGCAGCCCAGCTCACCCTGCTCCCCTCTATTAGCAGTGACTCAGCAGCTCAGCCCCCCCTGCTCCCCTCTACTAGCAGTGATTAAGCAGCTCAGCTCACCCTGCTCCCCTCTATTAGCAGTGACTCAGCAGCCCAGCTCACCCTGCTCCCCTCTACTAGCAGTAATTAAGCAGCTCAGCTCCCCCTGCTCCCCTCTACTAGCAGTGATTAAGCAGCTCAGCTCGGCCTTCTCCCCTCTACTAGCAATGAGTGACTTGTATAGCGCTACCTATGTGTACTCAATTTTCTCAGGGTGCTTTTGCCGCCAGTGTCCATCTGTGGTATAGCACGGTCCTTTGCCCCATAGGGTCCCGACACACTTACAAACACATACACATATTTGGGCAATTTTTCGACAGGATCTAATTAACCTACCAGCATGTCTTTGGAGCAGTGACGCAGCAGCTCAGTTCCCCCTGCTCCCCTCTACTAGCAGTGACTAAGCAGCTCAGTACCCCTACAGTTCAGATCTGTAGTGACAGGCCGCACAAGCACATCCAGCTCATGTCAGGGGGAATCAATCACTGGGCTGACCGCAGGCCTCTTCCTTTTCCCTGTTATGCCATGCCAGTTATGCAACTCAGATCTACCCAAATGATTATCTTAGACTAAAGAAGAAAAGGTTTCACAGGGCGCAGAATGTACTGTCTGTGATGCTGTCACATGACCCAGGATGAAATGTATATTGGTTATTTTCAAATAATCACATTTTGTTGCTTTGCAGCCTGAACTGAAGACAGACACAGTTTTTGTTTTACCCAGTTTTTACTCAGTGCAGCTTTTAACATCCATGTAAAAGATATCACATCAATATGTCGAAGCTCAGCTCACCCTGCTCAACTCTACTAGCGGTGACTGAGCAGCTCAGCTTACCCTGCTCCCTTCTTCTAGTAGTGACTTGGCAGCTCAGTTCTCCCTGCTCCCCTCTACTTGCAGTGACTCAGCAGTTCAGTTCCCCCTGCACCCCAGTACTAGTAGTGACCCAGCATCTCAGTTCTCCATGCACCCCAGTACTAGTTAAACGAAAAAACATAAGCCGCGCTTAAACAAAGAAAAATGTGATCAGCTACTTGTACAGTAGTATTAAGATATACACTATATAGGGTACAGTGATATTAGGATATACACCATATAGGGTACAACAACCCTTTAAAAATATGTGCGTAATATAGAAGTACTAGTAGTGACTCAGCAGCTCAGTTTCCCCTGCTCCCCTCTACTTGCAGTGACTCAGCAGCTCAGTTTCCCCTGCTCCCCTCTACTAGCAATGATTCAGCAGCACAGCTCACCCTGACCCCTCTCCCAGTAGTAACTCAGTAGTTCAGCTCACTTTGCTCCCCCTCCCAGCAGTTATTCAAGAGCACAGTTCTATCTGCTCCCTCCTCCAAGCAGTGGCTAAGGCTAGGTTCACAATAGAACAAAGTGTGGGAAAACACACTTTATGTGCCCGTTTCACCCACCACATTCCAAATGCACTGCAGTTGTGTTCTGCAGCAAGTGTCAATGTTAAGTTAACAACCCAAATGCAGTGCGTTTGTCTGCATCGGTTGCATGGTACAACAATACCATGCGATCTGTTTGCAGTACATTTCCAAAAGTAGTGCATGCACCACTTTTGGTGCGATATAGTGCATTCTGAGCCCATTCAAAATAAACAGGCTCAAATCGCACCGCACTGAATCAGAGGAATGTGTAGCTCGTTCCTGTGCGATTCATAGTGTAAGCAGGGGCTAAGCAGCTCAGCTCTATCTGCTTCCCTTCCAAGCAATGATTAAGCAGCTCAGCCCCCCCCTCTCTGCCAACAGTGACCCTGGAGCTCAGCTGACCCCTCTCTCCCAGAAGTGACCCTGGAGCTCAGCTCTCCCCTTTTTCCCAGCAGTGACCCTGAAGCTCAGCTCCCCCTCTCTTCCAGCAGTAACTCTTTACCTCAGCTTCCCTCTCTCTATTAGCTGTGTCTCTAAAGCTTCGCTTCCCCTTCTCTCACAGCAGTGACCCTGAAGCGCCGCTTCCCCTTCTCTCCCAGCAGTGACTCTGAAGCGCCGCTTCCCCTTCTCTCCCAGCAGTGACTCTGAAGCGCCGCTTCCCCTTCTCTCCCAGCAGTGACTCTGAAGCTCAGCTTCCCCCCTCTCTCCCAGCAGTGACTCTGGAGCTCAGCTGACCCCACTCTCTCAGCAGTGACCCTGAAGTGCCGCTTCCCCTTCTCTCCCAGCACTGACTCTGAAGTGCCGCTTCCCCTTCTCTCCCAGCAGTGACCCTGAAGTGCCGCTTCCCCTTCTCTCCCAGCAGTGACCCTGAAGCTCAGCTCCTCCCACTATCTCATTTTCGACCACACTGAGGGAAAATTTTGATGAAGCAGGACGGAAATTTTTTCTCGGAATTAATTTTTTTAACAACGTATGTCATTTTTGCTTGGGAAATCGAGAGTTGTTAAGCGCAAAAAACATTTGAATACCCATTATCAAGTCATTGAATGTACTGAGAATTTTTCTGCAAACTTTCATACGAAAATGTACCGTACTAGTGTATGGACAACTTGGCTCAGAAGCTTAACTCCCCCTCCCAGCAATGACTTATCAGCACAGCTCCTCCTGCTCCCCCTCTCCCAGCAATTACTTTTTAGCTCAGCTCCCCCTCACAGCAGTGACTCCAGTTTTTCACATATCCCCCCCTCCTTCCCGCACCTCTCCTCCTCAATCACCCAATCCCTGCCCACTCACCTGTTTCCGAACACTGCACTCAGCTCATCCAAGACATTGTTTAGCTTCACCTGGAGCTCTTTCAGCGTGTCGCTGGCCTCGGAATCCAACTAGAACAGAAGACAAAGAATGAAGATCAGATAATCTGCCATTTCAGCTGTAGAGGTTCATCTGCCAGTCATTACATCACCTGTGGCAGTGTATGGCTGCAGCAAAGATGAACACCGCCAGACAAAAACCACACACAGAATCCACGGAGCAAAACCAGATTGGACAGTTTGCCACATGCTGAATGGCTCAGTCACACCACTGTGTCCAGCAAGACACTAGACTGCTGGGGACATGCTACTTCTGGGAAACGCAATGAGCCAATCACAACAGGAAGACACAAGACTGCTGGGGACATTCTACTCCTGTGGAAAGCAATGAGCCAATCACACCAGCAAGACACTAGACTGCTGGGGACATTCTACTTCTGGGAAATGCAATGAGCCAATCACAGCAGCAAGACACTAGACTGCTGGGGACATTCTACTTCTGGGAAATGCAATGAGCCAATCACAGCAGCAAGACACTAGACTGCTGGGGACATTCTACTCCTGTGGAAAGCAATGAGCCAATCACACCAGCAAGACACTAGACTGCTGGGGACATTCTACTTCTGGGAAATGCAATGAGCCAATCACAGCAGCAAGACACTAGACTGCTGGGGACATTCTACTTCTGGGAAAAGCAATGAGCCAATCACACCAGCAAGACACTAGACTGCGGGGGACATTCTACTTCTGTGGAAAGCAATGAGCCAATGACACCAGCAAGACACTAGACTGCGGGGGACATTCTACTCCTGTGGAAAGCAATGAGCCAATCACTCCAGCAAGACACTAGACTGCGGGGGACATTCTACTCTTGTGGAAAGCAATGAGCCAATGACACCAGCAAGACACTAGACTGCTGGGGACATTCTACTTCTATGAAAATCAATGAGCCAATCACACCAGCAAGACACTAGACTGCGGGGGACATTCTACTCTTGTGGAAAGCAATGAGCCAATCACTCCAGCAAGACACTAGACTGCTGGGGACATTCTACTTCTATGAAAATCAATGAGCCAATCACACCAGCAAGACACTAGACTGCGGGGGACATTCTACTCCTGGGAAAAGCAATGAGCCAATCACACCAGCAAGACACTAGACTGCGGGGGACATTCTACTCCTGTGGAAAGCAATGAGCCAATCACACCAGCAAGACACTAGACTGCGGGGGACATTCTACTTCTGGGAAACGCAATGAGCCAATCACAACAGGAAGACACAAGACTGCTGGGGACATTCTACTCCTGTGGAAAGCAATGAGCCAATCACACCAGCAAGACACTAGACTGCTGGGGACATTCTACTTCTGGGAAATGCAATGAGCCAATCACAGCAGCAAGACACAAGACTGCTGGGGACATTCTACTTCTGGGAAAAGCAATGAGCCAATCACACCAGCAAGACACTAGACTGCGGGGGACATTCTACTTCTATGAAAATCAATGAGCCAATCACAACAGCAAGACACAAGACTGCGGGGGACATTCTACTTCTGGGAAAAGCAATGAGCCAATCACACCAGCAAGACACTAGACTGCGGGGGACATTCTACTCCTGTGGAAAGCAATGAGCCAATCACACCAGCAAGACACTAGACTGCTGGGGACATTCTACTTCTACGAAAAGTAATGAGCCAATCACACCAGCAAGACACTAGACTGCTGGGGACATTCTACTTCTGAGAAAAGCAATGAGCCAATCACAGCAGCAAGACACAAGACTGCTGGGGACATTCTACTTCTACGAAAAGCAATGAGCCAATCACACCAGCAAGACATAAGACTGCTAGGGACATTCTACTTCTGGGAAAAGCAATGAGCCAATCACACCAGCAAGACATAAGACTGCTAGGGACATTCTACTTCTGGGAAAAGCAATGAGCCAATCACAGCAGCAAGACACTAGACTGCGGGGGACATGCTGTACCTACCAGACACATCTGGTGTATAGAAGCTCTGTAATTTTTAATACATCATTCATTTTTATTTTATTTTTTAAATGGCAGTAGTATTAAGTAATTTTATCTGATCTATGATCAGCACCTGTACAGCAGAGCTGGAGTGTGAGAGGAACAGGCTGCTCAAGGATCCAATCAGGTCATGTGATTACAAAAAACATATCGATAAGAGAAGAGACTAGAGTGACAGAGAGATTAACTAATCACTGCGCTGCTTCACCTTTCACATCTTGGGGGTGGGTGCAGCATAATCTGGGCTCAGAAGAAGTGAGCTGAATGGCGCTGGCCATCAGACTGAGGACATCTAGTGGCAAAAAAAAGTACTGCAGGGGAAATCTCTGTACTGAAGCCGAATATTGCAGCAAAAAGCTGTTTTTCCTATTTTATCTTTTAATGAGCTATTCTTTTTATGGCGATAAAATCTGCAGAAAGACCATTTCACCGTTAACTAAGCTTAGGCACAATTAATTAAATGATACAAATAAAGTCAGTCTGGTCAAGCTCATTCATGGTTGGTAACAGTAGGACAAATAACCATACTGACTGGCTGCTTGGGGCACTAAGGACAGTTCCTCCTTTGGGTACCAGGATAAGGAAAACTGTACAGTACGAATGTGAAGCAGGCCGTTTCCAGGCTTCAGACAGGGTTAAACTCTATTTGGCGCCGTCTCTTTGATTAGCCCCCCCTGGGCACATTTGCAGCTTTGGCCCCGATTGTGTGCATGACCCCGTCTCTCCTCCACAGCCAGACGAACGCCTTTATGCTGGATTTAATGAGCTAGTTACCGCAGCAGAGAAGATTCTGACAAAATGCCCGAGTCTGGCTCCCCGCTGGAGACATCTTAGCAGTCCCTCGAAAGGAGAGTTCAGGAGCCGCCAAAAAAACATATAATTTTAGACCGACCTGAGAAGGGCCACAGAGCAGCCAGCTGGGGGCCACAAAGACTGGTAATTATAGCTTTGGGGGTGACAAGAATGAAAAATCGACTGAAATGTAATCTCCGGAAAACTAACAAAGGACGCAGCAATAAAACGCCACCAACTTTGTGGTCGAGCAGGTTTTTTACAAGGTTATTTCTCATTGGAATTCTGCTCCAATCCGATTGGCTGCTGTGGTGTACTAAAACCGGCATCAACGGTATCCTTTTTGAACTGAATTTCGTTTTTGAACTTTGAGAATTACCAACGTTCTTGACGTAGCCAGATTTTTGGGTTTAGGCCAACTGGAAGAGTGACAACCTCTTCTTTGCACCTGCACTCTGCCCAAATGCGGATGGACCCTGTCGTTTGCCCATTTAGGACAACGTGAAGCTGGGTGTTTGCTAGTAGAATTCTCTTCAACATTTTTCATTTTAAGAATGTTAGTTTGTTTTTCTAATCAATGGTGGGGTCAAACAAGCAGAACAAAACTCTGGATAGCCGCACACTGGAAAAAGACTTGAAATCCCATCTTTAATTAAAACAACGTGGGTCACATCAAAACACAATCAAAAAATCCACAGCAAAAGAATAACAGGGTACAGGAAAATGCTGACGTGTTTCGCACCGTAATCAGTGCTTACTCATGGCTATGGTCAGCACCTGGGGCTCATCAATAGGAGACAGAGCTTCAGTCCTCGAGGATTACTTTGGAGCGGTGGTTCATCCTTTCTATCAATGGTGGGGTCAACCCGAGGTTTATTTTCAACCGTAGTGGCAAGAAATTTGAAGGAGCAGGATGGAAAAATTTTCTGGAAGGTACGAATTTCTTAGAATTAGATTTTCTGCATATTTTTGTCTTCAGATTTACCAAAACCATGTACAGTAGGTGCTGCCGATATTGTGTTTCCAGCGCGATGGGATCACGCTGGAAATCACCGCTGTGAGCTGTGCTTTTCGCGCTTGCCGCCCCCACGAGATGCCGCGCATCCATAGGAATGTATTGGGGGTAGCGAGCGGGAGAAGCGACTTAGCTCGGCGCTGGCTCCCCCGACGGGGCTCGAAAGTGTCAATCTCACCGCTAACAGCGGTGAGATTGACAAAATTACAGCGGCACCCAATGTATTGCAAGGGCCTGCCTGATTACATACAAATTTAAATTCTTAAGCCCCATACACACAATCAGAAATTCTGCCAGCAAATGTCAGATGTGAGTTTTTGGCCAGAAATTCTGACCGTGTGTATGCTCCATCGGGACTTTTGCTGGCAGAATTCCAGCCAGCAAAAGATGGAGAGCAGGTTCTCTATTTTATGGTTGGAAAAAGTTCAGATCGGAAATTCTGATCATCTGTACAAATTCCTACGTGCAAAATTCCTACGCATGCTTGGAAACAATTCAACGCATGTTCGGAAGCATTGAACTTAATTTTCTCGGCTTGTCGTAGTGTTGTGCATCACCGCGTTCTTGACGGTCGAAGGTTCAGAGAACTTTTGTGTGTATGCAAGCCAAGCTTGAACCATCCAAGTTTTTTTCCGATGGAAAATGTGCTCGTGTGTACAGGGCATTAGGCTTGACCTCATATATGGTTTTGGTAAATCTGAAGACAAAAATATGCAGAAAATCAAATAGTGTGTATGGGGTCTAACAGTGCATGTGGTTTGCGGCCGGTAAAGTCCATTCATTCCAAAATCATATGTTAAAAGCAAATGGAATCTTGAACTATTTTTGTACGATATTCAAATAATCTGAGAATTTTCCTGTGAGATTTCCTAAGGATATTTGTATGAATGTTGTAAGAATATTTGTAAGAATTTCTGCAAGAAATTTTGTAAGAATTTCTACTAGTATATATCCAGGTTAAAAGGTTCATTTAGGAGCGCTTTTACCCCTGCTGCTAAAACTTATCTTGCCCCCACCCTTTTTTTCCCTCTCCTCTTGTATTTCCCCTCACCTGTACGTAAAACCACCCTACCCCTTTCTCTTTCCAGCCCCCAACTCCACACATGTCCCAACCTCATTTTGCAATCTCTCATTTCCATACCCCCTTTTACCCCCCTTATCTCATCTCTTTTGCAGATGGCTTATTGCCACCCACCCTTCACCTCCAAGGTGTGACTATCCCCCTCCCGGCTAGGCCAATCCAGAGGCACCAACCTCGCTGATGACTGTGTACATAGGAAGATTGGTTCTCCCAGTGTAATCAACAGCACTCAGCACTTCAGATTTACAAGCTAGTTAAAGGAGCAGAGAAGATTCTGACAAAATGTCTGAGCCTGGCCTCCCTGCTGGAGATATCTCCAAGCCCTTGGGAGGAAGAGTTCATCAGCTGCTATAAAACATATCATTTTAGATGGAGCTGAAAAGTGCCATGGAGCAGCCAGCTGGGGGTCACAAAAGCAACAAAGACTGGTAATTATAGCTTTGGGGGCAACAAGCTCACCATACTAGGTGTGTTAATCCCCCCTCTGGACCAGGCCAACCCAGAGATGGTAGAGGCACCAACCTCATGTGTGGTGGTGGAGTGGGCACAGATCTGCTCTGGGAGAAATCAGTTCTCCCAGTGTAATCAACAGCACTCTGACCTCTGCTGGTAAGGCAGAAGCTCACCTTTTAGCATATGTGGGGCGTGAAACATGTCAGGCGAAGGAAGGGGTTGAGCGGTAATTTGCACAATAAAGTTATGTAGGTGGAGGAAGGAGCAGTGTGAACTTTTACAGTATGTTCCTATTGCAAAAAAGAGGTGAAGATCTCAGAAGTTTTCCCGCCACACATGCAGTGTGTGTTCTGCAGGACATCAGGGCAGTGTTCGGTAATATGCCATAAAAATACTGGTTGGCTTCCAATGTTGACTAGTCTGCATCTGACTATAAAAAAGACAAAAGAGCATCCTCTCTCAACCTTTTACCATGAAGGAACCCTCAAAAACAACTTTCCAGTCTCAAGGAACCCCTGATAACAATGACTATATCTACAGCTTATCTATAGTACATTAGCGTGAGGGTCACTGAGAAGAATGCTGCTTACAATGGTGGTCACTGGGAAGAATTCCTCTGTTACAAGTATCGATAAATATTAATGGTGTCAGTGGGAACTTAGCTGAGAGGCAGAGGTTTCTCATTGTTCAAGGAAACCCTTGCAACCTCTAGAGAAACCCTTGTGTTCCATGGAACCCTGGCCGAGAAAGGCTGCTTTAGCCAATATTATGACCATTATGTATTTGGGATAATTAAGAATAATCCCACTGTACAAATAGATAAAAAGGTCATTGGTGCCAGTGGTTACTTATGTGAGAGGCAGGAATTGCCCATTTCTGAAGGAACCCTTGGCAACCTCTGGAGGAACCCTAGCCTTCCATGAACCCTGGTTAAGAAAGGCTGCTTTAGCCAATATTATGACCATCATATATTTGGGGTAATTAGGAATAATCCCACTGTACAAATAGATAAAAAGATTATTGGTGTTAGTGGTTACTTATATGAGAGGCAGGAATTGCCAATTTCTCAAGGAAGCCTGGCAACCTCTGGAGGAACCCTGGTTGAGATAGGTTGCATTAGATAGAGTATTAGCTCACCAGGGCAGGAACTGATCACAATGGCTCAGTGCTTTCTACGAAGTACCAGGGACTAGGTCAGGGCTACAGAAGAGAATCAAATATATAAAATTTGCAACAAGATTAAAGTTTCTGATACCTCCTTTCCACCCATGGCTTCAAACATCTTCTCCAGTTGTACCCGGAGCTGCTGGACATTGTTCATCAATATGCAAGGCTGAGAAGAAGAAGCAATTGTATTAAGAATTGTGGAAGCAATGACAATATAATGTAATAATAACAACAGTAACCATCTGAGCTCTGTTGCAAGTATTAGTGCTCAGTCAAGTAATGTCGTTAAAGGGAACCTGTCATTAAGAAACGTAGAAGCCATCCATTGACCATTAGTTTGTAAAGCTACAGATTGTTGGGCTGTCACCTTTATCTTTTGCTTTATTGCATACTGAGACACTGACCTTAAGTGTGTGCATTGGATGCATTAAGTTTACTGCCTGGCCGCACGTGCTGCACACTCAGGAGCTGGGAGATAGTTGACAGGGCAGCAGCTGTCAGACTTTGCAAGATCTCTTACCCTCTCACTCAGCTCTACAGTCAAACAGGAAATAAGCCAAATAAAACGGTCTAATACCACTCTAACCCAATTTATCCTGTAGAATTAAACTGGTAAAGGTTGACTTTTTCGATTCTTGGCTATGCCCAGTGGAAATGGATCCTCTAACTATTCTACAGTGAAATGGAATCTGTTGGTGTCACTTAAACACGACCAATTCCATGAGACACAAACATGACGATACTACTATGTTACCAGCAGAAGGTGCTCTTACTCACCAGCTTCTCCTTGAAGCAGTACGACTGGAAGGATTTGGAGAGGATTTCAGAATACTGCAGCAAGACTTTACTGATGGTCTGCCAAGAATAAGAGAGAGACAGGCAAAAGGTAAACAAAATAACCAGGGGTGGGGGGTGCCATCTGCTTCCTGGCTCTAAAGATTATAGCAAGAGGTCAGCAGAGAGCAATAGTACAGGTACGTAAAATCTAATATGCTGAAAAAAACAACCCTTTCTCTCTGTGCAGGAGCAGTGGTCTCTCTGCAGAGGTCCAACACACCCCTTGCAGAGTTATAACCAGAGCTCACCAATCAGAGGGGGAGAACAACTTTTCTGAGTGCAGAACTACGAATCTTATTCAGTAGGAAGCTGTCAGACCATGTGCAAAGAGACCACTGCTTCTATATAGAGAGCAAGGGTCCTTCTCTGCAGCATGGATCTACCAACACTATGTACATTTCATGGCAAAAAACTTGTAGATACCCTTCCAGATGATTTTGATCAGGGAGTCCATTCAAGGGTACAGTTATGGCGTACAAAGACAGTTCGGACAATTGTGCTCTTCCAACCTTGTGGTAGAAGCTTGAAGGCAGTACTTTCTGTTCTAGCATGTCTATGCCCCTGTCCACACAGCCAGCCGTATAAAAGGCATGGTTTGACCAGCTTGGAGTAGACCAACTTAAGTGGTCGGAAAAGATTAAACTCAACCCTACTGGACATCCTTGAGATGAACTGGAACCCTCCTTGTCAATCTGGTTCTCTCATTCCTCATTAGTACCTGTTTTCACCTGACAAACATTATCCACAACTCAACACGTTCAGACAGACTTGATACAATATACCAGAATACTGAGAGGTCACTGACCTTGGCAAACCTGCGCATGTAGTGGGCCACGATGACCGGGTCTGGGCACTCAAGTTTCTTAATGATCTCAAAGCTCTGGTTGAGTTGTGTGAACACGTCCACCACAGAGCAGGAGAAGAGGGCATGCTCTGACGTTTGCTGGAACTGCGGAGAGAAAACACTGGAGATATAAACAGCTGTTAATGGATTCTTGACATCGGCAATATCAGATACTCTTTGCATGTCTTTTCTCATGGTTTAGGCAATGTTTTCTGTGATAGGCAATGTTGGGCAGTGCATCGGCATCCCAACCACTGTCCAGTTCTTCTGAAATATCAGATCTAATATCCACAGGAACCCAGCTTATTCACATTCAAGCCATGCTTAACCACCAAGCCCAGGCTCCAGTATGGGCAGCGAGAACTTGAAATTAAATTTGAAAATGCACATGTGTGACCAAATATGACAGACGGGACTGTCAAATGCCTAGATTACGCAAGGAATTATGCACATGCAGACAACGTTACTGAAGGATCTGTTCTCAACCCAGATCATTCAACAGCTTTGCAAATAATGTTTAGTGTTAAGATTCAGATCTGACAAACATGGATTTGACTTAAAGTTCCCGACTTCAAATCTGAAAAAATTGAATATGTGGTGGTCAAAGTTGGCACCGGACAATGCCCTGTGCAACATGACTTTGAAACTAGAGTTAGGCAAGTTGCATTAAAAAAACTCCACAGTGGTCTGCCATGGCTTTCTTTATTTCTGACTATCCTGACCCACCCTTGTCCCTTTAAAGCAGACTTTCTCAACCTTTTCAACACAGAGGAACACTTGAAAAAACCTTTTGGTCTCAGGGAACCCCTGTTAAAAAATGGCTATATCTACAACTCATGATACATTGGTGTAATGGTCAGTGGAAGAGTGCTCCTTACATCTATGATCTTGGGGAAGAATTCTCCCCCCCCCCCCTACAGATAGCTAAAAAGATCATTGGTGCCACTGGGAACTTATCTTAGAGGGAAAAATTGGCCATTGCTCAAGAAACCCCTAGCAACCATTGGAGGAACCCTTGGGTTCCACAGAACCCTGGTTAAGAAACCCTGCTTTAAAGCCCAACTCTGGGTTCCAACTTCCCAGGTCCTTGGCCCGGTCATGAGATATCACAGGTCCTCTTCGGACTCTTTTTTCAGCTGTCTGTAGAAGGCAATACGCCTCTACTTAAAATATATCTAAGCCAAAACTTTTTGTATTAGTATTTGGATAGAGAACCCATAAAAGCAGTTTTTTCAGGTTACCCATGGAAAAAGCTTTCTTGTATTACTATTCCAGCGACAACTAAAAATGTTGTGTTTTCCTTCACTTTGAAATCTGGTGGCAATGGTTATAAAGACAAACGAAGAGAGTAATTTCCCCAGCAGGGATAAAGACAGTAATAACATCTGCCGGCCAGTCTGTCTAACCATTCAATATGCTATGCAAAACCAAAACAGATCCTTTACATAAACATTAATATTGTAATTGTCTCATACAATTATAGTAGTAAAAAAATATTATTATTATATATATTTTTTTGCTACTAGAACTGTATCAGACAATTACAGTATTAAAGTTTATCTAAAGCATTTGTTCTGGTTTAGTTATCTGAAGCATTTGCTTTGCTTTTTTTTTTTCTTAAGAACATATAGGATTAAAAAAAAAAAATCCTATAATGGCTAGAAAATGGCATTGCCATCTACACTTTAATAACCTCTAGTCATGGAAGGGTTAAGCATGTATATATGCTCGCTATACATGCCACCTGTTATCCTGCTCATCTATCGATGCTGTACTTTATTGTTCTGCTCTTGCAACAGGCAAACCAATGAATACCTGTAATCATAATTCTTTATCTATGTGTATAGCTATGGTGGAATGCATATAAAAAGGTAAAAGTTACATCAATAATTACCTTCAGGCAAGCTTAATAACTCTTGATGTTCTCACTGAGAACACAGCATGTTTGAGGTTTAATCATCTGAGAATCCGACTTCCCCATGTAACAATTCCACAAAACCGAAGCGCGATTTTCAAAGCAGCCTCTGTAAAAGCTGAGATAGGTCTGTAGTAGGGTGGAAATCATTCTGTAATTCTGCTCCTTAATTCTCAGTTAATTAAATCCCCGCTGAGCGCAGTTCATTTTCACTCACTGCCAGGAATTCGCCTGTTTAATATGCTGTGATCATTACAGGCTTTTTTCTTACAATTTGCCTTCAGGAAATGTATTTAATGTGCAGCATATTAAAACCAACCAAAACATTCCATGCTGTCTGTTTCCAAAAGGGCCTACTGACAAAAAGGCCATGATGCTCAGGTGTTCTGGCTAAGTACTGGCCCAGGCTGGCTGGCTGTGCTAAGTCCCGGGCCTGGCTGGCTGTGCTAAGTCCCGGTCCCGGCTGGCTGGGCTAAGTCCCGGCCCCGGATCGCTGGCTGGGCTAAGTCCCAGCCCCGGCTTGCTGGCTGGGCTAAGTCCCGGCCCCGGCTGGCTGGCTGGGCTAAGTCCCGGCCCCGGCTGGCTGGCTGGGCTAAGTCCCAGCCCCCGCTGGCCTAAGTCCCGGCCCCTGCTGGCCAGCTGGGCTAAGTCCCGGCCCCAGCTAGCTGGCTGGGCTAAGTCCCGGCCCCAGCTAGCTGGCTGGGCTAAGTCCCGGCCCCAGCTAGCTGGCTGGGCTAAGTCCTGGTCCCGGCTGGCCGGCTGGCTGGGATAAGTCCTGGCCCCGGCTGGCCGGCTGGCTGGGCTAAGTCCTGCCCCCGGCTGGCCGGCTGGCTGGGCTAAGTCCTGGCCCCGGCTGGCCGGGCTAAGTCCTGGCCCCGGCTGGCCGGCTGGCTGGGCTAAGTCCTGGCCCCGGCTGGCCGGCTGGCTGGGCTAAGTCCTGGCCCCGGCTGGCCGGGCTAAGTCCTGGCCCCAGCTGGCTGGCTGGCTGGGCTAAGTCCTGGCCCCAGCTGGCTGGCTGGGCTAAGTCCTGGCCCCAGCTGGCTGGCTGGGCTAAGTCCTGGCCCCGGCTGGCTGGGAAAGTTCTGGCCCTGGTTGGCTGGGAAAGTTCTGGCCCGGCTGGCTGGGCAAAGTTCTGGCACAGTAGCGTGGATATTCCACCTTTTTTTATTGTAACTCCATTTAAAAGCCGTCAGACCCAATACAAGTAGTGGGCTGGATCCTGAAAGGCGCTAGACAAATACACATCCACGTGCGATGCTAAGTCCTGGCCCCGTCTGGCCGGGCTAAATCCTGGCCCCGGCTGGCCGGGCTATGTCCTGGACCCAGCTGGCTGGCTGGGCTAAGTCCTGGCCCCAGCTGACTGGGCTAAGTCCTGGCCCCAGCTGGCTGGTTGGGCTAAGTCCTGGCCCTGGCTGGCTGGGAAAGTTCTGGCCTGGCTGGATCCTGAAAGGCGCTAGACAAATACACATCCACGTGCGATGCTGAATCATCCATGATGGACAGAATGGATGGATGGATGTCCTCCAACCAGGAAATGAGGTGGGCTCTATCTGACTGCAACTCCTACTGCACACTGGGAGAAGCTCCCAGTGTGCAGTGAAATCGTAGTAATCTCAGTCCAGGAGAGGAACCAGCACAACTGTGCAAGACTGAAGGGAAGGCCTGGAGGTTGGCATGAATTGTATAAAGACTACAATGGACGGTGTTATGTAGAATCTGTTTTTTTCTGGGCTATTAAGTGCCAAACAGTCGGCTTTACTTCAGGATCATCTGCCGCTGTGTTGTGTATTTTTCCCAAACGCCTCTTTTCTCAGATACCTTCTGCATTATTTTTAGGATGATGATTAGGAACCACAGGCCTGACCAGCTCTGGTGTACGTGAGTAGCCTGCAGCCAAGAAATGAAGGAGCTGTACCTGCGATTAACCGGGCAATGCAATTACACAGCAATGACAGCTACATGAAATGACCGTATTACAAAGAGCCAATTACTTCCTGTAAATCAGATTTGACATCCAATCAGAGGTTTGTGTGCTCATTACTGATGGCCACCAGGATCCAAACGGGGGCCCTGTACAGAAAATACGGACGTTTCTTGGAAAATAGGAAAAACACAGTTAAAGCTCATGGACTGGGGGGAAGGGTGGAAATGGATGAATCAGTAAATACACCGACTGCGAGTTTTGGTTTCTTTGGATGCTGTCTAAAGTCAGATTTAAAATCCAGTTACAGTATGCAGATAGTTCTAGTATAGATAGTTTGGACTAGGGGCATGATAGAATTCTTAACCACTTGACCTCCAGAAGATTTACCCATGACCAGGCCATTTTTCTGATTTGGTACTGTGTTCTTTTTACCTAAAAAATGCGCAGCCGTGCAAGGTTGTATCAAAAAAAAAAAATATATATATAGTAATAATAATAATATTTATATATATATATATATATATATATATATATATATATATATATATATATATATATATATATATATATATATATCTCATGGGAAAAAGACACCAATGCCCCAATTATGTGAGATGGCCACTTTGCGTATATACAATCATTTATTCATTTTTCAATCTGATGTGCTAAATGCAGTTTCTTTGCAGCAAACCTAACCTCTGAAGAAGACCCCAATCAAATGGGTCGACACTTGTCAGTGGACCCCTGAAGAAGACCCCAATCAAATGGGTTGAAATGCATCAGACTGTCATACATTAGACATTTTTGGCATGTAATGTTATGTACAATTTTGTGTTTGCATCCTCTACACTTTTGGGCATGCCCCCATCAGTGCTCATATTTTAACCATTGTGGAAACATTGTATGCTAATAACTTAACAAAGAACAGATTTTTCTAAGTGTATCTATTACTTACTTGGCTGCTAAACCCTTTTGGGGGAACTTTCCCACATAAAAAAAAAAAAAATTATATATATATATATATATATATATATATATATATATATATACTGTATGTAATCTATGTCCTTTTTTCCCCACAAATAAAGCCTTCTTTTGGTGATATGTGATCACCTCTGCGGTTTTAATTATTTTGTGCTATAAACAAAAAAAAACTGATCATTTTGATGCGCAGTCATGCAAGGCTGTACCCAAACTGAATTTATATCCTTTGATCACCGCTGGGTTGTTTGTATGTTTTTGTATATAAACGAAAGAAGACAGAAAATGTTGACTAAAAAAATTATATATATATATAAATTAATATATATATATTTTACTTTTTGCTATAGAATATATCCAATAAATTAAAATAAAATAAAATTTCTTCATGAATTTAGACCAAAATGTATTCTGCTACATGTCTTCGGTAAAAAAAAAAAAAAAATGCGGCGGAAAGTCTGACACTAACTGACACTTTGGGAACCGACTAACTGCCACTGACACTAAAAATACGATCAGTGATAATTCTATACATTGTCACTGTACTAATGACGCTCACTAGGAAGGGGTTACCATCTAAGGACAATCAAGGGGTTGTGTGTTAATGTGTTTGGCTTTTTACTATACATCGATTTGTTTTTTTTCCCTGCTTTGCAGGGAAAAGAAACAAAGCGATCATTCCCTCTGTATAGAGCTCTCTGTTGCTTCTAAACACAGGGCTTTAGGCTGTCATTTGACACAACCGATCAGAAGGTCCCAGCCATGAATCATTGGCCAGCATCTCTTGAAGAACTCCCACTGTGTCAAATCACAGGGGAGTAGGAGCAAGCATGCACCTGTAACCACCGGGAACAGGCAGCGCTGTGTACCAGTCGCTGTGCCTGTAGCTGCCACCCCGCTGCAGTATATGTACTGTGCCAGGTCGGCAAGCAGTTAAACTGGAAGCAAACCCTCCTATCATTTTAAGCCAAGGAAGCTTGGCCTCTGTTTAATCAACTGCCATGATGCTGCACATGCGATCAGTTATGACACCAACCATTGGATGCTTTGACAGTTTGGTTGACAACACAAGCAATGTGACATGTGGCGGAAATGTAACAGTTTTTTTTAAACTGGTAATCTATGGGTTTACTTCTGCTTGAATGCATGACATCTGTCTGTAGTGTGAGAACTGACACTTCCTATGAAGAAACTATATATCCCTGGGTGTCTCAGTCCAGTGCTCTGCAGGTGAAAACTGCACAGCAAACAGATCTGATACAGACACAAGCGGACAGAAAATTCATAGAGAGATCAGAATACAAATAAAGGAAAAGAATAATAATTGCTGCAGAGGGGGTAGAACAGGAAAGGTAGTTGATCTGAAAACATAGTTACATAGTAGGTGAGGTTGAAAAAAGACACAAGTCCATCAAGTCCAACCTATGTGTGCGATTATATCAACATGATCTCTACAATACCCCGCAGGTGACCCGTGTGTGGCGACATACCCCGTCTTTCTTGTCCCTCTCCAGAGCCCCATGTAGGAATTCCAGGGAGACCTCCTCGTTCTCATCCAACCACTGCATGACAAACTGCTCAAACCACCTACATAGAAGACATGAAAGAGAACTTGTCAGAGGATCGTACAGTATATACACCGGAATCCACCAAATACTAATAACGTGTAGACTTCCACAAGCGAGGACAAGGTGAGCATTGAACTTACGCGGGATATTCAGGCACTTTGTCCTTCATGGCCGGCAGGTCTCGGACATACTCATTGTACAGCCACTTCACCTTGAAATGGAGGTTCATGTAGTCGGCACTCTTGCATAGCCGGTGCTTCTCGTGCTCTGCGGGAAGTAGAAGGTAGAGCAGGTGAATGGCACAGTCAATACTCGGGCAAGAACCCAAATCACTGGGGCCTCTGAGCGTATACCATGGATGGACTTCAGGAAGTTATATTAGATACTTCAATACCTCTTTTAAAAAAATGAATAATCAGACTAAGGTTATATCAAATCATTCACAAGACTAAGTGGCAGCAGAACCCCACTCGGCCATGATGGAGGACAATCCTACTTCCACTGGAGGACACAATCGAGGACTCGCCCAGAGCAGAGCTGGGGAATCCACATCCATCAAACAACCACAGCAAGGTAAACATGATGGAGCATAGGACTTAAAACAACGTCAACAACGTCTGACATTTTTGAGATCCTCATCAATCACAATATAAGAGGTCCATTTATAGAGGATTCCATCACACTCTGAAGAGCAATCCACCATGAATCATTTTTCAGAGGGCATTTGACAAATGGTTGGGGAGGTGATAGGTCTCCCTCTCACCATCCTGTTTTAACCCCTGTAAGTGTACATTGAATGTGGTTGAGGCACAACCCTATTCACCTGAACGAGTCACGATTAGAGGTGCCGAATGTGACAAGGGATATCATTTTTTCAGCAGTCATGAAGCTAAGCATCATGGCAGCAGCTTAAGAAGGGGGGGGGGGGTGGGGGGTTGAAAACTGCAGCTCAGTTGCCTATTTTTACCACTCCCTTGACTGCAACTGTAAACTAGGCCTTACTGAGCAGTTTGCTGGACATTCAAACTCTCAACTTTTTAACCGTATCGCCTAAAACAAATGCTGCCTTTGTTACGGTTAATGCTGCCAATATCACAGCAAGATATTGTACATGCAGATCAATTAGGAATACCTTACCCAGTTGTGAAAACTAGTCCTACCGCTTACACGCAAACAAAACATCACCAACGTACACAGGACGTGTCCAGTACGCCCCTGTTCTATAGATTGCACCAGGTATGACACGCTTTGCACAATGGTTGGTGTTATGTTATCAGCCTCCACTTTCTGCTTGGTCCATGATGAGAACACTATATATCTCAGAGTACCGCCTAGTAAAGTGGTACCCAGCCAATTAGTGACATTTCCCAGACTGAGGACACACAGCTAACTACGGACATTTCTTGCCCAATTAGCTTCTACCTTCGGTGACTCTCTCCATGCTGGAACACCGGCTAATTAGACCTCTGTGAGAAGACGCAAGGACAAGATCAGTTCTACTTGGCTGAGGGACGCATGCAAAGGTCATATCACAGCTAGCATGGTGCCCTGCGTACGATGTATGAGCCACAGCAAGTTGGTGAACTGCATTATGTTCCTCCAGTTCAACATTTCTCTACTTTTCAAGAATGTCCTTTAAACATACAAACATAAAAATGCAGTGTTCATCACATCTAGCACAATTGATGGGAGGCCCTCATAAGATGCATAGCAAGTGTTCAGATCCAGATACTCAGGAAAAGGATGGTGGGAAGCCCTCATAATGGGCACAGCAGGTGTACAGACCGGGGAATTCTGTGCAAAATGGTGGGAACCCCACATAATGGGCATGGTAGGAGTGTAGACACAAGAACTGAGGGCAGGTATGGTAGGGGCCCTGTATAATATGCACAGCGGGTGCGTATTACTGGGAACTCAACACAGGGATGTGGTGAGAACCCCTCATAATGGGCACAGCAGGTGATTAGACCAGGGAACTTAGGACAGGGATGGTGGGAAGCCCTCATAATGGGTACAGCAGGTGTTCAGACCAGGGAACTCAGGGCAGGGATGGTGGGAACCCCTCATAATGGATACAGCAGGTGTACAGACCTGGGAACTCAACACTGGGATGGTGGGAACTCCTCATAATGGAGACAGCAGATGTACAGACCTGGGAACTCCACTCAGAGATAGTGAAGCCCCTCATATGGGGCACAGCAGGTGTTCAGACCTGGGAACTCAGGGCAGGGATGGTGTGAACCCCTCATAATAGGCACAGCAGGTGTTCAGACCTGGAAAGCCAGCACAGGGATCTCATCCCATTGTTTTTTAGAGATAGAAGATACTGTCAGGAGATTTAAGTAGCCCATAGAGGATTCACTTTTTTGGGTTTTTGTTTGTTCAACCAGTGAGTTGAACAAAAAAAAAAATACCCGATTCCCCCATGCACACATTTGAGGTGGATGGAAGAATCACACCTGCTGAGCTATTGTGGTTTAGACGGCAGGGAGACTTGCCTGCCATCAGAATACACTGATCAGTAGTGCTGGCTATAGCCAGCGGTGCAAATCGGATGCCAATCATCTGACAGGCTGGTTGTACAGACGTCGATTGATAGAACAACTTCTGTACAACCAGTGCCCCCATACTTGCATTGAAATTTGGCAAGTCTCTGCTGACATGGCTGCATTTCAATCCACGTATGGCCGGCTTAACTCTCTAGCATCTACCCAACTTTCCATATTGGGTGGTAGAGTCACATCCTTTCCTTTTTTTAATCCATAAAAAATTTTTTTTTCCTGAAAATTAAAACGTTGTTAGTTTAGCAGACGGGTTCATCAGAAAGAATGAAGTCAAGGCAAATTGTTATTTAAACAGAGACTTGGGCTTTAAAGTATCCTGTAGGATAAAGAATCATTAGAAAGTGAAAAAGAAAAGGTCTAACGAGCTACAATATTCATGAGTTGAGCTATGTTAGAGATCTAGGATCTATCTGTGAAGACACTAAAGAGAAAATAAAACGGAATTAGATATAAATGTATTCAGATTACTATAAGAAACTAGTTAGGTGCTTCACTGAGCGCTGTGAGAGAGGCACACTATATGGCTAAATGTTTGTGGACATCTGACTACTTCTTGGGGATCCTATTCCACAAATATGGCCCTCAATATGGAACCCCCTCCTTCATGGTGTAACACCCTCCACTCTTCCTTTTTATTTAAACTTGTAACTATTTAGCCAAAAGGACATTGGCGCGGTCAGGTACTGATGCTAGGTGAGAAGACCTGGCTTACATTCAGTGTTCCCAATTCATCAGAAAAGCTTATCGGTAGGGTTGAGGTTGGGGCTCTGTGAAGGACAAAGGAGTTCCTCCACACCAAACCCATCAATCCATGTCTTTATGGAGCTGGATTTGTACACAGGGGCATAGTCATGCTAGAACAAAAGAGTCTTCCCCAAACTTTTTCCACAAGGTTGGAATTACACAATTGTCTACAATGTTTTTGAATGTTGTAGTATTAACAGTACCTGAGCTTCATAAAGTCCATCATTTGAAGGGGAGTACACTTACATTTGGCCATATAGTGTATTTCCACAAGTGTTTAATGGAACAGGAAACCGCCATGGCTGTAGAAGGCCAAAGAACGGGACCACGAAGGGTTGGCTATATCTGTTGGCTGGGTGGGGGAAAAGAGTCGTAATGCCTCATGGGAGCAAAAGACTAGTTTCTTGGTTATATTAAAAGGGGGCGTTGGAAAATGACTGCCATTTTTTCTCTCATGTAGTGTTTCTAAAGTGTGGGACGCAAATGTTGGTATTCGACATGACACCACTCCGGTAGCATCAGAGGTGGTTAATGGGCTGTATCAACCTATCATTTCCCAGATGTCATTGCATAGTTTTGCTGGAGCCATGTTTCCTAAACCTTGCTAAGATCTTTACCACTATCACGGCCTCTCCAAGTGTCACCATGTACAATTTATCACATGTTCAATACATTTTCCGTTTGCATCCAGATAGGACCAGGGCCACATTTCTGCATCAACATGCACTGTGGACTAAGGATACCAGGGGCAGCACACACCAACCCACCTCCCCTGGCAGCATCCAGCTAGGACCAGGGCCAAATCTTTGCATCATCTGCCTTGTGGTCTAGGGCTGCCAGGAATTTTACAAGCCAATAGATGTTGGCAATGATGAAATCCGGCTCTAATCCTAGCTGGATACCGGTGGCGAGGTGGGAATCTTTGTGTCACCCCTGGCAGTCCTAATATGTTGATGATGCATGAACCTGGCTCTGGTCCGATCTGTAATAGAAGAAGGGGTGGCAGTGTTACACCCCTGGTAGTCTTTGACCACATTGAACGCTGGCTTGGATGAAATACATCCCTTGTACTAGCAGGATACCAGTGGGGAGGTAGGTTTCTGTGTGCCACCCTTGGCAGCCCTAGGCCACAGCATAAGTTGATGATGCAGAAATCTGGCCCTGGTCCTATCTGTAATAGAAAAGGCAGTTGTGTGACACCCCTGGCAGCCTTAGACCACATTATACATTGGCAAAGATGAAATCCAGCCCTGGTCCTGGCCAGATACTGCCAGGGAAGGTGGGTGGCTATGTGCTGCCCTTGGCAGCCCTAATATGTTAATGATGCAGAAATCTGGCCTTGGTCCTACCTGTAATAGAAGAAGGGTTGGCTGTGTGACACCCCTGGCAACCCTAGATCACATGCTGGAATTCCTGGTCCTAGCAGGATACCAGTGGAGAAGAATGCGTCTGTGTGCCGCCATTGGCCACAGTATAAGTTGATGATGCCAAAATCTGACCCTGGTCCTTTCTGTAATAGAAGGGGAGGGGGCAGCTGTGTGACCCCCTGGCCAACCCAAAACCTGTCAGGACTGGGCTCAGCCCTTCCTTCTGAGCTGGCCACTCAGCTGTCAGCTAATTACCAGCTCTTATCTCTCCACAGATACTCAGCTGTTGATGATATCCTGCTCGTCAGCGCTGCCTACTTAAGCCATCCAGCCCAGATGATCTCTGCCTTCACCTTAGTCAACATCACAGACTATTTCCTGAATTCCTGTTAAAAGTCTTGCTTGGCTGATATCCCTTCTGTCTCCAGATCCTGCTTGCTATTTTACTACACTCATCTCCGGCTCCCTGACGTTTGGCTTGTCTGCTATCCAGTTCTTGGCTCTGGCTACGTTTCGACTACGTTTGTTCTATTTACTTTTAATATTAAACAAGTGTGATTTAACTGTACTTCTCGTCTCGGTCTGATTTCATGGTTTCTGCCAAAGATGAAATCCAGCCCTGGTCATAGCTGGATACTGCCAGGATAGGTGGGTGGCTGTGTGCCACCGCTGGCATCCTCAGGCTACAGCACATGACGATGCAGAAATGTGGCCCTGGCCCTATCTGGATGCTGGCATTGAATGTGGAGAGGACATGCATGCATTAATAATACACAGCATCCCTCAGAGAGGCTGTGACGGTGGCATAGATTTAAGCAAAGTTCAGGAGATCGGCAATGACATCTGCAAAATGATTGGTTGACACAGCCTATTAAAACTGACCCCCTCAAGTCTATTTCGCTCCTTCAAGACAAACCTCACTGTGGAAGTTTAGCCAAGGACATTTCTTTTTTTTTTCAATCGGTAACCTCTCATAAAAGCATGACTGCTTATTTCAGCACAGGAAGCACCAATAACATTTAATATATGTTTTATAATAAATGCAAAATGTACCTGAAATATGGTAAAACTAAGAGATATTATTTACTTCAGTTCTTTCCACTCCGTGATTGCAGCCTAAGTGACTAGAGCAATTATTTGAAGAACACGCCAAACGTACTTTATGTACATTATAAAGCGTTTATTGTGCAGGTAAACCAAGATAACCCCTCTTCCTAGTTTAAACTTTTATAATATATATATATATATATATATATATAATATAATTATATATAATATATATATATATATATATATATAAAATATATTATTATATATGTTCTGATATTATTTCAAAAAGAGTTTAAGTTTATTTTATATCTGGTTGTCCCACCATATGAATCTATTTGATGTGTTGGATTTCACCATATTGGGATGAACGTTTGTGGTGCATGTTAATTACAATCCATTGCTAGGTCGGTGGGTTGATAATAGGAGGAATACGATTGGCAATTTTAAGAGGTAGAAATCACGATCAGTTTAATTCTGCAAAACCTTAAAACTTTTAATTTTGACGTAATAAAAACTTTTTGTAATCAATGGGTAGCTTTAACCACTTTCAGCCCTGGACCATTTTGCTGGCCAATGACCAGACCACTTTTTTGCGTTTTCGGCACTGCGTCGCTTTAACTGACAATTGCGCGGTCGTGCGACGTGGCTTCTAAACAAAATTGATGTCCATTTTTCCCCCCACAAATAGATCTTTCTTTTGGTGGTATTTGATCACCTCTGCGGCTTTTATTTTTTGCGCTATAAACAAAAAAAGAGCGACAATTTTGAAAAAAACGCATTATTTTTTACTTTTTTCTATAATAAATATCCCCAAAAAATATATAAAAATTATTTTTTCCCCTCAGTTTAGGCCGATACGTATTCTTCTACATATTTTTGGTAAAGAAAAAAAAAATCGCAATAAGCAATTATTGATTGGTTTGCGTAAAATTTATAGCGTTTACAAAATAGGGGATAGTTCATGGAATTTTTATAATTTTTTTTTTTTTACTAATAATAGCGGCAATCAGCGATTTTTATTGCGATTGCGACATTATGCCGGACACATCGGACATTTTTGGGACCATTGTCATTTATACAGCAATCAGTGCTATACAAATGCACCGATTTCTGTGTGAATGTGCAAATGACACTGGCAGTGAAGGGGTTAACCAGGGGGTGGCAGTGTAGGGGTTAAGTGCATCCTAGGGGCGTGTTACTAATTGTGGGGGGTGTGGCTGTGTGTTAGAGAACACTGCTCCAATCACAGGGAGCAGAGATCAGTATCACTTGTTGCTAGGCAGAACGGGGAGATGCTGTTTACTTCCGCATCTCCCCGTTCAGCTTCCCCGTGAGACAATCGCGGGTATCCCCACGGCGATCGAGTCCGCGGGAACCGCGGTCGGACTCACGGGGGTCCCGACTGGCACGTACGCGCGCCGTCGTGATGGCACTGCGGCAATTTCAAATGGACGTACCTGTACGCCAATTTGCCTGTCCGTGCCATTCTGCCGACGTACATCGTCGTGCGCCGGTCGGGAAGCGGTTAAAGACCAGATTTTTTTTTTTTTTTTATAATATTAGAGAATTATATGGAAGAATGTTGGTACATAGGGATATTTTATGACATGTAATAATCTATACACTATATAGTTTGCATTTGAACGATTTGTATAGTGCTGCAAATGCGAACTGAATCGCCTCAAGGCGCTTGGTCCGTCCTGTATTGTCCTGCTTCTTAGAAGAGGCGGGTCTTGAGTTTTTTTCTGACGCCCCAATGGTTTTCTTCCAAGCGGATGTTCGTGGGAAGAGTGTTCCATAGCCGTGGTCCTTTGCGAATCTTCGTTCTCCCTTAGATTTGTAGCGGGACTTGGGAATGAGGAGGCGGTTTTGGTTTTGGGAATGAGGAGGCAGTTTTGGTTTTTAGAAATTTAAAAAATGTATTGTAAGCAAATTTAGGAAATTTTTTTAAAATATTAAGTGAACAAAGTAAAACTTTTTTTTCCTTTAAGCAAGGACGGAGAGGTCACATTAGTTAAAAAAAAAATTGGATAGGCGTTTTTTTTTTTGTCAGTGCCATCGGTATTTATGGAAGGAGGTGGGACACAGCGCTCAGTAAAGGACCCTTCATGAATCCCTAGTTAGTACTACAAAGTATAAAACTGGTCAGTCTTTTCGATCGGTCTACCAGGGGAGGTCAGGGTATTAGCAAGTCTCTTTCATGTGTTAAATCTACAGATATTAAATTCTTACCACCAAAAAAGTGGACCATGCGGATTCGAAAGACGGCCGGGGCTTGTGACAGATGAGAGAGACATGAGACAGAGAAGCACACACAGACAGATATATGGGGATGGGGGTGGGGGGAAGGGTACTGCGGGAAAACAGGGACTAGAAAACATCGGGGGGACAGCTCGGCTTATTGTACAAAGTGCTATCACTCATAGCAAGCAGAATCCCGCTTTTACCAATACGGAGCAGTCAGGACAAAGCTGGCTGCAGATTGGGTGCTAGAAGTCACAGCCCTTTAATGGGTATGCCCATAGGTAGATAAAGCTGTAAAAAATAATCTGTTAGTGATGGGAAGAAATAAATATATTAAATTCACATGTTATAACACTAGAATGACAAGTCAGCAAACTCCCGTTTCAACCTGCAGCAAGGCCTGATACAGCAAAGCCTCAGATGCTCTTCCCTACAACCATGCCAAGAGCCTGCAGATACGTTTTCCCAAATCCTCCTCTCCCTGTTTATGTAATTGGCACACTGCCTTTGAAGGAAGTCTGTTGGAGTTCAAGGAATCTCCTACAACGACTTATGCCGCGTACACACAGTCGGATTTTCCACCAGAAAATGTTAGATGAGAGCCATTTTGTCGGAAATTCCGACCGTGTGTAGGCTCCATCAGACATTTTCCATCGGAATTTCCGACACACAAAATTTGAGATCTGGATCTCAAATTTTCCGTCAACGAAATCCGTTGTCGGAAATTGCGATTGTGTGTACACAATTCCGATGCACAAAGTTCCACGCATGCTCGGAATCAAGCAGAAGAGCCGCACTGACTATTGAACTTCAATTTTCTCGGCTCGTCGCGCGTTACCGCGTTCTTGACGTTGGGAATTTCCGATAACATTGCGTGACCGTGTGTATGCAAGACAAGTTTGTGCCAACATCCCTCTGAGAAAATCCCATGGATTTTGTTTTCAGAATGTGCGATCGTGTGTACATTACAGTTCACTGCACTGATGCCGCGTACGCACGGAATTTTGGTCGGAAAAAGCTCTGATGGTTTTCCCAACGGAATTCCGACTGGATTTCGCTCAAGCTGTCTTGCATACACACAGTCATACCAAATTCCGACTGCCAAGAACGCGGTGACGTACAACACGTACAACGGGACTAGAAAAAGGAAGTTCAATACCCAGTAGCCAATAGCTTCTGTCTCGTAGTTGAATCTGAGCATGCGTGAGTTTTTGCGTGTGGGAATTGCATACACACGATTGGAATTTCCGATAGAAAGTTTTTCCGTCTGAAAAATTGAGAACATTGAGCTATCAAATTTTTGTTGGTGGGAATTCGGCCAGCTAAATTCCGATGGAGCAAATAAAAATAAACTGCGCTCAGGAAAAAAGTATAGCTATTAAAAAAGAACATACAAAATATTAAAACATAAGGATAAAAAAATATATATATAAAGGCTGCACACACTAGCATGAATATAAGAAAATTTGGAAAGCTGCGCCAATGGTCCTATTCCATATTAAAAAAACAAAAAGAGATATAAATAATGAATTAATAGCACACACAGAAAGTGAATATGTGTTGCCCAAACCAAATATTTTGCATTAACTTTACACAAATACAACCACAAAAAATGAAGAAAGGTGTAAAAATAACATATAGCAGCTTGCAGAATGCTGGGATTGAAAGATAAAGTCCAATATATCCGTGCTTATCAAAACACCACGGTGAATCCAAACAAAACTGCAAACGAGTGCCCGTCACCAGAAATCGGATGCGCTTACCAGATGCAGGTAAAATAATAGCCTTAATGATATTTAGCCGAGACAGATTATAATCTCATCACGATTCCACTATCACCGTTATATGGCAGCATCACAGCACTAAAAAACTTTGAATGTCAGCAATCGGGTGTATCTCCAACGTCAACCCCAGAAAGAAAAAAATACCTCCATAGTGTAAAACCATTCACATAATTTATTAAAGATTTAAATATCGCACTTACATAAGGAATTCTTAAAACAGCATCAGATCATAGAAAGCCAGCCGGCATTCGAAAAAGCGTCCGTCCTCCCCCCATAAAGCGTGGTGGCGTCACTGCGTACCTTCCCAGACGCGTTTCGTCATAGGTGACGTTATCAATGGGGAACGGGCAACGCAGCGACGCACCACCATTTATACCCAGACCTCATTCCGAGATGCAAGGTCCAGCCTACACCGCCATCTTAACTGATGGCAAAAAACTAATAGTTCCATATTGAAGAAGGGAAAAAAGATAAACAAAAAAAAAAAAGGCATATTGTAACCTGGCTCACGATGACAGAATCACAACATCCAATTGAGACTGTGAAAAAAACAAAGAGGAAATCATAATAACTTTGACAATAGATAAACCATGTCTCAAATAAAAATGTAAAAACCGGTGTAACTAAATATGAAATAGCTCAGTGTATATATATATATATATATATATATATATATATATATATATATATATATATATATATAGAATCCTCTATATAAAAAATTGATATATGTAAAAAATTTATTGAACTTAAATCTAGTGTAAAAATGTGCATATGTGAAAGATAAATTAATATCCTCTCATAAACTTAATAATATTATATATAAAAAGTTTTTTTTAAAATATATAATAATTTTTTTTATATATATTAAATGAAAAAATAATAATACAAAAATATGTGTAAATATGCTCATACCTTAAATTAAATAGTGTGTATATATAAAATTTAGGTGAAAAATTAATGACCCACAGAATGTGTGTACAGTCATTAGTACACACATTTTGATGGTGTTTAAGGCCCATCTCGCATCTCAGAGCGGGTTTACATAGACCCAGTAGCATTAAACAAGCCCATATCACAGAGCAGGTTTACATAGAAATAGTAAAATCGAACATACCCATATCACATTTAACAGTAAACAGAACTGGCATAACTGGTAAGAGACAGATTCAGGAATTGTCTATGAAGGCATTAATATCGGTATCAATGTTCAATCCATATGGGGTATATGATTTTAAACGGTGGATCCAGGACATCTCAAGTCTTGAAATCCCTATCACCAAAGAGCTACCGCGCCAATGGGGCATAAATTTATCTATTCCCAAAAATAGGATATTCGAAGGATCCTTGTTATGCGCCTCCAGGTAATGCTTGGACACGGGATGTTTGGGGAACCCTATCAATATGTTTGTGATGTGCTCGTTCAAGCGCACCTGTAATGGGCGCTTGGTCCGTCCCACATACTGCAATCCACAGGGACACTGTAACATATAAACTACCCCAGTAGTAGAACATGTGATGCAAGGTTTGATGACATGATTCAGCCCTGTGGTTGTACTAACGAATGAAGTAGTACGTCTACATGGGTTTGAGTTTAAGGAACAGACTCTACATCTTCCACATTTATAGAAGCCAGTTAACTGATCAAAGAAACCCCTACTCCTCGATGGCGGATCAATGACATTAGGGGCCAAACGGTTTCGCAATGACGGGGCACCTCTAAAAACTATTCTCGGTCTCTCGGGAACCACCTGTTTCAATACTGTATCGTTGCTAACAATATGCCAGTGTTTGTTAACAAGTTGTTTTATATTCCTCTGCTGAATAGAATAAGTGGTCACAAAGGGAACACACCCCTGGATATTGTTAGCACGTGGACATTTCTCAGCAAGTAATTCATGTCTACTCATACTGGTCACTTTTCTGATAGTGTCAGACAAAAAATCTAGCTGATAACCCTTCTCAAGGAACCTTGTGGTAAGAGTCTCTGCCTGTGACAGGAATTCTCCTACCTCTGAGCAATTCCGTCTCAGTCTTATGTATTGGCTTTTCGGGATTGACTTGAGCCAAGGGGTGTAATGACATCTATCAGTGGGAATGAAAGAGTTCCTATCCGTACGTAGAAGTAACAAAGAGTTCTTCTTTCACAGTTATGACAAGATCCAAGAAGTGAATCTCAGATTGACTCATTTCGTAATTGAGTCGTATGCCCCTTTGGTTAATATTTAAGGATTCTAGAAACTCTTTCAGGTCATGGTCACTACCATCCCATAGGAGGAGGACGTCATCAATATACCTAGCCCATAGGACTATTTGTGGTATATTATGGGCATAGATGACGTCCTCCTCCCACCGGGCCATTAAAAGGTTCGCAAGACTGGGGGCATATTTAGCCCCCATAGCGCCTCCCTTAACTTGCCTGCAGAATTGATTGCCGAACCAAAAATAATTGTGTGAGGCCGCGAATTCAAGTAAGCACATAATGAAAGTCACTTGCTCACCAGAGAGGCCAGAATCTCTATCTAAATATGTATGGACTGCTTCAAACCCCAAATTGTGTGGAATGAAGGTATACAGTGATGTAACATCAGCTGTAACCATCCAAATTCCAGGTTTGGCAGAAATATTTGCCAACATATTAATAATATGTCTTGAATCCTTAACAAAAGAGGGCGTTTCCTGAACCAACGGTTGTAAATAAGAATCTATATACCTGCCCACACGGGACGTGATGGAATCAATCCCACTAACTATGGGTCGTCCCGGGGGGCAGACAGAGTTCTTATGTAATTTGGGCAGATAATATAAAATTGGAGTGCGCGGGGCCCTTGGGATTAAGCCAATACATAAGACTGAGACGGAATTGCTCAGAGGTAGGAGAATTCCTGTCACAGGCAGAGACTCTTACCACAAGGTTCTTTGAGAAGGGTTATCAGCTAGATTTTTTGTCTGACAGAAAAGTGACCAGTATGAGTAGACATAAACTACTTGCTGAGAAATGTCCACGTGCTAACAATATCCAGGGGTGTGTTCCCTTTGTGACCACTTATTCTATTCAACAGAGGAATATAAAACAACTTGTTAACAAACACTGGCATATTGTTAGCAACGATACAGTATTGAAACAGGTGGTTCCCGAGAGACCGAGAATAGTTTTTAGAGGTGCCCCGTCATTGCAAAACCGTTTGGCCCCTAATGTCATTGATCCGCCATCGAGGAGTAGGGGTTTCTTTGATCAGTTAACTGGCTTCTATAAATGTGGAAGATGTAGAGTCTGTTCCTTAAACTCAAGCCCGTGTAGATGTACTACTTCATTCGTTAGTACAGTCACAGGGCTGAATCATGTCATCAAACCTTGCATCACATGTTCTACTACTGGGGTAGTTTATATGTTACAGTGTCCCTGTGGATTGCAGTATGTGGGACGGACCAAGCGCCCATTACAGGTGCGCTTGAACGAGCACATCACAAACATATTGATAGGGTTCCCCAAACATCCCGTGTCCAAGCATTACCTGGAGGCGCATAACAAGGATCCTTCGAATATCCTATTTTTGGGAATAGATAAATTTATGCCCCATTGGCGCGGTAGCTCTTTGGTGATAGGGATTTCAAGACTTGAGATGTCCTGGATCCACCGTTTAAAATCATATACCCCATATGGATTGAACATTGATACCGATATTAATGCCTTCATAGACAATTCCTGAATCTGTCTCTTTTACCAGTTATGCCAGTTCTGTTTACTGTTAAATGTGATATGGGTATGTTCGATTTTACTATTTCTATGTAAACCTGCTCTGTGATATGGGCTTGTTTAATGCTACTGGGTCTATGTAAACCCGCTCTGAGATGCGAGATGGGCCTTAAACACCATCAAAATGTGTGTACTAATGACTGTACACACATTCTGTGGGTCATTATTTTTTCACCTAAATTTTATATATACACACTATTTAATTTAAGGTATGAGCATACTTACACATATTTTTGTATGAATATTTTTGTATTATTATTTTTTCATTTAATATATATATAAAAAATTCTTATATATTTAAAAAAAATTTTTTTTATATATAATATTATTAAGTTTATGCGAGGATATTAATTTATCTTTCACATATGCACATTTTTACACTAGATTTAAGTTCAATTAATTTTTTACATATATCGATTTTTTATATAGAGGATTCTATATATATATATATATATATATATATATATATATATACACTGAGCTATTTCATATTTAGTTACACCGGTTTTTAGATTTTTATTTGAGACATGGTTTATCTATTGTCAAAGTTATTATGATTTCCTCTTTGTTTTTTTCACAGTCTCAATTGGATGTTGTGATTCTGTCATCGTGAGCCAGGTTACAATATGCCTTTTTTTTTTTTTTTATCTTTTTTCCCTTCTTCAATATGGAACTATTAGTTTTTTGCCATCAGTTAAGATGGCGGTGTAGGCCGGACCTTGCATCTCGGAATGAGGTCTGGGTATAAATGGTGGTGCGTCGCTGCGTTGCCCGTTCCCCATTGATAACGTCACCTATGACGAAACGCGTCTGGGAAGGTACGCAGTGACGCCACCACGCTTTACGAGGGGAGGACGGGACGCTTTTTCGAATGCCGGCCGGCTTTCTATGATCTGATGCTGTTTTAAGAATTCCTTATGTAAGTGCGATATTTAAATCTTTAATAAATTATGTGAATGGTTTTACGCTATGGAGGTATTTTTTTCTTTCTGGGGTTGACGTTGGAGATACACCCGATTGCTGACATTCAAAGTTTTTTTAGTGCTGTGATGCTGCCATATAATGGTGATAGTGGAATCGTGATGAGATTATAATTTGTCTCGGCTAAATATCATTAAGGCTATTATTTTACCTGCATCTGGTAAGCGCATCCGATTTCTGGTGACGGGCACTCGTTTGCAGTTTAGTTTGGATTCACCGCAGTGTTTTGATAAGCACGGATATATTGGACTTTATCTTTCAATCCCAGCGTTCTGCAAGCTGCTATATGTTATTTTTACACCTTTCATAATTTTTTGTGGTTGTATTTGTGTAAAGTTAATGCAAAATATTTTGTTTGGGCAACACATATTCACTTTCTGTGTGTGCTATTAATTCCTTATTTATATCTCTTTTTGTTTTTTTAATATGGAATAGGACCATTGGCGCAGCTTTCCAAATTTTCTTAAATTCCGATGGAGCATACACACGGTCGCATTTTCCAAGGAAAAGCTCTCATCGGACTTTTGCTAGCCGAAATTCCGATTGTGTGTACGCGGCATGAGAGTTTCTCCTTTAGAGAGATAACTAAATAGGGTGCAAGGTGTCTTAGGGTGCACTCACACTGGGTACAGCTGAACTGAACCATGCCCAGGTTCAAACCTCCTCCACTGGCCTGCACTCACTTTTTTTTAAACACTTGCCCACTGGGCACTTTTACCCTCTTTCCCGCCCAGGCCAATTTTCAGCAATGTCACACTTTGAATGGCAATTGCGCGGTCATGCAACACTTTACTCGAATTAATTTTTATCATTTTTTTTTTCACACAAATAGAGCTTTCTTTTGGTGGTATTTAATCACCACTGGGTTTTTTATTTATTGCTAAATAAATGAATACCGAAAACTTTGGAAAAAAACAAAAAAACTTTCATAGTTTGTGTATATAATTTTGCAAACAGGTAATGTTTCTTCTTCACTGATGTGCGCTGATGGGGCAACACTGATAGGCCGCTCTGATGAAGATGCACCGATAGGTGGCACGGATAGTTGACATTGATGAGGAGACACTGGTGGGCACTGATTGGCAGCAGTGGTGGTGGGCAATGATTGGCAGCAGTGGTGGGCAATGATTGGCAGCAGTGAATGCACTTTTTCAGGTGCCGATTATCAGCTCTTTCCTCCTCTTCTCCACACACTGACAGCGTGAGAAGGCGCGGCGAAGAGAGCCGGTAACCGGCTTCTCTTGACATCATGATCAGCTGTGATTGGACACAGCTGATCACGTGGTAAAGGGCCGCTGATTGGCTCTTTACCTCAATCTGTGATCGGTGTGTCCACATCGACTGCACCCAGCGCAATCATGGGAAGCCATCATATACAGCTCCTCCTAGAACTGGACGACCGTGCTGTAGCCATCATTCAGATATAGCGCGGGCGGCAAACGGATGATCTGCAGTGGTGCTCAAAAACAAAGTGTACAAAAAAAATGTGAAACACACAAAAAAGTCTACTCAAGGGTGTGCCTCCAGTCCACCTCCCAAAGAAGTAGGACTCTACCCTGACCTTATAGAATGCGAGGCTCCTGACAGGGGCAAGGCTCAACATGGTGCACCTAGCCAAAAGGCATGGGCGGACCCCTTTCCGCATGATCAGCCGATGCTGACTACCAAGTACTAGATAAGGGGCTCCCTTGGGGAGGAAGGGAGGAAGGAACCTAATGGCAACACATCCTCTCCCTACACTTTGGGTTAGGCCTGAGGACCCACACACTCCATCCATGAGAAAGAAACACAAACAAAAGTGCAAAGTGACAAAACGGTGGTTAAAAATAAAATAGTGCCGGTGACTAGACCTTGAAGAATGGTAGCAAAAATTGCCTCGTACTTAGCCAAAAGGCCTTGTCCATAGAGGCGCTGTGAATAAAAAATGACTCGCGTGGTCTTCACTCAAACTGGGCTAGACGCAAGTGTCCCTGGGCACAATTATATCATCACCTCTGCCAACCAGACCCTGATGAACCCTGTTTCTGTGTTTAGCGACCCATGGAGAGTTCTGTTCTCGAACACAGTTTGTGCTCACACGGAAACAAACTGTACCAGACCCGAACCATGACTGGGACCACCTCCAAGTGGTCCTGAGCACTTTACAATTAACTGCTCCTGGGTACGCTTCACACTACACAAATGAACTGAACCAAGGGGGTAAACCGTGCCCCAGGACAGTTAAATCTGCCGGTGTGAGTGCATCCTTAGTATAAGCACTAATGCGATAATCGTGCAGGCACAGTTTGGAAGATTTCAGCAAATTTTCTTGAAAAGCTTTTCTAAATGTCTACAAAACAGGAGCAGATAAGCATGCTTCAAGCAATCCTTCATGGCAGTAGTAGAGTATTGTATCATGTTAGCGATCTTTTAAAGCATTAGATTTGGAGTTTAAGTGATACCATTTATTGGGTGACTTCAAAAGATGCCAGACCCTATGACCAAGCTTCCGAAAGGGCGGGGCGAAATTCATTAGGGTGTGTGGTTTACTGGCGACATGTCGGCTGAGGCCGCTCCTAATGCCGCGTACACACGACCGGACTTTTCAACGGACTTGGTCCGATGGACTGGAATCCGTCAGACAATTCGATCATGTGTGGGCTCCAGCGGACTTTTTCTTCCCAAAAATCAGGCGGACCTAGAAATAAAACATGCTTCAAATCGTTCCTACGGACTCGAGTCCGGTCGAAAAATCCAGTCGTCTGTGTGCTAGTCCGACGGACTAAAACGGATACTAGGGCAGCTATTGCCCTAAGCTATTGATATAAGCTCTATGAGCTGGGCCCTCCTGTACCTTTTGTATTGTACTGTAATTGTGTTGTCCCCCCTTCTACATTGTAAAGCGCTGCGTAAACTGTTGGCGCTATATAAATAGTGTATAATAATAATAATATTGGCTACTGGCTATGAACTTCCTTTTTCTACGTCATCACGCTCAAATCCGTCAGACTTTTGGAGTGATTGTGTGTGGCCAAGTCCGTTCGTTTGAAAGTCCGGCGGATCTCAGCAGCAAAGTCCATCGGATTGTTTCGCCGGACCAAGTCTGTCGGATTGTTCGCCAGACCAAGTCCGTCGACAAGTTTGGTCGTGTGTACGCAGCATTATTGTTTAATCATAGAGGTTGGTTGGGAGTAGTGGCAATCCTTTCCTATTTACATGTACTAGCCCTCTTGATTGGTATAAGGATATGCTTTCACCTCTACTTTGAGTGGCGTCAAAAGCAACATAACAGGTCACACTGGGATGCTTTAGATTCCGTCTTCACGCTTCATACAAACCTTAAAAACCTGAAGAAGGTACATATGGCATCTCTACAGCTTGCATGATTTAAGTTAACCAATAAAGAGTATCACTTAAGCTCTAAACTTAAAATCCTTGAAATGTGCAGATCTTAATTGTAAAAGCAACAAGAGCACCCTTCCATTGATCCCAAAGCACGCCTTTTAACACCGAGTATAAAAAATACTGAGCCGGGCCGGCGTTCGCTCTTCTGCCTGTCTTTGCAATATCTGTAAAGCACTTCATCTGAGCATAATCATGTAAATTACTACCACTGTATAAATAGGGAATAATCACATTTGAATAGCCTGTGACTGACAGTACAATGGGACCATTAAAACACATAATAGGAATGATCAGCTATTAATTATCTATCTTGACTTGAAGTAGGTTACGTGATTTTCTGGGAAACTGAGGTTTTTTTTTTGGAGCAATTACTGGAAAATCAAATGTCCAACGAACCTCTGTATGTTTGCAATATAAAGAGTGAATGTCATGGGAGATGTTGACCGAGCATGCAAACTGGTTCCTGGCTTGAACAAGAATCTGAGGGATCTTATCAGCACTGGGTCATTTGTATTCAAAACTATACCTGCTAAAAGAAAAGTGAATATACCTCCCTTTCTGGTGGACCATGTCATGAAACACTGCTTCAAACATTCAAGTGGGTCGAATACCTGTTCCCCCCCCCCCCCAGCATGCAGTGGCTCCTCCTAATGACTCCTACTTCCTGTAGTGACATATGAGTAGGTGGCAGGAACCAATGGGAGAGGTGGGAGAGCATGTATTCCATCAGCCCAGTTAAATACTTGCAGAAGCCGGAGAGCAGCATCCAAAGTATACTCCTTTTTTTTATTTTTTTATTTAATCAGGTATAGTTTTGGCTAAATGTGGCCCTGTTCTGACACATAATTTTATAAATCTTTAGGCTTACTAATAAAAGGTAAATTTGGCCCAAGTCCGGATTAAGGGCAACTGGTGTCCTCCACTGTTCATTTACATTCTGTGCCACAAGTCCTCTCATAGAAGTCTATAGGGCTGTGGAAGTTTAGGCCTATGGGGCTTGCCTGGCCAGAAGATGAAGGTAAACAAGCCCATAGAAGTCTAGGAGGCTGGAGAAGTTTAAGCCTATGAAAGCCTATGAGGATCAACCTACCTTCATCTACTGGCCAGAAGACTAAGGTAGACAAGCCCACTGAATTCTATGAGGCTGGAGCTGTTTTAACCTATGAGGCTCAATCCACCTTCATCTAATGGCCAGAAGACGAAGGTAGACAAGCCCATGGAAGTCTATGAGGCTGGAGAAGTTTAAGCCTATGAAAGCCTATAAGGATCAACCTATCTTCATCTACTGGCCAGAAGACTAAGGTAGACAATCCGACTGAATTCTATGAGGCTGGAGCTGTTTTAACCTATGGGGCTCAACCCACCTTCATCTAATGGCCAGAAGACGAAGGTAGACAAGCCCATGGAAGTCTATGAGGCTGGAGAAGTTTAAGCCTATGAAAGCCTATGAGGATCAACCTACCTTCATCTACTGGCCGGAGACTAAGGTAGACAAGCCCACTGAATTCTATGAGGCTGGAGCTGTTTTAACCTATGGGGCTCAACCCACCTTCATCTAACGGCCAGAAGACAAAGGTAGACAAGCCCATGGAAGTCTATGCCCTTGTACACATGGTCGGAGATTCCGTCAACCAAATCCGTCGGATTTTGTCCGTCAGATTTTGTCCGAAACTGTTGCATACACACGGTCGGACAAAGTTGTCGGAAAATCCGACGTGATGACGTTATTTCGTTACGACGGGACTACGTTCACTCTAGTAGCCAATAGCTTTGGTGTAGGAATTTGATCTGAACATGCGTGGCACTTTGTCCGATCGGAATTCTCTACACATGACCGGAGTATGTCCGATCGGAGCATTTTGTCGGTAAATTTTACCAACAAGTTGGAAAACTTGGTCCGTCGGATATTCCGATGGAAACAGTCCGATGTAGACCACGCACAGTCGGAATATCCGTCAAAACGGTCCGATCGGACACATTCTGTCGGAATCTCCGACCGTGTGTACAAGGGCTATGAGGCTGGAGAAGTTTAAGCCTATGAAAGCCTATGAGGATCAACCTACCTTCATCTACTGGCCAGAAGACTAAGGTAGACAAGCCCACTGAATTCTATGAGGCTGGAGCTGTTTTAACCTATGGGGCTCAACCCACCTTCATCTAATGGCCAGAAGACGAAGGTAGACAAGCCCATGGAAGTCTATGAGGCTGGAGATGTTTAAGGCTATGGAGCTCAACGTACCTTCATCTCCTAGCCAGAAGATAGGCAAGCCCATAGAAGTCTATAGAGCTACAATGCAAGCTTATGTGGTCAGGAGAGAAAGGACTTGTGGAGTGGGATGTAAATAGAGGCTGTGATATACGTATACATCTGTGAAGGGGGTGGGTGGGATTAGTCAGGGCAAAGGGTAAAAAGATAAGTGCAGTTTTAAAGTAAACTTATCCTTTAAGGTAGGGTTCAGCTCAAGTGTGTGTTTGGACACAAGTCTGTATCCACCTTGGCTATCCCTCCATAAAGCTGCAACTGCGAACAATCATAAGCACTGGAGGCATTCCCCACTGCCAAGTGTATACATGGGGCGCGTTTATGCGCCGTTACAGGGTGGGAAAGGCCTTCTCCACATATGATTGGCTGTCCATAGTGAGCGCTTCCTGGTGAGAAAGCTCGGGTTTAGGCGAGTTTCTGACTCATGTTCAAAAATCCTTGAGGCCCCCCCTGCTTTAGGAGCATGAAAGATTGAAAAAAAATCTCTGTGGTGCTCTATTCCCTTAGGGCCCTCAGCATGTACCTATTTTGCTTAATGAGTAGTAATCCAGCCCTCATTTGCCCCATGAACTATTTTATTCTATATTTCAATATGAAAAATGTGGATAGATTTTGCAGATTTATACTGGCTCAGCATTGGATTTTTTTCATCAACAATTTGGTTATAACCAGGTTGGAGCCTTCACTATTACCAAAAACAGAACCGAAATAAGAGACCTAAAAACATGGCTACTGCAAGAAATAATCAACCATTCTTCTTCATCTTGTACAGCGTCTGTTTTGCATGTCGGTCATGTTGTTTTTGAACCCTACAGCAGTTTCAAAGATGGTTATAAATATATCTATAGTAGCAGGAGGGTGGCTTTCGAAAAGCGCTATATAGGACAGTTTAAATCCAATTGGCTGCTATTGGTTAGAATGGATATTCAAAAATGCTCCAGTCTTATATGAGATGTAAAAGCTGATAGAGAAGGTATGAAATACATAGTATATAATATTACCAAAAAAAGTTTCTCAGGGTTGATATTAAAGTAGATCTCCACCCTGATTTATTGGCTTTGGTTTGGCTGGATAGGGACAGCTTGTGCCCAAAATGATTGATTTAGTGTCCCCACCAAAAGGAGGGATAGCAGCACTCCCCCTGTTCCTCCGACCCCATTGTGAGGGAATCGCCAACACCCAAGCTAGCAATAGGAGCAGAGAGAGGGCTGTTTTACAGTACCAGATGTAGATGTCAGAAGCAATCCTGATGCACAGCCTTACCCCGACAACCTTCCAACCAAAGGGATAAGACAACTTTGGATGGAGTTCTCCTTTAAGAAGTTCAGCTAGCCTTATAGCTCGAGAGGAACGTATGTTTTCTAAAAGCAGAAGGAAGACTACAAGCAGCCCTGAGAGCAGAACTATAGAGATACTTACCACTTAGCCAATGTAGTGTACTTATCTTATCCAGGACTTCACAGGTGAGAAAGGAGAGACAAGAAAGTTACAAGCCCCCATTTAATATACCATTAATCAGTGTCTAAATAATGTCAGCAGATGTCCAAGAACGGCAGCTGACCCAAAGTATTATCATTACGCCTCCATCTACAAGGTGATGGACTCGGTCTGGGAAGGTAGGTGGACCAGACACATTGACAGCTCTTTCATACCTCATTTAGAAAGATGACTGGAACTCACAAACACAATGATGGATGAAGGACCAGGGCCAAAACCTCTCCAACATCTATTATAGTTATCTTGGTTGTACATGATTACTTGAGATGCTGAAAATTACAGACAGCGGGACATCTGTCCACCCTCTGACACCATATTCTATGGGACATGGCCAACAGGTCAGCAAAGAAAAGAGTATTATTATATCAGGACTTTGTATCATAACTCTAAAAACAGCTTATGCATACAAAATACTATACAAAAATAGTCTGTTGACCACTATATTGTCATTCGTATGTCTTAAGAAATAATCAAATGTCTTTTGATGCATAACTCAAGTCTTGTGCCTGTTGACGCATTTTACAAACAAAGCCAGCTTCTTCAGGACTGAGCAAGAACATATTTGTTGATGCCGACTATAAAACAGAGGCACCAATTTGCCATGTGTCATCGATAAATCATCATAAAAATGAACAACAATAGGCTCATACACATACGCATCTGCAGATTGTATCCTCCTTTATTGATATACAGTAAAACCTTGGATTGAGAGTAACTTGGTCAGAGCCCTTGTACACACGGTCGGAGATTCAGATGGAATGTGTCCTATCGGACCGTTTAGTCGGATAATCCGACTGTGTGTGGTCTCCATTGGACTGTTTCCGTCGGAGTATCCAATGGACCAAGTTTTCCAACTTGTCCGTAAAATTTTCTGACAAAATGCTCCGATTGGACATACTCCGATCATGTGTAGCCTACTCCGACGGACAAAGTGCCACGCAAGCTCAGATCAAATTCCTAGACCAAAGCTATTGGCTACTAGCCTGAATGTAGTCCCATCGTAACGAAATAACGTCATCACGTTATGTACAATCAGATTTTCCGACAACTTGTTCCGACCGTGTGTATGCAACAGTTTCGGACAAAATCCGTCGGACAAAATCCAACAGATTTTGTTGTCAGAATGTCCGACCGTGTGTACAAGGGCTAAGAGTGTTTTGCAAGATGAGCTCATTTCTTTTATAAATTTTGACTTGATAAACAAGCGATGTCGTCAGATACAAGTAGTGTTATGTCACAGCTGAATATAAAAGAGAAGAGAGGAGAGGTGCCTCTAAGTATAGCAATATGGTTACATTTAATGAAGGTACGACATTTAGCAACTCACATGGTTGATGATTAAAACAGGTACATCCAAGTATGCAGGCACCCGGGGTAAAGCTGTCCACATAGGCTGTCCTCCCTCACCGTCATCAACTCCATCCCTTCCACACTGCGCTCCAGGAGCGATTCAAGCCACGCTTTCAAATCGCTCTACTGCAGGGTAGTCTTCCCGGTCGTGATTGCAGACTGACAGCAGTGAGAGCGGTGTGGAGGACGCTCTAAGTGGACAGCTTTACCCCGGATGCCTACATACTTAGATTTGCTTGTTTTAATCATCAACCATGTGAGTTGCGAAATGTTGTACCTTCATTAAATGTAACCACATTGCTACACTTAGAGGCGCCTCTCTTCTCTTTTATACTCTGGAGCTCCTGCTGGATTTTGCTTCTAATCCCCTTGTGGAGGCTTCCATTTGTGGATGGACATTTTATGGTTACACAACCAAATCACATTGCTATAATCTTTTTTTATGAACTATAAACTGAAGGACCTATGAATAAATGGTTGTGGAACGAATCATCTGAGTTTCCATTATTTCTTATGGGGAAATTCACTTTGATATACGAGTGCTTTGGATTACAAGTATGTTTCCGGAATGCATTATGCTCGCAATCCAAAGGTTTTACTGTATATGTAAAACAAAAACTTGCAGGAGGCTAGCTATATACATTTATATATATGTATATACACACGTTATACAAGTACATATGAGACTAAATTAATTAGTCAGAGAGGGCTGGGACAGCTTTCTCAAACCCCAAGTTAAACTAACCATATTGAGATATATTTTTCTTTGAAAATATATTGCAATATGGTCAGTTTACCTGGTGGTTTGAGAAAGCTGTCCCAGCCCTCTCTGACTAATTTAGTCTCATATGTACATTATATATATATATATATATATATATATATATATATATATATATACAGCAAGTGAGCGCTCAACGGTGAAGAACTGACGATACCACTAATTTTGTGATGAACGTATAACTAGCCGTCTTCTCTGACATACTGCATACATACACATCTACATATTACACACTGGATTGATAGTTAAAAAAAGGTAATTATACCCATTGAAAGTAGCTCTACCTATATAAACATATGTTATAAACTTCTATACATATGTATACACCTGTTGGAAACTTATATCCCCCCAGGTGATGCATTTAACCACTTCAGGCCCGGAAGATTTTACCCCCTTCCTGACCAGAGCACTTTTTGCGATTCGGCACTGCGCCATTTTAACTGACAATTGCGAGGTCGTGCGACGTGGCACCCAAAATTGATGTCCTTTTTTCCCCACAAATAGAGTTTTCTTTTGGTGGTATTTGATCTCCTCTGCGGTTTTTATTTTTTGTGCTATAAACAAAAAAAAGAGCGCCAATTTGGAAAAAAAAAAAAAAAAAAAAAAACCCACAATATTTTGTACTTTTTGCTATAATAAATATCCACATTTTTTTTCTTTTTTAAAAAAAGCTATTTTTTTCTCAGTTTAGGCCAATATGTATTCTTCTACATATTTTTGGTGAAAAAAATCAAAAAAAAATCGCAATAAGCGTTTATTTATTTGGTTTGCGCAAAAGTTATAGCGTCTACAAAATAGGGGATAGATTTATAACATTTTTATTATTATAATTTTTTTACTAGTAATGGTGATCTGAGATTTTGTATCGTGTCTGGGCCATTATGGCGGACACACCGGACAATATTGACACATTTTTGGGACCATTGGCATTAATACAGCGATCAATGCTATAAAAATGCATTGATTACTGTAAAAATGTAATTGGCAGTGAAGGGGTTAACACTAGGGGGGGCGATCAAGGGGTTAACTGTGTTCCCTGGGAGGTGATTCTAACTGAAGGGGGAGGGGACTGATTAGAGGAAGTGACGGATCGTGGTTCCTAGCTAATAGGAACACACGATCTGTCACTCCTGTCAGAACAGAACAGGGAAAAGTGTGCGTTTCTGTTGGCCACGGGCATCGGCACCCCCGCTGTGCAGCGGGTGCACGCGCCTGCTATCCGGACCCCGCGAGCTGACGTATAGCTACGACGACTTACACAGAGGAGCCAACCTACCGTAGTATAACTGCGGCGGCTGGTCGGACAGCGGTTAATCTGGGAAAAACATCCCTTCAGCTTAAAGCACAGGATTTGCATCAGTGCATAGGATATCCTTACAAAAACAAAATAAAAAAAGTTGACGTTAATTCATCCCTAGATATTATACATATCATATGTGCATTTTGTGTCTCCTCCCACCCTTGCATGTCTAATTAAGTATGACCTCTTGTAGATAGAATTGGACTTCCTGCCCACTTTCTGGATGGTGGACCACCATGAGCCTATCCTGATGTGTTGTGACATTTTGTCTTTTTGCTCTGGCTATTTAAATATTTCTCGTATCAAAGGTAGGACCCTTTCTTATTTTTGAATTCCTGTATATACAGGCTCTTTATTCCCAATGATGATGATGTTATTGATGTCAATATTGCTACGTTATAGATGTCTGTATCCCCCTGAAGAAGACCGTATACAAAATTATGATTGAAACGCGTTGGGCTTACTCTAAACAGTAATATCCACAGATATACCATTTGTGGATTTATTTTTGTTAAATTTTATATAGACGTCTAATATGTTTATTTTTGTGTACACCAGAGCTCTTGTTGAGGTTGCTCCTTTTCCACATGGTCCCCTTCCCACCCCTTTCCCTTTTGTTATTTCTGCTTTTATTGGTGCAATTTTACCCATTGAAAATACAAAAAAAACAATATTTTTGTATATTATTATATAAAAAAAAAAAGTATTTTTCATTACTTGTAAGCTGCGTACAAGTCGTTGAGAACATCTTGCTTTTTGTTACATGCATTATTGGGCTAACAGCACGTTGTTTATAATCAGGAGAGGTGGGTTCCACGTTTTCGGTATATCTAGGTCTTTGCTCATCATGATGAATACCCAGTAGTGCTAATTCAGATCTGAGACAGCTGTAGACGGAAATTGATGGGAGTCAAAAACCGCCGTCCAGAACTGTGCTCCCCGTGGGCATGCCCAAAACATACGATAATAAGTACCTTCAGCTGTATGACATCTCGGAAATTCAGAGGAACGCCGATTCTGTGCAATCTCTGTGGCTTGAAGTACACTCTATGGAGAAATTTAGTTTGAACTAATCTGTCTTTAGAGGCCACCATCAGCCTGGAGCTATCCTCAAAGCATTTCCTCCCATATTTACCCATCTAATGCAGGAATATCTTGGTGCCACTGTTCCCAAAGCCTATCTATCTTAGGTGACCGCACGCGGAGAAGAGCCAGATAGAGCGCAGATAAGAGCTTGGGCAAAGACTACTGGGCCAAAAGCTTCTCTATCTTCTCTAGCTTCTCTTCTTCTCTAAGCTTCGGGTCAGTCCCAAGCGAAGGGGGATTCGGAAATTGGGTAACGTATAGCATGTTGCACCTGGAGGTAACGGAAGTACATCCAATGAGGTAGACCAAAATTAGCCGATAATATCCCAAAGGATGAAAGCATTCCTTGCAATACTTCTTTTACTTCAATTCTTCATGTAAATTACAAGCAATTGAGATAAGTGGCTGCACAGTTTCAAACATAACCATGTTCTTCAACAGCTTGATGAAGAACATGGTTATGTTCAAAACTGTATCTTAATTGCCTGTATTTTACACGAAGAACTGAAGTAAAAGTATTGCTAAGAAGACTGAGATTGCATCTCCTATTTTCTGAGATATATATATACACACGCCTGGAAATTACGGTCATTAGGGATGATGTGCCAAGGCCACTGTGTGATATAGTTTTAGCATAGATGCAAACATGAGACCACTATCCTATGCCCAGTATCAACAAAGATATCCTTGCTCAGCCCTGAAGACGCAGACTTCATAGGTGAAACATGTCAAGGGACCAAGGACATGAGTTATTCATCGAAAAACTAGGTCCTAAGGTATGTGCATGACAATATATTGGTCAACAGATAGTATTTTGTATGTAAAAAAAAGCTGTTTTTATTTTTTTTAATACCCCTTGGAGTTTTTATCTGCTTTTTAAATAAAGCTGGTTGGTTTACTAAGATGCGCACGTCTCCCCAGTGCTATACAAGGCCTAATATAACAGTACTCATGTGTACAGTATATAGAATAATCGTGATAATATCACAGTGGTTGCTACAAGAAAAATATGGGTTTACCAAAAAGGGAAAAAACAAAACAAAAAAAACCCTATATGCACCTAAGTGGATGAAGCTTCAAATCTACTGCTGTACTTGTATCATTGAGTAAATACTAGGGCTGCAACTAACGATTATTTTCATAATTGATTAGTTAACCGATTATTGTTTTTCGATTAATTGGTTAATAATCTTTAAAAAAAAGTGTGGTGTATAATTTAGTTAATATGTAAAGTTTAAAAAAAAAGCAATTTATTCTTAAATATCTCTATATGCAGCGGTAAATATAAATAACCAACTATATGGTTAGGGAGCAAAATATCTAATCCACTCTGAGAATAACAGACAGAAGAGATATACTGTATATATTAGAGGGGATATATACTGTATATACTATTAGAGGAGATATACTGTATATACTATTGAAGATATACTGTATATACTATTAGAGGATATATACTATTAGAGGAGATATACTGTATATACTATTAGAAGAGATATACTGTATATACTATTAGAGGAGATATACTGTATATACCATTAGAGGAGAGATATACTGCATATACTATTAGAGGCGATATACTGTATATACCATTAGAGGAAAGATATACTGTATATACTATTAGAGGAGAGATATAGTGTGTATATACTATTAGAGGATATATACTGTATATACTATTAGAGGAAAGATATACTGTAGATACTATTAGAGAAAAGATATACTGTAGATACTATTAGAGGACATATACTGTATATACTATTAGAGGAGATATACTGTATAAACTATTAGAGGAGATATACTGTATATAACATTAGAGGAAAGATATACTGTATATACCATTAGAGGAGAGATATAGTGTATATACTATTAGAGGAGAGATATAGTGTATATACTAATAGAGGATATATAGTGTATATACTATTAGAGGAAAGATATACTGTATATACCATTAGAGGAGAGATATAGTGTATATACTATTAGAGGAGAGATATAGTGTATATACTAATAGAGGATATATAGTGTATATACTATTAGAGGAAAGATATACTGTAGATACTATTAGTGGAAAGATATACTGTAGATACTATTAGAGGAAAGATATACTGTAGATACTATTAGAGGAAAGATATACTGTAGATACTATTAGAGGACATATACTGTATATACTATTAGAGGAGATATACTGTATAAACTATTAGAGGAGATATACTGTATATAACATTAGAGGATATACCATTAGAGGAAAGATATACTGTATATACCATTAGAGGAGAGATATACTGAATATACTATTAGAGGAGAGATATAGTGTATATACTATTAGAGGATATATAGTGTATATACTATTAGAGGAAATATATATTGTATATACTATTAGAGGAGATATACTGTATATACTATTAGAGGAGATATACTGCATATACTTTTAGAGGAGATATACTGCATATACTTTTAGAGGAGAGCTATACTATTAAAGGGTCAATCTGGTAAATATCATCAGACTCATTAACTATAACCCCATTTTGTTACTGGCCGATAAATCAATTATGAAAATAGTAATCGATTAATTTCATAATCAATTAGTTGTTGATTAATCAATTAGTTGTTTCAGCCCTAGTAAATACAATATATTGTTTCATTGTAGTGACTATTTAATTCATATCGTATGTAGATCAGAGGTTTGACATTTAATCTATATATGAAATTTGTTCAGTAAACCTTTCAAGGAAAAAAAAAAAAAAAAAAGTATTCCTATTTAATCCTTAGTTAATGCCATTCAGCCCCACAATTAATTCCTTCCTCCCCTTCGCTATTATTTTTCTGCTGATTTTATTTCTTTTTTCTTTTTATATATATTATTAAAAAAAAACATTTTATTCCTTTGTTACTTTTTTAGTATGTAGAACATGTGCAAAATTAAAAAAAAACAAAAAACAATGTTTCTGATTTGTGAATAATTTTGCCATGCTTTGTTCCTGAAACATGTTAGTGCCATTTTAAATGAGACAAAATATAGAAAAAATGTATACTTTTTATTTACAGTGAAATTACTTTTTTTTTTAACACTGGTAAAAAACATTCTATTTTTTAAAGGCTTTTTTTTGCCTATAGACTTCATAAAAAAAAAAAAAGAAGGTATGTATTACTTTTATCTTAACTTCTTGCCGTCCATGTAACACATTGAGAAGCGGCAAAGAGGACGTGCTATAATGTCCGCACATATGGATGGCTGAGGTTTTTGTGCTGAGAGTGTGCGCTCCCAGCACAGTGACCAGGCTGTCAAAGACAGCTCACGTTCTCTGCTAATGATTGAGAGCCGGCAGGATGGGCTCCTGATCATGTGACCACTATGACAGCCAGTCATGACGGTCACATGATCAGGCAGTCCCTTTCGAACCCCACAAGTGCAAAGACCTGGTTTAAAAGGGACACCGGAGCTGGGCTAGGTAATGGCAAAGTTATTGCCAAATAAACCCACCAATAGTGAAGAATGTAAAAAAAAAATGCTCTCATAAAGGAGTATGAGAGTTGAAATGGTTAAAGAGCAGCGTGGCGGACACGTTATTCTGCTATTTACCTGACCAAGCAAACCAAGACCGTTCTCATAAACGGTGGCCGTCTGCTTATTCACCCCGACACTGGTAACAAAGAGGTGGTGGCAGATCAGGTCAGTGTTGATAGAACAGAGATTGGCTCATTACATGGAGTTCTTTTATGTGATCCGGATGAGATCATTAGAAGGATATGTCTACACCTCGAGTCGGCATTGCCCGTCGTTACTCAGACAATTAGCGTGAACTGTGGTGCCCAGTCGTGTGACCCCCTGGATGACTCGTATGTAGGATGGAAGAATAAAATAAAGAAAGGGAAAAGAAGAACTCGGCAGGAGATGGCCAGAAGGCGAGTTCTTGCAATGCCGCAGGTTAGAGGTCGTCTATTCACTCATTGGAGATACACGGCCAAGAGCACGGTAGATCCACTCCAAATTGTCAGCCTCAGGAAATCAGGACAAGGATTGTCTGGCCCTGTTCCTTACTCATCAGTTGGCCTGGAAAATAGACCATCTACAGCAGCCTTTCTCAAGCTTTTCAACATAGAGGAACCCTTGAAACAGCTCTGCGGTCTCAGGGAACCCCTGCTAAAAATTAGAAATCTACAACTCATGATACATTAGAAAATTTGGTCAGTGAGAGGAACGGTCCTTACACTTGTGGTCATTGGGAAGAATTACCTCCTTGCAGATAGTTAAAAAGATCAATGGTGTGAGTGGGAACTTATCTGAGAGGCAGAAATTACCCAATGCTGAAGGAACCCCTAGCAATCTCTGGAGGAACCCTGGTTGAGAATCACTGGTCTACAGTCTTGCAGGACAGACTGATGCATGCTTTGCTTTTATTATACTTTTTATTGATCATTCTATATCATGTATAACCTTAAAAATAAAAATTCAAGCAAGATTACGTACATACTAAATTTCGTTTTATGTATATAATGAAAATAAAGTATTATCTTATCCTGCTAAATGGGCAGCACCAACCCATCAACTTTGGGCAACCAGGAGATGCGAATAGGTCAGGATGGTCACCTGTCGAGGATGAATTTTTTTTCCTTCAAAATGGAAGCTCCTATAACAGTGATGGCGAACCTTGGCATCCCAGATAGTTTTGGAACTACATTTCCCATGGTGCTCAGCTACTCTGCAGAGTGCATGGGCATCATGGGAAATGTAGTTCCAAAACATCTGGGGTGCCAAGGTCAGCCATTACTGTCCTTTAAGCACTGCCTAGCCTGGAAGTGGGAAAAAGCAGCAGTTGTTTACATACTGCAACACCCCACTGCTCTTATTTCAGGAATCTACATGGAAAGGAGCAGGAGGCATGTGTACAGAAGTCATCATTGCAACTCAGCCCCCCTGTACACCTGAATAGGAGGGTGGTGGAGGCAGTGGAATATAGAGGCACCGATCCCTCCAGGTAGCCGCTGAAGGCCCACTGCTCCTCCTATCTCTTCTGCAGACATTCAGTGGCTGCAGTAGGGAAATGGAGGGCATTGGTTCCTCCACATCCCGCTCACGTTGCCTCCCTATCCCTGTCCAACTGACCTGGGCTTTGAGGACGGCTTTGGCCAAAATGCATTAGCATTATGTTGGATATGTCATTGCTATTATGCTAATAAACCTCTTTAGGTAGAAGCGAGTGGGTTGCCGGCTCATCTTTTCTACTGGCCTGGGCCCCTGTATGCTTCTCTTCCCCCCCCGCAGTGCTGCCAGGTTGCCCCTTCCCACCTCCTGCCGGCTGCCGTGAGGAATCTGTCTGGATGGAGAGAAGGAAATGGGCTGGTAAATGTGTAATTTACTGCCCCCTTCCTTGTCTTGATGAATAGAGTCAGTGATTTTTTTTTTTTTTTAATACATTTATAGCTGGGGCAAAGTAAACTGTGTTTACTATGCTTTAGTTTATGAATGAATGGGAAGCTCTGTACAGAGCTATTCCTGTTCATTCATTCTGTGCAGCTGAGGCTGCAGAGAAAGGCACTGATGAATCTGTCCTCAGTCCCTTTCTTGGTCTCAAAAGTGAGACATCTGTTTAGACCCCTATTTCACCAAAGCCCCCAAAAAAACTTTAAAAAAAATAAAAAATAAAACTGTAAAAAAATAACACAACAAAAATAAAAAACTACTAACAACAGTGGCGGAACTACCAGGGTCACAAAGGTTGCACTTGTGACTGGGCCCTGGCGTTCCGCCACTGTAGGGGGACCCCAAGACGGCAGAAAGGTGGTCCGCTGGGGGACCATATTAAAGGGTCACATGATGGGAGTAAAAGGCCTGGGGATCAGGGGGAAGGGCCCTGGTTGAGGGGCCCTTCAAGGTGTCTTGCACCAGGGCCCTAAAGGTTCTAGTTATGCCTCTGGGAACGAGGGATTAGACCGACTCAAAAGGAGATAATTTTTTTTGACCTACGGCGCCAGGAGGACATGTCAATGGACTGCGAAATATAAATGAATAAATATGATACATTTAATAAATATATTTAAATAAATATGGGTGTAACAAGTAAAATGGTCTAAAAAGTGGATTTAGCCTTCAAAGCTGAATTCCAGGTAAGGACATTTTTTCATAGATACATTGATAAAGCTTGGACCAATTTCACTATACATATACCATACCTGTGGGATCCCCCGGAAGCTTAAAATCATTGTAGTAGACACTGCTACTACACCGCTCCTCGGTGGCCAGCTCAGAACGAGTACTATTTAGCGATCATTTGCATTTTATCAATGAATAGGAAGCATTGACTGGATGAGCAGAAGAAGCAAGTCAATGAAGCCACAGTCTCTGCCACATCCAATCAGAGAACACTTTTGTTTTTATGAAGAAAATGCAAAGCGACCTCCAACTGGCACGTCTAGTGGGTGACCTCCTGCCTCCATTAAGCAGCATTAAAGGCAGTCACTTACCACGGGACCCAGAAGCTAGTGGCCATCGCTGGAGTAGCGGCGACTACTACAGCGATTTTCTGCTTCCAGAGGGATGGACCAGGTATGGTATAGATATATTGATCCAACTTGGACCAGTGTAACCATGTAAAAATATCCATATCTGGAATTCTTTAACATTAGGATAACACAAGATCCTTCCGGACTCACTGAAAAAACATGTAGCAGCCACTGCCGTAAAAGAGGTCCAATGCTGTATTGAACTGGGTTTCTGGCTATTTATTATATAAAAAATCTGCTAGGTTTCACATTTGTAGCTACACAACAAAACTTTCCAAGTTGGGGTTTGAAGAAAAAAAAAAAAGGCAACAAAGAGAAGCTATTATTTTAGCCGACTTTCAGAAATCAGACAACAACCACCATGAGCAGAGTCCTCTCCAGGAACTCTTTTCGGCCCATTCACACTTGGAGCTGTTATGGGTTTGGTGATGAAACCAAAGGTGATGAAACCAAAGTTCTACTACTAAATAACAAATCCAAAGATACAATGAAGGCACAGATGGACAGAGAGGCAAACAAAATTGCGTTGTCTGGGGTCATCTTTTCAGTTTATACCTATTAAGGGTTACCATAAGATTAGGCATATAATATTAACTAAGTAACATTTGAAAAAGGCACAAGGTTTATCCTAAGAGAAATATGGAGAGAAAATGGCAGAACAAAAAGACCACCCTGAGTAAAATCAAAAGCATCTGAGTAGCAAACAAACAATATCCAAGTATTTCTACTCCAAACTTCTTCAGGAAGCAATGGATTAACTTGTAAGGTTGTATTAGAGAATATATAGGGAAGGTCCAAACTGCACTGAGCCCCCATACAGATGGACTCTGGTCTTACCTGACTCAACACATAATCATAGCTACAAGAAAATTGGAAAGATTTCATCTTTGCCATATGGAACCAGGACTTTTAAAGACGTGATGCCGTTACTGAGGTGAGCCCAGATACGATGTATTTTGTTTAAAATATCATAAAAACATTTTCATAAAAGAAAGTATCTCAATGTCTGAACAACATGAATCATATTGTCAGTAATGATACTTGTTCCCAGCAAAAGATTAGAAGATTCTTGAGCATAGAGTCAACCAACGCGTTTTTTCGCAGATGTATCTCTGCTTCTTCAGGGAAAGGCAAACATGCATCAATAGAAAAAAATTAAAGATATATGTGGCTACCAGCAAAACAAGGAGCCCAGCCAATACCCAATATATAGTCAATAGTGACATATCCATCGACCAAGTCTGGCAGACATCGAATTGCACTTTAGGAGGAAAAAGGCGGGTTTCACATGTAAATCTATAAACCATATCTGATAGCTGTCTCACCACTGGAGAAGCCGCTGGCTCAGTGACAGCATCACATCCATATGGGAAAGATATATATTTTTTTCAATTTTCTTGTATCTAATTCAATAGGATGTGGATGTGATATGCTGTCTCTAGAACTGGCTTCAAACTCTATTTTCAACACATAATCATAGCTGTCCTCTTACCTTCCATAGCGTACTTCATATCTTGTGAGAAGAGGTTCCACATAACCTCTGCGCTGACCTTCCCAACACTCAGCTCCTGGGGAAACCTTTAGGAATAAGAGTAGATATCACTTTGTAAGTCAACGCACAGGGCAAAGGATAGCTTCCCAAACAGCTGTAAGGTTCAGAAAGTTGCCTAACACTGGAAAATACTGCAAGGCCGCTCAACCAAACAACCAACCAACCAACCAACCAACCAACCAACAGACCTTATAGAGTACTCGTCATCCCTGAACCCATTATGGGGGCAATTATATGGACTTAACCAAGATTTCAGGACAGACAGGACATGTGGTGACTAGGAATAACTGTACTTAATTTACAATGAAGCTATTAACTTTGGGGATAAAACCAACACCTCAAACAGGACCATGCTTAAACTTCAACTGCATCCCACATTGCATACTATTTCGGATATAGTGATGAAAACTTATGCCGTGTACACATGGCCGGACTTTTCGACAGCAAAGGTCCGACGGAACGAATCCGTCGGACAATTCGATCGTGTGTGGGCTTCATCTGACCTTTGCTGTCGAAAAATCAGATGGAGTTTAGATTTAGAACATGTTTCAAATCTTTCCGACAGACTTGAGTCTGGTCGAAAAATCCATTCGTCTGTATGCTAGTCCGACGGACAAAAACCACCACTAGGGCAGTTATTGGCTACTGGCTATGAACTTCCTTATTCTAGTCCAGTCGTACTTCATCACGCTCGAATCCGTCGGACTTTGGTGTGATTGTGTGTGGCCAAGTCCATTCGTTTGCAAAGTCCGCCGAAAGTCCGTCGGAGAAACCGTCGGACCTAGTCTGGCGGAAAGTCCGGTCGTCTGTACACGTCATTAGAGTCCCAGTCAGACTTTTCCCCATTGGAAATATTCAGAAAGCACATAAAATGAGGAGTAATATATAATCTTAGAATTGCCATTGATAGATGGGAAGAAAGGAGATGTTCCAAAGGGGAAACATGTACCAGTCACCACTGTCCAAGGTAGGCATTGCTCCAAATTTAGAGGGACGTACCCCCTTCTTGGGTCTCAAGTGAGAGAAAATCTTCCCAATGGCCACAATAATGGCTGATAACTTGGCTCTAATCCTATTCACACTCAATCCAGAAATCGAAAAAGAAGCAACACTTTAATAGTCACATTAAAGGCACAAACAATTTGATTCCAAATTATCAGCAAGAGTTCCCTGTGCCCAGAAAGCTATTATAAGGGTTACTCCATCTTAAAAAGGTAGAGAAAGGCTGGACTAAAGTTTCAATTCTATAAGACAGAATGCTCTTGTTATACCATAAGGATCACTATTTTAAGCCAAGTTTCTGTTTTCAACTGTCACAGCTAAAATGATCAATTATAGTAAAATTAGCCTTAAAGCAGAACTGCAGGTTAATTGGACCAAAAAGTGTTGGCCAGGAGGGGGAAAACATAATCAGCTCTGCAATACTCACCCCCTCTCTGGAGCGGTCCTCATAAGACCCTCCTTTCCTAGTTGTTGCTCATCCAAACCTCTCCGTGCTGTGTCATCCACTCCTCTCCATGCAGTGTCATTCAACCCATTTCCAGTAAATCCAGGCTGTAAATGACACACGTCCTGGGGGTGCATGATTGTGATGGCCTTGAATCACACTACAATGCTCACATATCACCACTGTACTGTGCAATAGCATGGACTGCCCAGAGAAGAAGTGGAAATCTGTGATTTCACTAAACCAGCTGGATAGACTAGTAGACTAGTGGTCTCCAATCTGCGGCCCTTTGGCTAGCCTCTATATAGCCCCTGGGGCACGATTCCATTGACAACTGACACTAATGATGGGGCACCATTCCTCCCACTGACACCAGTGTTGGGGCACTATTCCTCCCACAGACACCGATGATGTGGCACCATTCCTGCCACTGATACCAGTGTTGGGGCACTATTCCTCCCACAGTCACCAATGATGGGGTACATTCCTGCCACTGACACCAGTGTTGGGGCACCATTCCTCCCACAGACACCAATGATGGGGTACCATTCCTCCCACTGACCTCCAGGGTTGGGGCACCATTCCTCCCACAGACACCGATGATGAGACACCATTCCTCCCACTGATACCAGTGTTGGGGCACTATTACTCCCACAGACACCAATGATGGGGTACCATTCCTGCCACTGACACCAGTGTTGGGGCACCATTCCTCCAAAAGACACCGATGATGGGGTACCATTCCTCCCACTGACCGCCAGTGTTGGGGCACTATTCTTCCCACAGACATCAATGTTGGGGTGCTATTTTTCCCAATGATATCAAAAATAGGGCATCATTCCTTACCAATAATGGGGCACGATTTCTCCCATTAAAACCAATAATAATTTACTTCCACCAATGCTGTGACATTTTTTTTTACTCCCAATGACCACAGTCCGGGTCCCCCTAAAGTCTGAAGGACAGTAAACTGGCCCTTTGCTTAAAAAGTTTGGAGACCCCTGAAGTAGACTACTCATTTGTAAATACACAGGTTGGGAAAGTCAGGGAGCGGGGAGAGAAAAACTGGAGTTCTGCTTTAAATCTGCTACTAATGCAGTAGATGAAAGTTAGAGAAAACTTATATAGAACTATAGATATAGTTATAGATATAGATATATATAAAGCAGAAATAGATATTGGCAAGTAAAAGCATGCAAAATTAATAGAGGACCTGTTGCGATTGTCAAAATAGGATCTACCAGCATCCTGGGCATACATGAGTCATAGAGATGTGTGCCCATGATGGGGATGTTTCCTAACTTTGCTGTGCCTGCTACAATTAAGTCTTAGCCCTTGTACACATGGTCAGACATTCCGATGGACAATGTCCGATAGTACCGTGTTGTCGGATAATCCGACCGTGTATGGGCTCCAACGGACTGTTTCCGTCGGAGTATCCGACGGACCAAGTTTTCCAGCTGGGCTATAAAATTTTCCGACAACATGATCCGATCGGACTTTGTCCGAATATGTGTAGAGAATTCCGATCGGACAAAGTGCCACGCATGCTCAGATCAAATTCCTAGACCAAAGCTATTGGCTACTAGCCTGAACGTAGTCCCGTCCTAACGAAATAACATCATCACGTTAACTACGATCGGATTTTCTGACAACTTTGTCCGACCGTGTGTATGCAATAGTTTCGGACAAAATCAGACGGATTTGGTTGTCGGAATGTCCGACCGTGTGTACAAGGGCTAACACAGCGCAGGAAGTTTTACTTTTCCTGTTCCCTCTCCCAAAGCCTGGAAGCATGGAGCATAGGATTCCGACAGCAAAACAGCTTTGTAAGTTGCAGAAGAGACGTTAAAAAGCAACCAAGCAGGGAAAGTGGCCATACAATATCAGGGTATAATGGAGTATTCATTTTATACTAGGTGCTCCACTGCTTGGGTTGTCCATTAAGGGGTGCAATTCTGCTTGGCTTAGTCACCCCACTGTCTTTTTAGAGGACTCAGAGACCTCTGAAGGTCTACCTTTGCTCCAGACTCCCCAACATCACTTTCCCATGCCAAGGACCTATGCTCATCCCAGTGCCAAATGGGGTAGTCTCAATATTCCTTCTGCCGTCTCTATAAAGGAACATACATAACAAAAGTCTAAAGGAAAGGACATAACTACCAGTAATGATGGGAAACTATTAAATCCTATAACACAGATACATTTTTTTTCTTAGAAGAATATTCCAAAGGTTTCTATATGGCATTCTTTTTTTTGGGAAAAAAGGCAGCAGAAAAACGAAACAAAACATGGGAACAGGAGGAATAGGAGAGATAAAGTGATGTTCTGGGTAAATTCAGGTCTGTATTTTATACCTTAAGCAAAAGCACCCCTTTAGAAACGCATGCAATTTCTGTATGTATGCTCAGCCAACATACAAAGCCAAGAAAAACATAACAAACCCACTGGAGGATCCTAGATCAGTGATGGCAAACCTTGGCTCCCCAGATATTTCGGAACTGCGTTTCCCATGATGCTCATGCACTCTGCAGTGTAGTGGAGCATCATGGGAAATATAGTTACAAAACATCTGGGGTGCCAAGGTTCTCCATCACTGTCCTAGATCCTGAAGTTTCCGTTCTACAGCTCCAACTCTTTGGACAGGTGGACATTGCTCCAGGTTGGTCTGATCTATGATCTACCACGCTATCCTCAGTCCATCAAACACCACTATACATGAAACATATCTTCTGGAGTTCCATCATCCTCCATCTCCAGATCCAACTCATCATGCCGACTGGCTGCACCTTTTACAGGGACCAGGGACACCACCACACCCTCCCGATGGTCCTCCAAACCTGGGTCACGCCATTCACATGGTGAGCATGCAATGCACCGGCACTCAGGCGGCAGGCAAGCACGAGCAATGGTTCCCCCCTCACTCACCCTGCCATCAGGAAGCTTGGCCGACGTCACTTATACAACAAGAGACAAAGCGGACAGGAAGACAGACTGACAGGAGATGACCGCTCTACAAAGCACAGAAGGGTTAGAAGAAGACAAAGGCGGAGGCGAACATGGAGCGCCCGGACAGCGGCGGGAGCTGCTTACTGGTTTAGGACAGGGGTGTAGGCGTTCTTATCTTCCTCGATAATCGATACGATCAGCGTGATCAGCTTGGGCCAGAAGTCCAGGTTCTTTATACAAGGCCCTTGCTCTTCAGGAGGTAGATCTTGCTTCTTGTTCTGGAGGAAGAGAAATCAGAACAATAACATTAAACCCTTTGAGGAACCTTCTAAAAGAGCAAATGGTATGGTCCCCCTGGAGAAAGGTCCTAATTTTGGAAGATTTAGATTTAGTAGTTACATAGTTGGTGAGGTTGAAAAAAGGACACAAGTCCATCAAGTCCAACCTATGTGTGTGATTATAGGTCAGTATTACATTGTATATCCCTGTATGTTGCGGTCGTTCAGGTGATTATCTTATAGTTTTTTTAAACTATCGATGCCCCCCGCTGAAACCACCGCCTGTAGAAGGGAATTCCACATCCTTGCCACTCTTACAGTAAAGAACCCTCTACGTAGTTTAAGGTTAAACCTCTTTTCTTCTAATTTTAATGAGTGGCCACCCCTGTCTTATTTAACTCCCTTCCGCAAAAAGTTTTCTCCCTATTGTGGGGTCACCAGTACAGTGTTTGTATATTGAAATCATATCCCCTCTCAAGCGTCTCTTCTCCAGGGAGAATAAGTTCAGTGCTCGCAACCTTTCCTCATAACTAATATCCTCCAGACCCTTTATTAGCTTTAACTTTATTTAACTTTATAATTCTATACCTAATGAAAGCTTGTAGCACCACTCAAAGGTGGTGGATAAAAGCTGGGAAGGGCGAAATGCGTCAATGCAATTGGCTAGAGCAGCGCTGGCTGGTTGGGGGTTACTATTGTTTCCACTAACACCAATGTTGGAGGTTATTATTGTGTCCACTGACAATGTTGGTGGTTTTAATTACAGGCCACAGACACCAAGGCTGGGGGTTATTATTGTGTCCACTGACAGCAATGCTGGGGGTAAGTATTGCAGTCCTTGACACCAATTCTGGGGGTTATGCCTGTTTCCATTGACACTGATATTTGACTAAAGTTGAGGGTTTTAATTACAGGCGACTGACACCAAGACTGGGGGTTTTGATTGTGGCCACTGACACCAAAGCTGGGATTTTTTATTGTGTCCACTGGCTCCAAATGTTTGAGGTTATTATTGTGTCCACTGACACAAATGCTGAGGGTTATTATTGTGTCCACTGACCGCAATGCTGGGGGTTATTATGATGTCCACTGACACCAGTGTTGTGGGCTAATATTGTGTCCACTGACACCAATGCTGAGGGTTATTGTTGTGTCCACTGACAGCAATGCTGGGGGTTATTATGATGGCCACTGACACCAATGTTGTGGGTTATTATGGTCTCCACTGACACCAATGTTGGGGGTTATTATTGTCTCCACTGACACCAATTTCTGGAGTTTATTGTTGTGTCCACTGACAGCAATGCTGGGGGTAAAAATTGCAGTCCTTGACACCAATGCTGGGGGTTATGGCTGTTTCCATTGACACCAATATTTGATATTATTATGTCCACGGACACTAAAGTTGAGGGTTTTAATTACAGGCGACTGACACCAAGACTGGGGGTTTTGATTGTGGCCACTGACACCAAAGTTGGTGGGTAGTATCGCTTTCACTGACACCAAAGCTGGGTTTTTTTTTGTGTCCACTGACACCAATGTTTGAGGTTATTATTGTGTCCACTGACACAAATTCTGAGGGTTATTATTGTGTCCGCTGACCGCCATTCTGGGGGTCATTATGATGTCCACTGACACCAATGTTGGGGCTTATTATTGTGTCCACTGACACTAATGTTGGTGTTTTTAATTACAGGCCACGGACACCAAGGCTGGGGGTTATTATTGTGTCCACTGACACCAATGCTGAGGGTAAATATTGCAGTCCTTGACACCAATGCTGGGGGTTATGCCTGTTTCCATTGATACCAATATTTGATATTACTATGTTTGGGAAAATTGTTGTGTCCAGTGACACCAACGCTGAGGGTTGTTATTGTGTCTACTGAGAGCAATGCTGGGGGTTATTATGATGTTCACTGACACCAATGTTGGGGGTTATTATTGTCGCCACTGAGACTAATGTTGGGGGTTATTGTTGTGTCCACTGACACCAATGCTGGGGGTTATTGTTGTGTCCACTGACAGCAATGCTTGGGGTAATTATTGCAGCCCTTGACACCAATGCTGGGGGTTATGCCCTTTTCCATTGACACCAATATTTGAGGTTATTATTTTGTCCAAGGACACTAAAGTTGAAGGTTTTAATTACAAACGACTGACACCAATGCTGGCGTTTTTTATTGTGTCCGCTGACACCAATGTTTGAGGTTATTATTGTATCCACTGACACAAATGCTGGGGGTAATTACTGAGCCGTTGACACCACTGATGGGGTTTTAATTGTGGCCACTGACACCAATGCTGAGGGTTATTATAGTGTCCACACACACATTACAGTGCTAGAGGTTATTATTACTGCCCCTGACACCAATGATGGGGGCCTATTTTACTCCCACTTTCTCCTCCGTGTGAAATGCTCTACGCTAAAAAAAAATATATAGCAGGACCAACATGTCCAAAGGTGGAGGTGTGTTACAGCCCGGTCAGTGGAATGTGTGGCCTAATTTCAAGCAATTCACCTGAACACATGAAAAAGTGGCGCTATCATGCATCCCTCTGGAGGTGCCGGGGGGCACACTGAGGAACTATAGAATTTTCAGACTGACCACCGCTACTACAAAACTAAGAAACAGGGGGTTTCCATACGGAGATACGCACCGGGTCGGCCTGGTACTCGCGGCTGTACAGCTCATGGCAGTTGTTGAAGATATACTCATAGGTGGAGTTCAGGCAGGCCTTGACGCAGTCTTTGACCACCTGGCTGGCACGTGGCGGGCTCTGCAGTTCTTGTACCTGTCCAGGAAGACACAGAGGATCTGATGACTGCATGCGGAGGACATCACAGCTTATACATCTGTCAATCATCATCATCCAACCATAGGAGACACAGGCTCTTCACAACGTCACACAGACACCGACTTTATATATCTCGGCACACACAGCCAACAAGCAAAGTAAAGAGCACCTGTCATAAAGGATCATATTTTTATACGTTGGGTGCAGCATGCTAAGACATAGGGCGGTGTAATGTTAAGGTAGATTGGCTCCCTTTTTGGCAAGAAGGCCCTCAGTTTATCTGTTGCCGTGGATTGGAATCCGCCCAAAATTCATGTCCTCATGAAGGTGCAGCTTCACATCAAGTCCCAGATAGAAGGCACCATGTTTATTCATACCAGCAAAAGTGTACCCGTTGTGGCTGTGCTTTATATTACATTCTCAGAACAGCCTCACTCTGTACACTGAGCTTTACTCTACCTTCTCTGTTCTACTCCACTCTGTACACTGTGCTGTATGCTACATGCTCAGAATTGTCTCACTCTGTACATTGTGTTGTATGCTACATGCTCAGAATTGTCTCACTCTGTACATTGTACTTTATGCTATCTTCTCTGTCCCACTCCACTCTGTAAACTGTATTTTATATACATTTTCAGAACAGTCTCACTCTGTACGCTGTGCTTTATGTTACATTCATTGGCCCACTCCACTCTGTACACTGTGCTGTATGCTGCCTTCTCTGTCCCACTCCACTCTGTACACTGTGCTTTATGATACCTTCTCTGTCCCACTCCACTCAGTACACTGTGCTTTATGCCATCTTCTACATCCCACTCCACTCTGTACACTGTGCTTTATGCCATCTTCTACATCCCACTCCACTCTGTACACTGTGCTTTAGATTACATTCTCAGAATCATCTCACTCTGTACACTGTGCTTTATGCTATCTTCTACATCCCACTCCACTCTGTACACTGTGCTTTAGATTACATTCTCAGAATCATCTCACTCTGTACACTGTGCTTTATGCTATCTTCTACATCCCACTCCACTCTGTACACTGTGCTTTAGATTACATTCTCAGAATCATCTCACTCTGTACACTGTGTTTTATGTTACATTTTCAGAACAGTCTCACTCTGTACACTGTGCTTTAGGTTACATTCTTTGACCCACTCCACTCTGTACACTGTGCTGTATGTTAAATTATCCGCACCATCCTCCCTCTGTACACTGTGCTTTATGTTGCATTCACTGAGCCATTTCACTCTGTACACTGAACCTTATGTTACAATCTCTGAACCCCTCTACTCTGTACACTGTGCTTTAAATTACATTCTTTAAACCATCTCACTTTGTATGCAGTCCTTTATGTAACATTCTCTGAACCACCCTCCTTACTGTACCCTGCGCTTTATACATTCCATAAAAACACTCCACTCTGTGCTTTATATTAAAGTCTCTGAACCGTTTTACTCCGTACACTAATTATGTTACATTCTCTGAACCACTGTACATTGTACACTGTGATTTATGTTACATTTTCTGAACCACTCTACTTTGTACACTGTGTTTTATGTTACATTCTCTGAACCATTCTACTTTGTACACTGATTTATGTTACATTCTTTAAACCATCTCACTCTTTACACTGTGCTTTTTGTCACATACTGCAAACATCCTATTCTGTTTTTTGAAAACAGGAGTGCTTTATTTCAAAAATATCACATCAGGATACAAAACAGAATAAGGCAGAGGAACAACTCAATTGTACAGCCAAGTATTTACAGACTGACATTGTAGTACAGAGTGTCATACAACAGAAAAGGGATAATCGAATACCTCAAATGTGAGGCCCAGAACAGATCATCTATCACCAAACACAATACAGGAGATATACCCATATAAGTAAGCTTAGGTCGTCATAGTAAGCATCGGCGGATGGGAGATGGGGAGGGAAGGGGGGGGGGGGGGGGGACAGAGGAAGGGGGACATGAGGGGGGGGAGGGAAAGGGAGGGGGGGGGAGGGGGGGGCAGCAGACCCCAACAAACTGGAGGGCAGGCCAGCCATGATCCCCACTCTATCCTCAAGTGGCTGTCCCGGAGGTCCACGGGAGCCAGATCTTGTCAAACTTCCACGGACAACCCCGATTATGGTACGTTAGCTTGTATAATGGGAGGGCAGCGTCTACTGCTCGTTCCCACCGGGCTACACTTGGGGGGCGTTCCGAAAGCCATTTACACAAAATCACCTTCTTCGCATAAAAGAGGAGATAGGAGGTCAATAGCTTCGAGTAATAAGGCATGTGCTCATCTGGATGGATGCCCAATAAGGCTAGTGCAGGGGTCCGAGGGACCCCCAACCCCAGCCGGGTATTTAAGTGATCAAAAACGCCTAACCAGAAATCCTCCAGCCGTCGACACTCCCAGAACATATGCAGGTATGTTCCAACCTCAGTTCGGCACCTGGGGCAATGGGGGTCTCTAGTGGGATATAACCTGGACAAACGCACAGGAGTGAGGTACACCCGATGAAGAAATTTCGTCTGGATGAGTTTATCACTTGCTGATATAGCCAGTTTAGTACCCCTCTCCAGGCATTCCTCCCAATCCTCCCTCTCCAGAGCAGGGACATCAACCTGCCACTTACTCCAAAGCAGATTTAGCCTCGTAGATTCAATTGGGAAGACCACCCGGTACACATCCGAGAGGGGTTTCTTTGGGCCCTCCCCTGTGAATAATTCTTCAAGTGGAGTGAATTGTAAGGTCGGGGATATAGAAAATTGAGCTCTAACAGCATGGCACAGCTGGAGGTATCTGAAATACATCCAACCAGGCATGGCACGCGGCTCTGCCAGACGAGCAAAGGGAAGCATCCCTCCCGACGACAGGATGTCCCCCAGCGTATTTATTCCGAATCGCACCCAGACCTGCGGGTCCGGGATCGACCTAAAGTGCGGCAGGTTCGGGTTACCCCACAGTGGCTGGGCCGGAGACCAGCAATTCGGTCTCGCAAACCTTCGCCCCGCTACTCGCCAAACCCTGAGCGTCGTCCTCGTCGGGCCGGGGAGCGCCGTGTTCGCCGCCACCCCCCTGTAAACCAGCTCCTGCAAGTCCGTAAGCGAGCCCACAACAGCCGCCTCCAGGCTCACAGCCCCATTCGACCTCGACGCCGCAAACCACCACGAAACCGTAACCAGTATAGCCGCCCAGTAGTAGGCCCTTAAGTTGGGGAGGGAGAGGCCACCGACACTCGTAGGAGACTGTAAAACAGACCTAGCCAGCCTGGGGGACGATCCGTTCCATATAAAGGACCCAATGAGCTTATCCGCCTCCCTGAAAAAAGACCCCGGAATCCAGCCAGGGCAGTTTCGAAAAATATAATTAAATTTAGGGAGGAGTACCATTTTCAGAATATTTATGCGCCCTATGAGATTCAATGGGAGTCCGGACCAGGACTGGCACCTCTCTCGCAGGGTGCGGAGAAGAGGGAGCACATTTAGAGCGTAGTACCGGGCAGGATCCCTAGCCACCGTCACTCCGAGATACCTGAACTCGGTAGCCCTCTGCAGTGGGATACTACTGTCCGGCGAGGACACTCGGTCATCCACATGGAACAAGATTGATTTGGACCAATTTATACAAATCCCCGAAAAGGAACCAAATTTGTTGAAAATCGCGAGCGCCTCCAATAGCGACGGACCCGTGTCGTTTAAATAGAGAAGGGCATCGTCGGCGTACAGGGAAATCCGTTCCTCCAGGTCCCCCTTTCGAAAACCCCTAATAACCGACGACTCTCTAATAAGGATTGCCAGGGGTTCCAGGGCCAGAGCAAACAACCCCGGCGATAGAGGACATCCCTGCCGGGTGCCCCTCTGAAGAGAGAGGGGTTCCGACAGCCAGGCGTTTGTGCGCACCCTGGCCCTGGGAGCCCTGTAGAGCAATCTGAGCCATCTCGTAAATACAGGGCCGAACCCGAAGCAACCGAGCACCCCCCAGAGGAAGCCCCACTCTACCGAGTCAAATGCCTTCTCGGCATCGAGAGAGGCAATTGCACGGGACCCCGGTGTCTCATGAGCTATAGAGAGGTTAAGGAACAAACGCCTAATGTTGATATCGGTGCCCTTTCCAGGCATAAAACCCGTTTGATCGGCGTGAATCAGGGTCGAAATCACCGAGTTCAATCTAGTGGCTAGAATCTTCGCTAACAACTTGGCATCCACATTCAAGAGAGAAATTGGACGATCCCACAATCCCGAGGGTCTTTGCCCGGTTTTGGAATGAGGACAATGATAGCATCCCCCATGGAATCCGGAAGGCAGTCCTCCTCTCCGAGCCCATCAAGGAGGCTCTTAAATTTAGGAGCCAGCACATCACTATGTTGGGAGTAAAACTCCGCCGGCAGACCATCAGCGCCCGGAGCCTTGCCCGCTTGAAGGCCTCCAATCGCCAACTGGATCTCCTCCAGCGAAATCGCCCCGTCCAGCATCGTCCTCTGCTCTGCAGACAACACCGGAAAGGGGATGCCCGCCAGATAGCTCGTCAGTGCATCGTCCGAGTAGCTTCGCCTAGACTCGTACACCCCTTTAAAAAATTCATAAAACCTATTATTTATGTCCTCAGGGGAGGTGAGCTCCCGTCCCTGAGCATCACGGATACTGGCAATATGTGTGGAAGCCGAGCGAACCCTCGCCAGCCACGCCAACAGCCTACCATTCTTATTGCCATGTTCAAAAATCCTCTGCTTAGAGTGCAGTAGCGATTCCTGGGTCTGGGTCACAGCCTCCTGCCACCTCCGATAGGCCTCCTCCCCTCCCGTGCGAACATACTCCGCCTCCCACCTACCACACCGCCCCTCCAGGTCTGTAAGGGATTTAGATGCTGCCTTGCGCAAGGAGGCAATATTGGAGATGTAATGTCCCCGGAGCACAGCTTTAAAGGAGTCCCACACAATAGAACCTTTCTCAAAGTCAGCATTGTGCTGCCAAAAATTACTGACAGCCTCTTCAGTTGTTTCCCGCAACCGCTCATCAGTGGCCCAGAACCCGGACAGACGCCACACCCCCGAATTTGGCGGGCGGGACAAGGACAAGGTAAGCATGAGAGGGGCATGGTCAGAGATCCCTCTAGGCAGGTGTCGCACAGACCTGGTCCATCTCAGGGCCCCAGGAGAGGCATAAGCCAGGTCTATGCGAGACATCGCCCAGTGAGTAGCAGAGTGGCAAGTGGATTCACGGCCACTGGGATGAAAGTGGCGCCAGAGATCAGTAAGGGAAAAAGTGTCAGCCCAACTCTGAAGTTCCCCACCAGCCCGGGAGGTAGAGCGCAGTCTGTCCAGGTCCTGTTGAGGCACTAAGTTAAAATCCCCAACTAAGAGGAGCTCCGAGGTATGAAACCCCAAGGCCAAATGCATAATGTCATATAGCAGCTGCCCATTCGCCGGGGGGGGGGAGGTAGAGGCCCACTAACACCATATCTTTATCATATACAGACATATGTAGAAGCACAAACCGGCCCCCAGGGTCCGTTCGTACCTCCTTGATCTGAACCGGGAGGGACCTGTGGACCAGGACACTGACACCTCTAGCGTAATTGGAATAAGTTGCGTGATAATGAGTGCCCACCCAGGCCCTGCGGACCCCAAGTATCCGCGAGCCAAGCAGGTGGGTTTCTTGGAGTATACAAATGTGGGGGTTAAATCTCTGTAAAAATTTGAACACTAGGGAACGCTTGGTCGCCGAGTTAAGGCCTCGGACATTCCAAGAGATAAGCGAGATCTCACCCATCAGGCCAGGAAAGCATATAAAGTGTCACAATCCACAGGATCCCCCCCCCTCCCCAGACCCCCCCCAGCAGCCCCCCAGAGAGAGGTGCAAGCTGAACACATCCATACCAGGCTATAGAGAAAAGTGAGCATGTCCCCCTGAGCCATAAAGACACTCCAACACAAACGAAAATAACAAAAAACAGAAAAAGAAACACAACCCCACCTGCAACGGCAGATATAAACAGTCCCCCCCTCCCCGCACCCCCCCCCAAACCAGTAACCAAGTCATCTGCTATGGAGGGCCCAGAAACATAGCGTGAGGTTCTACGCAAAGGCACCAGTGGGCCATAGAGGTGCTGACCAAGTATAACAAATCTCCCACCTCCCGGTGGGGGTTCCAAACTTAGGTTGCTACAAATAGTACCGGAATAACCTCCCCGAGCGGGAGACCTGCAGGGGAGAAAATAAACAGTTCGGTCGCAAGACATGCAGTAAACACATTTCCCCCCCCCGGGCTCCGAATGGTCACAAGTCCAGGATAATAAAGAAAGTACTTCTCAAGAGCTACTCCCCGCCACAGTAGCGCATATCTTCCAGGGTTCCATGTCCCCAAAGCTCCGCCACTAAGTCCAGGCTGTGCAGTCCAGCAAATCCAGCGGAGGCAAACGACCCCAGGCCCTGACCTGATGGGGGGCCGCAGCAACTGCAATAGGTATTGACATCAGCTATCTAAGCCCTCAACGGACGTTAGTTACAGGCGTTCGCTCCAAAAACGTTCGCTGATGTACAAGTCCATGCGTGCAGTGGGGGGCAAGTCATGAGTACAAAGAGTGAGAAATCCCTTCGAATCTCACGACCAACAGGAGAGTCTCTCACAGGAGGTAAGTAAGATAGGCCGGGGGGAGAAAAGTACATCTAAATCAAGACAGGGATGACAGCAAAAGTGTACCTTTACCACCGAATCTCACCGACGCGGTGGGAGGGAGTCCAGCCAGGCCGCAGCTTCACGCGGGTCAGTGAAAAATCTGGTGGCCTCTCCATCCTGTACCCACAGCCGAGCCGGGAAGAGAACGCTGTACTTAATATTTCGAGCACGCAGACCAGCCTTCACATGATCAAATGACCTCCGCAGCTTCTGCTTCTCCAGAGAGTAATCCGGGAACAGCATTACGGTGGCATTCTGGTATTTGAGATCTCCCGTCCGACGGGCCGCCTTGAGTACTTTGTCCCGGTCCCGAAAGTGCAGGAGCCTGAAGATGAGTGTGCGCGGCCGCGCACCCGGAGGTCCCGGGGTGGGGGGAACCCGATGCGCCCTCTCAACTGTAAAATAGGGCGAGAATTGCGCTTCAGGAAGAAGGCCACGCAGCATCTCCTCCACAAATACGGTGGGGTTCCTCCCCTCAGCTCCCTCGGGCAGGCCGACGATACGGAGATTGTTCCGCCGGTTCCTGTTCTCGGCGTCGTCGGCTTTGTACTCCAGGGCCCGCACTCGTGTGTGGAGGGTGCGTATGGACTCCACGTGCTCCGAGGTAAGATCCTCCACTCTGCTCACACGTTGCTCCGTCTCCGCCACCCGCGACCGCAGCTTATCTAGGTCCTGACGGACCAGGCCGACATCCAGTTGCACAGCCTCAATCTTGTTAGTCAGCACCGCTTGACAGGTGGCAATAGCCGCCATGACCTCCCTGAATCCAATCTCGGCGTCCGCCTCCCGGTCCTCCATCTCCGTTTGGGACGCCATATTGCGCGCCTGCACGAGTGGAGCCGCCGCCTGCAGGGCCAGAACCGGGGCTGAATCCGGGTAAGAATGCTTTTTCCCCTTGCGTTTCGTCCTGCCTGACATCCGGAGCCCAGGGTTGTAGGTATCAGGCGGATTCAAAGTATGGAAATTAGTGGCCGGATAAGAAAAGTCAGCAGAGCTCTGGCAACCACAACCTCTCAGGTCGCCATCTTGGACACGCCCCAAACATCCTATTCTGTACACTGTGCTTTTTGTTACATCCTCTGTACCATCCCACTCTGTACACTGTGGTGTGATGTACTGTGAATCATCCTCACCCCACACACTGTGTATGTGATACACACCAAATCATCCCACTCTATCCATTTTTTCCCACGACATATTCCAGGCTACTCCATTCCATCCGCTGGACTATAACTGAGGCCCTCTGGACTTCCCCACTGCATACATGGTGCTGCAAGCGACCCTCTGAGCTAGCTCATCCTATACACTATAGTGGACGTGACATACTCTAGGGACACCTGTGACGGGAGTCGTTTTGGGTGGGGGACCCGTGGAACCCAGAATCCCTTGGAGATCTTGGGAAACCCTTATTTCAACTCACCAGGCCCCTCTTATGTATAAGTCACCCTGTGTCTATTTATCCACAATATCTCCCAGGAAATATACAAAGACTATTCCTGGTTTATTTTATTCTGAACTATACATGTTAATTGAAAGTGCTAATCAAATTGACCTCTGTACAATGTAGTCTGCTAGTCTGCTACTGGTGGTCTCCTGCTATTGTGTGAAGGTGTTCTGTGTTTATACTTATGATAAAGTGTATTGTAGTTTGTGAGCTAGGAGACGACCGCTGAGTCACCCAGGCTGGTTAAATGACATGTTAATTAGCTCATGTTAATTTATGTTTCTGTTTACAGTTTGTATTGTTAGGGTAATATGATCAGGAGGGGGGAACCTTCTTTTCATGTGTATAAAGAGCCTGCATCCTCGTCCAATAAAACATTCCAAGCTAGTGTCGGCTAGTGTTGTACAATCGATTCTCGGCCACTTGGCTACGATCAAGTGTATTATCTGTTCTCATCAGTTGCCAGAGGAGGCGCTATGCAAATTCAATGGTGTAATTGTACCTGGAAGGGCGGTATCAGCAGGGACTATATCGAGATGCTGGACAGTAACTGGGGGCCGATCAATGGTTGAGTTTGAGCCGTCTGGAAGGGTGCTCCTGGTGAGGATGGGTGCTGCATCAGGTCTGGCCAGAGGGCAGGGTCCATGGCCGTCTGGCCTAGATTGCTCTAGTCCTTGCTCCGGTCAGTTTTTCGGGAGAGAACACTGGCCTCCCCTTTCCACCAGGGGGGGGGGGGGGGGGGGGGGGGCGGTTAGTGTTTCCCAAATGTAATTAGGTAGGAGTGATGGGAGTGGTGGTTGAGACTAAAGCCCCATACACACTATCAGATTTTTTGTCTTCAGATTTAGAAAAACCATATAATATGAGGTCAAACCTTTGGAGTGTTAGGAGGACCTTGCTCTGCATCGTTTTGGTAAACCTGAAGACAAAAATCAGCTTTGGGGTCAGGGGCTCTCCCTAAGCTCTCAGAACTCCAGGCCTTCCTTGTTGGGATGGGGGCTGCGTTGACTGGGCTGTTGGTCAGGGTTGGGAGAAAAGCCTGTGGTGAATGTGAGTGGCAGTCAAGGGGTGCCGTACAATCACTGTGAGTGAGGGTCACTTTGATTTATGGCACGATGGTCACTTCACAACACACTTTTTTCACATCTGCCTCTAGGGTCGAGTCTTCTGGCTAGGAGCAGAGGAATTTTTTATTCCTGGCTGAAGGGCCTGGCCATTGTATTGCACAATGGCCACTTTCACTTCTCCCACTTTATTCTCCCCACTTTCTAATTATTTACCCCCGTGTTGGTCACTTTTTTGTATTTTTTTTGTTGATTGTGTTGCACGTTTGTCACAGTGTGATTAGTAGGGTGTGGGTCCTCGGGCTACCCTGAAAGTCTTGGGAGGGGCTGGACATAGCCCTTCTGGCTTGGTGTGCCCTCTCTCATGGGGTCTCCCTTCGGGGGAACCCCACAGAGTAATTGGGTGGGTCAGTTTCGGCAGACCCTTCAGAGAAAGGGGGTCCGTCTGGCTTTGGCCAGATGGGCCCAGTGAAGTACCTCAGTCCCCGTGTGGAACTTGGGGGGATCGGGGTAAGGTCCTTCCTAGGCAGGATCGTGTAACACCCGTTGCACGTTTTGTGTTACTCTTTATGTGTGCACTATTTTTTTTAGCTCCAGGTGGAGTTTTTGGGTGTGTTTCACACACCGCGGGCGTTTTAATAGGGCGTTAGAAAAAATATATATATCTGATCTTCAGACTGGAAGAGGCTGTATACTGCTGGAAGCACTCAAGTGGAACACGACGGGGTCCCGTGACAATACCTACCGTATTTATCGGCGTAAAACACAAACCTTTTTTCCCCTTAAAATCAGGGGAAAATCGTGGGTGCGTGCTATACGCCGATCCCTACTGACTTCGGCTAGACTCGGCTCCTCTCGCAGTCCCGCCCCTGACTGTGAGCAGAGCCGAGTCTAGCCGAATACACTCGGCTTTCTGTATGTCGCCGGCGCTCGCTCATCTCCGCTCACAATCAGCGGAGATCGGCGCCAATTTTAAATAATCAGCGGCTGCAAAGGCACTGGGCAAGGCTGCAGATGGACACTGGGCAAGGCTGCAATGATGGACAAGGCTGCAGATGGGCATTTACCTGTATGTTTTTTTTCCTTAACGACTTCAGCCCCGGACCATTTTGCAGGCCAAAGACCAGAGCACTTTTTGCGATTCGGCACTGCGTTGATTTAACTAACAATTGCGCAGTCGTGCGACGTGGCTCCCGAACAAAATTTATGTCCTTTTTTTCCCCACAAATAAAGATTTCTTTTGGTGGTATTTGATCACCCCTGCGGTTTTTAGAGCAGGGGTGATCAAAGAGAGACAATTTTGAAAAAACACATTATTGTTTACATTTTGCTATAATAAATATCCCCCAAAAATATATAAAAAAAAACAAATTTTTTTTCCTCAGTTTAGGCCGATACGTATTCTTCTACATATTTTTGGTAAAAAAAAAAAAAATCACAATAAGTGTATATTGATTGGTTTGTGCAAAAGTTATAGCATTTACAAAAAAGAGGAAAGTTTTATGCCATTTTTATTAATAATTTTATTTTTACTAGTAATGGCAGCGATCAGCGATTTTTATCAACATTATGGAGGACACATCGGACATTTTTGACACATATTTGGGACCATTGTCATTTATACAGCAATCAATGCTATACAAATGCACTGATTCCTGTGTAAATGCCACTGGCAGTGAAGGGGTTAACCACTAGGGTGCAGTGTAGGGGTTAAGTGTGTCCTGGGGAGTGATTCTAACTGTGGGGGAGTGGCTACGTGTGACACGTCACTGATCTCTGCTCCCCATTACAGGGAGCGGTGATCGGTGACACTGTCACTAGGCAGAATGGGGAGAAGCTTGTTTACATTAGCATCTCCCCGTTCTTCCTCTCCATGAGACTATCGCGGGTATCCCCGTGGCGATAGAGTCTGCGGGACCCCCGATCAGACTCACGGAGGTCCCGACCGGCGTGTACACGATGGCACGGCGGCAAATTTTAAAGGGACGTACCTGTATGTCCATTTGCCTGTCCGTGCCATTCTGCCGACGTACATTGGCGTGCGACGGTCGGCAAGTGGTTAAATTTCCCTTCTAAAAGTTTTTTTCCTTAAAATTCCCTCCTAAACTTGGGGTGCATTTTATACGCCGATACATACGGTAATCGTTATACTGTACTGTAACTATCACACGCTATACTGTCTGTACATTACTCCGGCACCTTTCTGTAGGCTCTGCAGTATGTTACATGCTGTGCTGCACATCACATCCTCAATACTGCTATCACTATAGTCATGTCATATAGAAGTTAGTTGGAATGCCACCCGCACTTCTAAGAAATTGTGTCACAGACACCAATCACCTATTAGCACCGGGGCTGAATGCGACGTATAGCTCAGGGTAGTAATATCAGTGCTAGGAGGTTGGAGCACACAAGACTTTTTAAAATCCCAGAAAGTGCCATGTGTATTGGGCATAACAACTCTCCTTTTCTGTAATACATGGTGGGCTATACCAGGATCTCAGCTAGTAAAGGTACTATTAACCCTGTGATTGCCTGCACACTGATCAGACCTCAATGGCAGTCTAAGATGAATTCGACTTGTGATTCAATAATCTTCACTAATCCCTTATCTACATTGCTCCAGAGATGCCCTCCATCCCAGAAAACAAAGGCAGGATGCCAAGCGCCCTCTTTGAAGGTCCCGGGTGCCGTCTCTCTCTCTCCGGCACACGGCTGACACGTTCGGCGTCGTCACACAAAAGGGAATGAGCCTGCAGCTCCCCGGCTCCTGTGCGTCTCACGCTGTGCGCTCAACCCGGAGCTGACAGCTGCAACCGTCTCTAATGTTTCCGTCTCACTTCGCAAGAACCGAGCCGACTCCTCTAACGGGAGGAATCGTGGCCAGCGGCCTTAAAGCTGAACTCCGGGCACGCAACTAAAATACATATCAACAAGGAGATGCCAAAGGATTTGGATTGCTGCCCATCCATTCCTGAGATTTACACAGCTCTGCCATGCAGCACAGGTCTGGTTATTCTCTGCTGCATTTCAGTAACACTTCCAGGTCTTGCCCCCCCCCCCCCCCCAGCCTGTGACTGGACAATGAAAGGAGAAGCAGCAGACTGATGAGCTGCTCTCTTTGTCACTCTGCTCTCTCTTCCTATCACTTTGCACATGAGCACGGTAGCCTAGCTGATTGGCGCCTTGTGCTGTTTCCCTATCTCCCAGTCTAAGCTCTGCTGTACAGCGACTGCCGGAGGCTGATACCAAAGAAAGTTCAGGTACTTACACTTACCACTTAAGGACAGAGCCCCGTTTTGAGATTTGGTGTTTACTGGTTTAAAACTTTTTTTTGCTAGAAAATTACTTAGAACCCTCCAAACATTATATATATATATATATATATATATATATATGTATATATATATATATATATATTCTAACGCCCTAGAGAACAAAATGGTGGTCGTTGCAATACATTCTGTCACACCGTATTTGCGCAGCGGTCTTACAAGCGCACTTTTTTTTTGGGGAAAAAATACACATTTTTATAAGAAAATATAAGACAACGGTACAGTTAGCCCAATTGTATTTTTATATTGTGAAAGATAATGTTATGCTGAGTAAATTGATACCCAACATGTCATCCTTCAAAATTGCGCCCGCTCGTCGAATAGCGACAAACTTTTACCCTTAAAAATCTCCATAGGCAACGTTTAAAAATTTCTACAGGTTGCATGTTTTGCATTACAGAGGAGGTCTAGGGCTAGAATTATTGCTCTCGCTCTCTACTGATCACAGCGATACCTCACATGTGTCGTTTGAACACTGTTTTCATATGCGGGCGCTACTCACGTATGCGTACGCTTCTGCACGCGAGCTCGGCAGGACGGGGCTCGCTAAAACTTATTTATTTTACTTTTTATTCTTTATTTTTGACACTGTTATTTTAAAAACAAAAAAAGTGTCACTTTTATTCCTAATACAAGGAATGTAAACACCCCTTGTAATAGAGAAAAAGCATGACAGGACCTCTTAAATATGAGATCTGGGGTCAAAAAGACCTCCGATCTCATATTTACGCTAAAAAGCAATAAAAAAATAAAAAAATAAAAGTCGTTTGAAGAAATAATTTAAAAAAAACGGCCCTATAAGAGCCTTAGGGGCGGAAGTGAAGTTTTGACGTTGCTCCGCCCTGCACTGGGATGGAGCCGGGTGGGGGCCATCTTCCCCTCACTCAGCTCCATACCACAGAGGGAGAAGGATCCGATCGCCTCCGCTACTACCAACGGCTCTGGTAAGCAGCAGAGGGCACTGGAGCGTGCCGGGAGGGGGGCCCTCTCCCGCCACCGATAAAAGTGATCTAGCGGTGAATCCTCCGCAGAGACCACTTTTATCTGAAAGCCGACCGCCCGCTGAAGAAGAGAATACCGGGGCTTATGGCAGCTAGCTGCTGCCATAACAAAGATGTTCCTCTTCAAAGTACCGACGTATAACGACGGCGGGCAGTTGGCAAGTGGTTAAAAATGACATATCTAATGCTGTATTAAAAAGGAACTAGAATGTGGAAGCTGTGCCCAAAAAAAAGCAGATAGAATATAAGGGACTGTTCATCAGTATTTTATGTGGTCCCCTTGTAACTAATCTTTCCCTATTTTTGACTTACTATGCCTATCCTGTACTGTGTCTCTGAGTGGAGGTGGCTATCTTGGTATAGGCAGGGCTTTGCTTCCGCCTGTCGGAGCCTCCAGTAAGGAGAACAGTGATCAGCACAGTAGTGACATCACCAAATCTCACTCCATATCTCCTGAGAGTAGAGTCAGAGGCAACAGTGCCTTAGATCTCACACCGAAGACATCCATACAGTACTCGAATTAAGAAAGTAAAGGCTGCAGCCAGTGGAAATCAGCTAAAATGTATAGTCCTAATTAAATGCATTGACAAACAGCCATAAAAAATCCAACGTGTTTCAAACAGTCATAAAAATCCAACGTGTTTCAAACACTCATAAAATTCCAACATGTTTCGGCCCACATGCCTTAATCATACATACAGTACTGTGCAAAAGTTTTAGGCCGGTGTAAAGAAATGCTGTAAAGTAAGAATGCTTTCAAAAATATATATTTTGTTTATTTTTATCAATTCACAAACTGCCAAGTGAGCACACAGAAGAAAAATCTAACTCAAATCAATATTTGGTGTGACCACCCTTTGGCTTCAAACCAACATCAATGTTTGCACTCGCTCACTTTGTACATTTGCAAAAAGTCATGGATTTTGTTGGATTAGAGATAATAAATGAATTATAGAAGCAGGTGCTAATGATCATCAATTTCATAGGAAGGTTGAAACACAGTCATTAACTGAAACAGAAACAGCTGTGTAGGAGACTTAAAAATGGGTGAGGAACAGCCAAACTCTGCTACTAAGGTGAGGTTGTGGAAGACGGTTTCATGTCACAGGTCCATCCACCATGGCAAGACTGAGCACAGCAATAAGACCCAATGTAGTTCTCAGAACGGCAGTTGGCACAGCATCTTTTTACCGCAACTAAGCTGACTATAGCGCGAGCATGGAGAACCCCGGCCCTCAGCTTTGAGGCAGTCAAAAACCGTCTGAATGTTGTCATGGTCAATGAAAAACTGTCTTCTGTTCTCTCTGACACTCATACTAAATTTCTTAGAGTCTGGCAACCCTGGATAGAGTACCACCATTCTCCCAGATTTGATACCACCTTGCTGTCGTTGTAGGAGCCCGGTGGGGCACACCCCGTGGGCCCATCTCCCCCCCTCCTCTTTCTGCTTCCCTCTCTTCCCTCCAGACCCCCCTATTCCTCTGTGGCTCTCCACATCTTCTGTCCCCTCCAATCTCCTCTTGTCCCTTGACTTTCCCCCTCCTTCCTTCCCTCCTTTTTTTCATCCTTCAACTACACCAGATAGGATCATTATAGGCTTTAGGCATACTCCAGGCCGTGTTTGTGTTGCATATATGTGAAACCCAGGGTCTGTTTTGATCCAGGGAATGTGTACAAGGTTACCTGGAAATTTGCTTTAATTGTGCTAAACTGAAACTTCCTGTACCGACATCCCACTGTAAGCCTATTGTATTGATCCATAATCTTGTTACTCTACAATAAAAACTTTTGTTAAAGACCCAATGTAGTTGTACTGCATCAGCAAGGTCTCTCCCAGGCAGAGATTTCAAAGCAGACTGGGGTTTCAAGACGTGCTGTTCAAGGGCTTTTGAAGAAGCACAAATAAATGGGAAACAGGGAGGTCAAGGTGTTCCAACCTCAAGGTTTCCTACATGCCCTGAAAAGGATCTACTGATGATGCCACGAGTTAGTAACTTCTTCAGTTAATAGGCCTTGTTTCATATTAAAGGATGTGAAAAATAAGAAACACAATGATGGTCTTTTGGAAAGTTGACTAGTGAATGTGCAAATGGAACTTTTGTGCTCTAGTGAAGCCTCAAAACATATAAACCTGGGGTCTCAAACTGGTGGCCCTCCAGCTGTTGCAAAACTACAAGTCCCATGAGGCATTACAAGGCTGACAGTTACAAGCATGACTCCCACAGCCAGAGGCATGATGGGACTTGTAGTTTTGCAACAGCTGGAGGGCCGCCAGTTTGAGACCCCTGATATAAACAGTCCTGCACAAAAAATATTGAATGTCCATAATCTATGGGAGACAATCCCAAAAGGTGCAAGTGGATAAATGTAGATTAATAGGTCTGATATTCAGTGATCCCTTCCCCACATAAATGGATGGCCTCTCACCTCCAACCTTCGACCTATTAAAGGTCACTATGCAGTAAACAAACGGTAAAACCCACAAATCTTGCAACGTTCTGTCTAGTGCCAATCACTATGCAGTGAGCGAACGGTGAAGCCAACAGGTCCTCGTATCATAGTAATATCGGGATCCGAAGTTTCAACAAGCCATATGTAAAAAAGAACATACGATCTAATGCTCTCTGCGTTGCATCTTTAATAGTATAAAACAAATGGAATTGCACTTACAAAATATCGCACTCCAAGCCGAGTGCTAAGCATCCAGGTTACAGTGTGTATCAAACCGATGTGATGCCCGCGGGTGATGTCATGCTTAACACCTGACCCCTCGTACGCGTTACGTCCCTAGGCGGGACTTCCTCAGTGCAGGGCAGGGTGTCAGTGAAGCCTCAGCTGTATATCAACCCAATGGGCCTCATTGATGAACGAGAACGTCTAAATCAGGGGTCTCAAACTAGCGACCCTCCAGCTGTTTGCGAAACTACAAGTCCCATGAGGCATTGCAAGGCTGACAGTTACAAGCATGACTCCCACAGGTAGAGGCATGATGGGACTTGTATTTTTGTCAACAGCTAGAGGGCCACCAATTTGAGACCCCTTGGTCTAAATCAACCAATTCCAGCCAGGGTTCCTCCTGAGGTTGCCAGAGGTTTGCTAGAGCTGTGGCTGTCTGACCTCCGTTTTGATGATGTGTGCACAGTTCCAGGGCCATACCATTTGGTAGAACCTAGAACAGAACACCATTGATCTTCTTAGCTGTCTGGAAGGGAGTATTACTCCCACTGGACACCAATTTATGGGCCATTTTGGCACTGATCCTCATTGAATTTGTCTTCTTGGTTCTCCAATATCTAAATAATGTTTCATGGGTTCCTCCAGGGTAAGAAGGTGGAGAAAAAGTGATCAAAAAAGACATGGGTTGTTTTTAGATTTAGACTTAGACCCCTTGGTCTAAATCAACCAATTCCAGCCAGGGTTCCTCCTGAGGTTGCCAGAGGTTTGCTAGAGCTGTGGCTGTCTGACCTCCCTTTTTATGATGTGTGCACAGTTCCAGGGCCATACCATTTGGTAGAACCTGGAACAGAACACCGTTGATCTTCTTAGGTGTCTGGAAGGGAGTATTACTCCCACTGGACACCAATTTATGGGCCATTTTGGCACTGATCCTCATTGAACTGGTCTTCTTGGTTCTCCAATATCTAAATAATATTTCATGGGTTCCTCCAGGGTAAGAAGGTGGAGAAAAAGTGATCAAAAAAGACATGGGTTGTTTTTAGATTTAGACCCCTTGGTCTAAATCAACCAATTCCAGCCAGGGTTCCTCCTGAGGTTGCCAGAGGTTTGCTAGAGTTGTGGCTGTCTGACCTCCCTTTTGATGATGTGTGCACAGTTCCAGGGCCATACCATTTGGTAGAACCTGGAACAGAACTCCGTTGATCTTCTTAGCTGTCTGGAAGAGAGTATTACTCCCACTGGACACCAATTTATGGGCCATTTTGGCACTGATCCTCATTGAACTGGTCTTCTTGGTTCTCCAATATCTAAATAATATTTCATGGGTTCCTCCAGGGTAAGAAGGTGGAGAAAAAGTGATCAAAAAAGACATGGGTTGTTTTTAGATTTAGACCCCTTGGTCTAAATCAACCAATTCCAGCCAGGGTTCCTCCTGAGGTTGCCAGAGGTTTGCTAGAGTTGTGGCTGTCTGACCTCCCTTTTGATGATGTGTGCACAGTTCCAGGGCCATACCATTTGGTAGAACCTGGAACAGAACTCCGTTGATCTTCTTAGCTGTCTGGAAGAGAGTATTACTCCCACTGGACACCAATTTATGGGCCATTTTGGCACTGATCCTCATTGAACTGGTCTTCTTGGTTCTCCAATATCTAAATAATGTTTCATGGGTTCCTCCAGGGTAAGAAGGTGGAGAAAAAGTGATCAAAAAAGACATGGGTTGTGGCACGTGGAAGAAGCATGGTCCTGAAGTTATAGTCTTACAGCAGGTTCTTTGTGGTATCACTGATTAAACAAATTGCTTGAAATTTAAAAAAACAAAAAAACTGGAAACATTGATTTAAAAAGGTTTTGCGTAAGTATAAAATACTTGATAACCTGTACCAGTCTACCCCTAATGGTGAGAAAGAATCCACCTTGACCATGCATGCAGAAAAAGACATACAGGGAAAACTCTACATCCGCAGATCTTCATATAACGCACTACATGTACTCCTCAAACCCAATGGTGTAACAGCGCTCTGAATACAGAATTGTCTTACCTTCATTCGGAAGAACGTGATGCTGGTCAATAAATCCACAGTGGACTTCAGATCCTGTAGCCTGTCGGGGCTACTGGCAGGAAAATTGTTCTGCAAAACAATCAATAATAATGAGACTCAATATGCCAAGCTGTCAGCACAACATAATGCAGACTAAACACTCATTAAATTTAATGGGAAAGTAAAGATTGGAGACGCGCACAACAGAAAAATTTGTTTCATTTTGGATTCGTTCATTAAATTAATAATTTTGTTTTTCGTCATATAAATTACGCTAGAATGATTCGTTTTCAGAATTTGTTTTGTATATTTGTTTAATATATTCGTTATTTTAAAATCGATTTAAAACTCAAGATTAAAACTTATTCTACATTTGAAGTTATTATATATTAGAATTTTAGAAGAAAGCTATATTTGTTCTATTTCTTTTTCTATTCTATTATTTTGTATTATTTTCTATTTTTTTATCTTCTCTTCTAATCTCTTTTATTCGTTTCTATTTTTTTTTTTATTCTGTTCTATTTTTTCTATTCTATAATTTTATTTTCTATTCTATTCTTTTCAATTATTTTATTTATTTTTGTTCAAAGTTTTTATTAAGTAAAGAGGAGAAGAAAAAGGAAGGACAAAAATATCCAAAAGGTATACAGACGTTAAAAGTCAAAAGGTATGTAATATACATTCTGGGTCTGATAGAGCAATTTATCCCTACGGCAGCAGGGCGTACGCTGGTGGGGCTACTTTTGTTCTAACTCTAACTCTGCAAAGCTATAACTACCCCCCCTCCATCGCTGGCTATGTGGAAACAACTCATTAATAATAGCTTACCATTATATAAGGAAACAGATATAAATAGGGGTGGTCTCCTCAAATATGGTTTGGTCTAAATGGCTTACAGATCGTTCCACAGCCTCAATAGCCTCGTAGAGGAATATGACTCCCGGCCAACTTTTTGTTAGCTACCGGGCAAATACTTATGACCATTCAAAAATTTTAGGTGGGCATATCCTATGGTACATAGGACTGTACTATTTTTTAAATGAACCACTTAAGCCCCGGACCAATTTGCAGCCAAAGGACCAAGCCCCTTTTTGCGATTCGGCACTGCGTCGCTTTAACTGACAATTGCGCGGTCGTGCGACGTGGCTCCCAAACAAAATTGCCGTTCTTTTTTTCCCACAAATAGAGCTTTCTTTTGGTGGTATTTGATCACCTCTGCGGTTTTTATTTTTTGCGCTATAAACAAAAATAGAGCGACAATTTTGAAAAAAAATGCAATATTTTTTACTTTTTGCTATAATAAATATCCCCAAAAAATGTATATAAAATGTTTTTTTTTTCCACAGTTTAGGTCGATACGTATTCTTCTACATATTTTTGGTAAAAAAAAAAAAAAAATCGCAATTAGCGATTATTGATTGCTTTGCGCAAGTTATAGCGTTTACAAAATGGGGGATAGTTTTATAAAAAAAATTTTTTACTAGTAATGGCGGCGATCATTGATTTTTATTGTGACTGCGACATTATGGCAGACACATCGGACATTTTTGACACATTTTTGGAACCACTGTCATTTATACAGCAATCAGTGCTATTTAAATGCACTGATTCCTGTGTAAATGACACTGGCATTGAAGGAGTTAACCACTAGGGAGCAGTGTAGGGGTTATGTATGACGTTATGTGTTTTTTTTTATTGTAGGGGGCGTGGCCTGGCATGTGACGTCACTGATCGTCCTTCCTTATAAAAGGGAAGAGACGATCGGTGACAGCCACACAGGGAAGCACGGAGAGAGTTTTGTTTACACAGACCTCTCCTCGTTCTTCAGCTCTGTGACCCGATCCCGAAGGTATGTAATCTAGTAAATTGGAATGCACTGCTCTGAGACTACAGAAAAAAATTTAAACTTTAGAAAACCGTTGGTCCTCAAAAAGGTTTTCTATCTAATCCATTAATGAATACAATATAAAAAAAATCCATAACAGTAGCATGCTGCCACTAACTTACAGTTTAAATAGGTTGTACGGGAAGAAGTGGGAGGAGTCAAAGGTAGTGTAGTATGGTTATGGCAACGTATATGTCAGTAAGGGGGTTAGGAAAAACTAATGTTAAAGTGGTTGTAAACTCTTACAAACCACTTTGACCTACAGGTAAGCCTAGATCAAGGTTTACCTGTAGGTCCAAGAAATATCTCCTAAACCTATACGGTTTAGGAGATATTTACCTGAAGACAGCCACCGCATGCGCCGTAGACAGCGGCACGCAGGCACACTGGGTAAGCCGCAGATCGCGGCGATATGCCGTGAGCGTTGGCTCCCGTGCGCGGAAGTGACGTTATCGCTGCTCCGGCGAATCACAGCGCCGGAGCAGCGAGACCCATGGAGACCCACCAAGAAGATGGACGCTCGGAACTACAGGGGACAGCGGTGACTTCGCTGGCTCCTGTGTCAGGTAAGTGACACATAATGGACTACTATGCGATGCGATGCATAGTAGTCCATTATGCTTTACCTTTGCAGGGAATCAAAGAGGAAGTAAACCCATCAGGGTTTACTTCCTCTTTGGTTGAAAATCAAGCAGTGCGGGCAACTGTGATCAACAAGGGCAATACGTTTATTTTCTATTCTGTTCTGTTTTATTTTATTCTATTATATAAAGCAGCCCAAGTAGGAATCATCCTCTTATTTCACCTTGATACCTTATTGAATTTATTGCAATAGGTTTCCATTTCGAATTCAAACTCCGTTTCAAATTCAAATTTGTTTTCAAATTCAAATTAATTTTGGAATTGGAATAATTCGTTTCGGTATAATTTATTTTGGATTCGTTGAAATTCATTGCTATTGTGATTTCTAAATTCAGATACATTTGAATCTGCGAATAACGAACATTTCAGCTAAATTTCGATTTTTAACGAAATGCATCGCACATGCTTAGTAGAGATTCAGTCTGTGCAAAGGCCACACAAAGCATGAATGGAAAAAGGATGGACAAGCATAGATTTTTTTGTACATAGATGCCTGTTTTCTGGTAAATCATCCAAAAAGCTGAGATCTGTGCTATACAATGGTGGCTCTGGATGTTGCATTGGCAATAAAAGCCAAAATATTTTAAATAAAGGAGTTTTTGGTCCATCTCACCATAACCTGACTGGTTATTCTCTCTAATAAATGACCATAAAAGACTTTAAATTGGCCTATTAAATGTCATACGAACAGACTTGGAGGGTTGGGTAAAGAGTAAAGGAAAAGTCAAGCTATCTTGCCAAGAGAAATGGTTGCTCTGTTCTCTCAGTTGTACTGGTCACATATATGAAGGCCTTACGGTTTCTCAACCAGGGTTCCTCCAGAGTTTGCTAGGGGTTCCTTGAGCAATGAACAATATCTGCCTCTTAGCCCCTGTCCACACTGTCGGAGTTTTCGACAACCAAGTCCGTCGGATTTTGTCCCTCGGATCTTGTCCGAAACTGTTGCATACACACGGTCGGACTAAGTTGTCGAAAAATCCGATCATTCAGAACTTGATGATGTAATTTCGTTACGATGGGACTACGTTCAGGCTAGTAGCCAATAGCTTTGATGTAGGAATTTGATCTGAGCATGCGTGGCACTTGGTCCGATCAAAATTCTTTACACATGATCGGAGTATGTCCAATCGAATCAGTTGGTCGGGAAATATTTCCAACATGTTGAAAAATTGGGTCCGACGGATATTCCGACGGAATCAGTCCGATGCAGACCACACACAGTCGGATTATCCGACGACACGGTCTGATAGGACACATTCCGACGGATTCTCCGACCGTGTGTACAAGGGCTTACATAAGTTCCCACTGACACCATTGATCCTTTTAGCTATCTGTAAGGGGGTAATTCTTCCCACTGACCACAAATGTAAGAAGCATTCTTCCCACTGACCATCTCACTATATATCTCATATATCATGAGTTGTAGATATGGTCGTTTTTAGCAGGGTTTCCCTAAGCCCTTATACACACGGTCGGAGATTCCGTCGGAATGTGTCCGATCGGAGCGTTTTGTCGGATATTCCGACTGTGTGTGGTCTACATCTGACTGTTTCCGTCGGAATATCCGTCGGACCAACTTTTCCAACTTGCCGGAAATATTTTCCGACAAAATGCTCTGATAGGACATACTCCGATCATGTGTAGAGAATTCCGATCGGACAAAGTGCCACGCATGCTCAGATCAAATTCCTACACCAAAGCTATTGGCTACTAGCATGAACATAGTCCCGTCGTAACGAAATAACGTCATCACGTCGGATTTTCTGACAACTTTGTCCGACCGTGTGTATACAACAGTTTCGGACAAAATCCGTCGGAAAAAAATCTGACGGATTTGGTTGTCGGAATCTCCGACTGTGTGTACAAGGGCTAAGACTGGAAAGTTATTTCAAAGTTTCCTCTGTGTTGAAAGCATTGATAAAGGCTGGGCTAGACATTTAATCACATAGTTTCTGTTGCTCTGGAGTAGGCAGTGATCAGCCCCTGAAGAAAGATGATATGACCGGGTGCTTTGGCCAGGGTTTCTCAACTAGGGTTCCTCCAAAGGCTGCTAGGGGTTCCTTGAGCAATAAGCAATTTCTGCCTCTCAGGTAAGTTCCCACCGACACCATCAATCTTTTGAACTACCTGTAAGGTTGGAAATCTTCCCAATAAAAACAAGTGTAAGGAGCATTCTTCCCACTGACCATCACACTAATGTGTCACGAGCTGTAGATATAGTAATTTTTAGCTGGGGTTCCTTGAGACTGGAAAGTTATTTCAAGGGTTCCCCTGTATTGAAAAGGTTGGGAAAGACAGGTTGGGTAAGCAGCACTGGTGAGAAAACCGACAGCGCTCATTTTCAACTCCACGTTGGTTTCCTCTAGAGCAGGGATCTCCAAACTTTCTATGCAAAGGGCCAGTTTGCAGTCCTTCAGGTTTTCGAGGGGCTGGACTGTGGCCAGTGGGAGTAGAAAATGACCCAGCATCAGCGTCCAATTATTGGTTTTTATTGCGAGTAATAGTGCCCCATTGTTTATATCAATTGGAAGAATAAAGCTCCATTGATGGTGTCAGCAGGGGGAATGGTGCTCCATCATTGGTATCCATTGGTGGAATAATGACCAGAGGGGAAGATAAAGGCGAGGAAAGGGCCAAATCCGACCTCCGGGATGCAGTTTGGAGAACTCTGCTCTAGAGGTTGCTAAAGGCTCCTTGAGATTTAGTTGAGTAATCTGTGCCTGCAAACCTATAGGGCCAATGCCCAGGGCTGGCCCTACCATGGGTCCCAGTGGGTCCATTGGACACAGACAGCACTTTGAGAGGAGCAGAAAATGGAACCATAGCCACCTCTCCTCTTCTATTTACCCAAATTCATGACCAAGATTTTTTTTCCAACAGTTTTGTGTGTCATGATGAGTGACAACTGCCCACTGCTCCGCTTGCCCCTATACTACCCTAGCCTGCCACTATACTGCCCTAGCCTGTCTATATACTACCTTAGCCTGCCCCTTGGAATTGAACATAATGGTATGTCATATAATTTTGCATATAGATAAGGTGCTGTTGCATGTAAATCTGACTTCCTGATAAATCTAAATTTTTTTTTTTGTAAAATCTTTTTTATTGAATTTTCCCTGGCTGAAACCAAAGGGGAGAACTGAAAATCCCAAATCTCCCTCCAGTCATCGTCATCCAGCTCTGGTATGTCCACCACCCATTTCCTGCAGAGGGAGGACAGCTCAGGGATGGCAGCAACCAGTAGGGACCCGTAAATCTGAGACATGGGTTTCTCCAGGTCTTTTACCCGAAGGATGGACTCAAGCTCAGAGTACTCCAGTACGACCGGTTGTCCCAAAAATTGACAGCGATAAGCATGCGCGACTTGAAGATAACGGAAGTGGGTCCATGTAGGCACATTAAATTTATCACGCAGGATATGAAAGGGAGTAAGTTCCCCGTTGGTAACGACATGCTCGAGCGTCAGTATTTTACACTTGGCCCAGGCCTGAGGGTCCGGGATGGTATTAAACTGCGGAAGGCTAGGATTCAGCCACAGGGGGGTGTGAGGAGACCAGGAGTTCGGCAGGGACGCCCTCAGTGCCTCTCCCGCCCTCCACGCCCTTAAAGTGGTGCGCATAGAAGGGGTGAGGCAGTGAGGTGTTTTTGGCCCCCTGAAAACCAACCCCCTTAAGGCCTCCAGAGACCCCACTATAGCTGCCTCCAGGACCGTTGCAGCATTGGTCAAGTCCGGCTGCAGCCACCAGTGGACGGTTACAAGCTGGGTGGCTAGGAAATATTTGTGACAGTCAGGAAGAGCTAACCCTCCACTGCCCACAGGCCTGGTGAGCATGGTGTATTTGAATCTGGGGGACTTGGGTCCCCAGATGAAGGAGAGAAAAAGTTGTTTCAGAGAGTTAAAGAAGGCTTTAGTCAGCCATTGTGGGGAGTTCCTAAATATGTATGTAAGTTTGGGAAGGACCTTCATTTTAAGAAGGTTTATGCGGCCAATAAGAGAGAGGGGGAGATTGCCCCAAGCCTTTAATTTGGACTTGATTTCTATCAGAACAGGTTCAAGATTGAGCCGGACAAAGTCCTTGTTCTCTCTTGAAATGACAATACCCAAATAGGTAAACCTATCCACCCATTGAAGCATGGTGGAGGATGGTGAGGTCCTGGCCCCCTTGTCCACCGGAAAGAGCTGAGATTTATGCCAATTCACCTTCAACCCAGTGAAGGCAGAGAAGGCATCCATGATTCCAAGTGCGCCCTGCAGAGAGTCACCGGAATCATTTAAAAAAAGCAGAAGATCATCCGCATAGAGGGCCGATAAATCTAAATTTTAGTTTTAATTATCATGATATAAAATAATGGATGGAAAGGCCTTTTGGTGGGCATAATTTTTTTTGGGGTGGGGTGGGGGGCAGCATTTCATACTTGGACCCAGGCAGCACAATGTCTTGGGCCAGCCCTGCCAATGCAATGTGGCAAAAACAGCAGTGTGTGACACTAATTCTCATGTTATCTATCTGTAAGGCCCCTTTCACACTGATGGACCGTTCAGGTCCGCCTGTCAGTTTTGACATCGGACCTGAACGGGCGCTCCATGCTGGTCTATGGAGCGACGGATGTCAGCGGAAACATGTCTGCTGACATCCGACCCAGTCCGATCCGCTAAAAGCAGACGGATGGCCCTACGTCCAGATCCGTCGCTATCGGATCGGGTGAGATCTGATGAAAACAGGCATGCTGTCCATTTTCATCCGATCTCTCCATAGAGACCAGCAGCGCTGGACAAGCCCCTCCCCGCTCAGTGAGCAGAAAGGGACCTGTCATCCGCCAGCTCAGCGGAAATCAACGGAGAGATCTCCCGTTGAGCCGGCGGACAGAAACGGACTCCTTGGAAGCGGATTCCGCCTCGTGTGAAAGGGGCCTAAGGGTGGCATTCTTATGGACCACCAACGTAACAGGCATTTGGTTTTAGTAAAGGTTGCCCGAGACCTGAAAATTATTTTATGGGTTCCTCTGGGATAAAAAGTTTAAAAAATTCTGCTCTAGAGGATCATTTATTTCAGCTCTTCTAATATTTATTGATTTCAGCATCGCTGGCAACATCCGAGTACAGGTCCCCTTTGAAAAGACTCCCTCTGCATTAATATATTTATTTTTTTGGCCATTGCTACTAGAAACATTTTTCCACTGTCAGAAAAAGTAACAAACTTCAGCAAACATTTACATAACCCAAATGTGGAACCAAGACCGTCAGAGGGCTCTTCTTGGGAGACATACAGATGTCCCCAGGCCTATGTCTCGGTAGTTTCACACTTTCCTATGCTGAAGATTTACAAATCTGAATTTTGACTTGCAGCAATGTGACATTCAATTGCAGCCAGCACAGAACTGGTACAGAGGAATTCTATGTAGAAAAAAGTCACAAATATAGCAACCTACTTATAAAATGCATTATTTTATTTGAATAACCCATCCTTGCTTCTGTCAGTGTCCCCCAAGATGGAGTGCTTTATTTACACTACCAAGGGTAGCACACACTGCCTTATTTACCTCCAAACACAAACCACAGCTTGTGTGCAGAAAGGTCTAGTGAAACTGCTGTGAAATTAACCTGTGCAGGACTATCAGACCCAGGGCCAGGACAAGGGGTGGGCAGGAGGGGCTGTTGCCCTGAGGGCAGATGAGCAGTGACATCAGGAGGGGGGGCTGGAGCCCCGAACGGGTCCCCGAAAAGCCCCGGGTCTCAGGCATGCACCATTGTATTGTAAGCCCTGAGCGCCACCGCCCAGCGCGGACTAATCTGATCTCGACTGCCGACAAGTACGGTCGAGTGACATAGCAGGTCCCGCCTTTTGGAGCCTGCAGCGCCTATGATGGACGTCCCATTGGTCCAATGCCGGGACCGCGGGACGTGTGACGTCCATCATAGGCACTGCAGGCTCCAGAAGGTGGGAATTACAATGCGGCCGCTGCGTCACATCACTGTGAGGTCCCCGCTTGGGCGGGAGGCTCTCCTCTCCTCCTCTGGCTGCCTGCTGTGATGATATTGGGCACACTGCACACCATAGCTGAGCTGCTGCAGGACACATGAAGTCTGTCTCCTGGTCAGGTATGTCAGTGTATGTATGTCAGGTAGGTAAGTCAATGTAATGGTCAGTGTGTCAGGCAAGTGAGTTTAGTGGTCAGCATTGGTGGGCACTGGTAAGCCAGGCAGCAACCAGCAAGTGAGCTTACCCTCTGCCACACAACCTCACCGTCCAGCCAATCCCCACCCCCCCCATGTTGGCTTGGACTTCGGGCTGAAGCCCCTGGTCTTTTTGCCACCTAGCAATGCCCCTGCAGATGAGAAAGGGGACCAAAAATGGTTGCATCGTGGTACATCCATTCTACAGAATGTATTAAAAGTGGGGTGGCGCAGTTCCGGCTCCTTGCCCTGGGTGCTAGCCGACCCTGTCCTGGTACTAAGCAGACCCCCGTTGCTAAACTGCACGGCTACCGAGTCTGCACAACTCACCAGTGTGTCACAAGAGACCCTAAAAAAATGGACTTGCCAGTATGAAAAAGCTCCATATATAATGTGGGGTGTTGCTGCTGAAACCTATGCAAGTTCCAATTTTTGGGGGGGCTCCCAGTATCACACTGGGCACACATCAGGCTCTGTAAAAGTACAAATGTTACAGCAGGGTGCCAGCAATTACTTGCAGATACTGTATTCTGAAACATTACACACAGCCTTCTGAAAAAAAATGTTTTTGCGTAAAATCAGCTTGAGCTGTTGAAATATGTAAGCAACAGGCTTTTTTCCCCCACTAGTGGAGCTATGAAGAGCCTGGAAAGAGTGGCACAGAGCCAAGAGCACCATCTAGTGGCTGGATATGTAAAAAACAAAAAAACAAAAAACAAACATACTTTACTTTGTAACCATATTTTTCGTACTGATCAAAATAAAACATAAACGTAAATATATAAAACCATTGTGCCATTTCTTGTAGGAGGAAGTAGAGCTGTGATTCAACGTAAACACCAAATGCATTTCTTTTTATTTTGTCTTTAGTTACTCGTCAATGCGCATAAGTGTTGATAAACATTTCAGGCCAACTCCTTTGGAAGTCTGTACAGAGCAGATGGTAAATGTTTCATTATTGAACAGGAAGACAGATTGGTTGAGGAACGGTCGAGCCAGAGCTCCAAGATCCATCCAGCGTAAGTGTACCAGTCCCGCAGCTGCAGTTAGAGGAGGGGGAAGGGTGCTCGGGGGTGTCACGGAGGGCAGTGGTCATGCAAGTGGTGAATGATTGCAATGTCCCCGCTGTTCTGTCTGTTCTCTAGCAGAATAAGATGGGGCATGTGTGGCTGAACCACTGGAGCAGAAGAGATGATCACAGTGGCTAACAAGACTGTTATCAGAAGGACAAGGCACAGCAGTCAGTTCCCTCCATCCTTGCACATCACAGCCCTCACTTCTTCTCAGAAAGTCTAATTAGACTTTGCCCCCAGCTCATTCACCCCTTATCGTAAAGGAGGATTGATGATCACAGTGGCTAACAAGACTGATATCAGAAGGACAAGGCACAGCTGGCCTTCTCAAACATATGTAGACATTTTACGCCCCCCATCCGGCCTTTTGGCTGTCCCTGTTTCACCCACATGAGGTCAATCAGAAATCCCTGGATCCAAGCTGGCCAGGCATTTGTTGGTCCACCGCGGTCAACAAGATGGCGGCAGTGACACTTTTGCCCTCAACTGGCATTGGATGTGTAGGAGTGGCAGCACGACCCTTTAACGTGACTGGGGTGGACCATAAGAGGTGGGCAACAAGGATATGAAGCGGATGAGGGGGCATGTAGGTAGGTGTTGCCAGGTCCCGCTTGCCCCCCCAGGCCACCAGTAAGCCTTCTAAAACATACCATATGTGGACATTTTACTACCCCCATCAGGTCTTTTGGCTGTCCCTATTTCACCCACATGAGGTCAATCAGAAATCCCTGGATCCGAGCTGGCCAGTCAACAAGATGGCGGCAACTGTGCTTTTGCATTTGCTGGTCCACCGCGGTCACCAAGATGGTGGCAGACGCACTTTTGCCCTTAACTGGCATTGGATGTGTAGGAATGGCAGCACGACCCTTTAAAGTGACTGGGGTGGACCATAAGAGGTGGGCAACAAGGATATGAAGAGGATGAGGGGGCATGTAGGTAGGTGTTGCCAGGTCCCGCTTGTCCCCCATGCCACCAGTAAGCAGTAGAAACTATGACCCCCGATAGCGGGTATTTACTTCTGCCTTGCTGCGGAAGGGATGTCATATGCCATAGGCATGTAGAACATTGGAGGGAATATATAAATATTAGATTGACCCTCCACAACAGTCCCAGTTTTTCACATGGCCCCTTGGGAAAATTAAATGCCCACCCCCTTCTAAAAAGCTCAACTTGCAATTTACCTTTGAACCGCCTAGGAAATTTAGCTTCTGAGTTAGTTCCCTAGCACATCTCCTTCCTTCCTTGCAAGTCACAGCCCTCACTTCTTCTTGGAGAGTCTAATTAGACTTTGCTGTCCCAGCTCCTCCACCCCTTATCGTATAGGAAGATTGATGATCACAGTAGCTAACAAGACATATCAGCAGGGCTTTTTTTCTCAAACAATAGGTGCTGGAACTCAACCACAACCCCCCAAAACCCCTCCCCCTACGCACACCCTCCAAATCACATCAAATAGTGGGTGTGGTCATATTTCATAAATAGTAGAAGGGTCTTAAAGGGGCATTAAATATCGGGACTGCATTACATACAAAGTGCAGAGTTCATGGGGGTTACACACAGAGTGCAGAGCTGTCACTTGTAAACACAGAAACCAGACTTCTGTGTTTACAAGTGATTATGGTAAGCAGGCACCAAAGGGTCTGAGCCAGAGGTGGTGGAACTGAGTTCCACCAAGTTCCCCCTGAAAAAAAGCCCTAGATATCAGAAGGACAAGGCACAGCTGGCCTCCTAAAACATACCATGTGTGGACATTTTACGGCCCCCATCAGGCCTTTTGGCTCTTCCTTTTTTCCCCCCAGGAGGTCAATCAGAAATCCCTGGATCCAAGCTGGCCAGTCAATAAAATGGCGGCAACTGTGTTTTTGCATTTGTTGGTCCACCGCGGTCAACAAGATGGCGGCAGTCGAAGTTTTGCCCTTAACTAGCATTGGATGTCTAGGAATGGCAGCACGACCCTTTAACGTGACTGGGGTGGACCATAAGAGGTGGGCAACAAGGATATGAAGTGGATGAGGGGGCATGTAGGTAGGTGTTGCCAGGTCCCGCTTGCCCCCCATACCACCAGTAAGTAGTAGAAACTATGGTATTTACTTCTGCCTTGCTGTGGAAGGGACGTCATATGCCATAGGCATGTAGAACATTGGAGGGCATTTATAAATATTAGATTGGCCCTCCACAACAGTCCCAGTTTCTCACGTGGCCCCTTGGGAAAATGAACTGCCCACACCCCTTCTAAAAAGCTCAACTTGCAATTTATCATTGAACCGCCTAGGAAATTTGACTTCTGAGTCAGTTCCCTGGCACATCTCCTTCCTTCCTTGATTGCAAGTCACAGCCCTCACTTCTTCTCGGAGAGTCTAATAAGACTTTGCTGTCCCAGCTCCTCCACCCCTTATCGTATAGGAAGATTATTTTTTTTAATTTTTTTAATGAATGGTCTGGTGACAGGGTCTCTTTGAGGGTGGTGTTCATGCTTTTGTGTGCTGGGTCTACTTGTGGTTTTTACTTTTCCTGCTGCCCCCCCCCCCCCCCCATTGGGGAAGGTGAGCCGCCATGCACATGGGGTTGAGAAAGCAACAAAGCGAGCCGTTGTCTGCAACATAAAGCAAGAATCAAACACAGACATTCCCTTTCATGGTGGCTCATCTATTATGAATGTAAAGCTTCACATCACTCGGCATTGTCAGGCTCCTCTGTGGTCTTGTTCTCAGTGAAGGACGGCTCTGGGGGGGGGGATGCAGGATGGGACATGGGGGATAAGGGGGATCAAAGGATCATTGTTATACGAGATTGCTACAGACACCAGGTACAAACACTTCTCCACCCTCTGTCCCTGAATCAGTGGGCCCATTTAGGTTACCTCTAGGGGGCGAAAGTGAGTGCTTGTACCCATTAGAATCTCTTATTTTCACCAGTTTACCATCCTTAAAAGAAACTTAAAGTGGAAGTAAACTCCCCTATCGTTTTCAGCCAAGGAAGCTTCCATCGTTGCCTCTGTTTAATCTTCAACTGCTATGGTGCTGCACATGTGATTTGTTATGACACCAGCCATTGGATGGTGTTATAGTTTGGCTGAGAGCACAGCCAATGTGCAGTTAGCATTCCCGGCATGCCTTTTTTTTTAAACTGTTTAAATCGATGGGTTTACTTCCACTTTAAGGGGCGTCTTTAAGAGACTTGCCCATGGGGAAGCATTGCCTGGGGATTCTCCTGGCAGCAAGGGTAGGCAATTCCTGCTGATAGCGAAGCTCATACTCCCTGCTAATTGGAGAGCTCTCGCCCTGACTCAGCAGTGTGCGTGTCAGACCTCTGCAGAGAGACCACTGCTTCCACACAAAGAAAGCAGCCACAGTCTAAGTAGAAAAGCTTGTCCACTGCCAGCATGCTGCAAAGAAGCGCACTTGCTTATGTAGAAGCAGTGGTCTCTTTGCAAAGGACTGACACTCCCCTGCTGAGTCAGAGCTAGAGCTCACAATCTGCAGGGGGGCTGTGAATTCCACGGGTGGTGACGTCACATATAGGTCCTATGGCCCAGCCACTGCCGGCGCTCCCGCCTCTCCCCTTCAGCTGCCGCTCACAGACAGGGGAGACAGAGTTGCGGGATCATGTGATCAGACTGGAGCAGACTGAATAAAAGGTAAGTATACAGATTCTATTTACACAGTGTAGGCACAATAGGTAGGAGGAGGGGACTTTGGGAGAATAGTTAGTGTTGGGAATGAATTTCACTTTAGTGCTTGTGTGCTGTGTCTGTATTCTGGCTTAGCATTGTGTGTGTCAGACCTCTGCAGAGAGACCACTGCTTCCACGCAAAGGAAGCAGCAACTGTCTATGTAGAAATGCCTGGCCACTGCCAGCATGCTTGTGTGAAAGCTGTGTCCTCTTTGCAAAGGTCCGACACTCCACCCCGCTGAGTCAGAGCTAAAGTTCTCCAGCTGTGACTCAGTAGTGGACATGTCTGACCTGTGCAGAGAGACCACTGCTTCCACACAGACAGCAAAGCTCCTTCCCTGCACGCTGGCAGGAGACAGGCTTTTCTATTCAGGCTGTTGCTGCTTTCTAAAGGAAGACCTAAGATTTTGTACACGGTTTGGTTTCACCTGGAATCTACTGTATGTACACGATTTAGATTCTGCCTAAAAGCAGAAGCCAAATTCACATTTTGCAATCACAAAACACTCCACCGTGTGCCTCTCTGAAACTAGTCTCTCTTTGTAGCTGGCGTTCATACATGGGCTGTACAATCCTCTTTATTAAGTCACAGGGTAAAATCCAAGATAAAACCGTATTGGCACGTTTTAGCCAAGGATGGCCTTCGTTCTAGATGACTAAGGCCTTTCCGTTGCTGAAACGTGTCAGCAATGTTTAATCTATCAGCCCAAAGATGAGTGCCAGCTTTAACATGGAGTCTATACAGGAGCCCCAAGCTGCAGCACCATCACCTGCACATGGATATTGAATCCATCCAGAGTGAGCATGGCGAGTTTTTTTTTTTTTTTGGAGAGACATTTTTTTAAAGCGAGGGTTTGACCTCAAAGACCTCTTAGAGGACTAAGGCCTTCCTGAAACGCGTTAACTAGGGTTTATTTGTGGATTTTATCCTGTGACTTAATAAAGAGGATTGTACCACCTAGGCATGAGTGGCGGTTTTCACATACAGTCTATTTGGAGGGTATACGGGAACCCAAGCCATAGCACCATCACCTGCACACTAATACAGTATACATCCAGGTTAATAAAGCAGAACTTCTGCTTGTTTGCATCCTCCCCCCTCCTCTAACAATACGCACTTTTTTTGGGAGGGGGGGGTGCAGGTATGTGGCTTTGACAGGTACCCTCGTGTGGAATTTCTGCTCCACCCCCCCTTCCCCCGCAGCCTTCTGGGACACATCACAGTCCCCAGATAACTGTGGGACCATTCACAAAGCACAGTGCGACTCGCACATGCGCAGTGGGAAGCCGCAAGGCTTTACTGACAGTTTCCCTTAATTAAGATGCTGGTGCCTGCACCAAAAGTTGTCTGAAGAATCGGCTCAGGTGAGTATGGTGCTGGATCTCTGGACAAGTAAGTGTCCTTACATTAAAAATCAGCAGCTACAGTATTTGTCAACTGAAGAATGGGCTCAGGTGAGGATGGCGCTTGATCCCTGGACAGGTAAGCGTCCTTACATTAAAAGTCAGCAGCTATCGTATCTGTTGACTGAAGAATGGGCTCAGGTGAGGATGGCGCTTGATCCCTGAACAGGCCAGTGTCCTTACATTATAAGTCAGCAGCTATAGTATTTGTTGACTGAAAAATGGGCTCAGCAGAGGATGGTGCTTGATCCCTGGACAGGCAAGTGTCCTTACATTATAAGTCATCAGCTATATTATTTGTTGACTGAAGAATGGGCTCAGGTAAGGATGGTGCTGGATCCCTGGACAGGCAAGTGTCCTTACATTAAAAGTCAGCAGCTATATTATTTGTTGACTGAAGAATGGGCTCAGGTAAGGATGGTGCTGGATGCCTGGACAGCACAATCCTCGCCTGTACCAGCACCTGAAAGGATACCCGCTCACAAAAGCTCTGCCCCGTCCTCCCCTTTCCATGCAGCCTTCTGGGACACATCCCAGGGCCCAGATAGCTGTGGGAACATTCACAAAGCGCAGTGCGACTTGCACATTCACAGTGGGAAGCTGCAAGGCTTCACTGCCAGTTTCCTTTAATTAAGATGCTGGTGCCTGCACCCAAAGTTGACTGAAAAATCAGCTCAGGTGAGGATGGTGCTGGATCCCTGGACAAATAAGCGTCCTTACATTAAAAGTCAGCAGCTACAGTATTTGTTGACTGAAGAATTGGCTCAGGTGAGGATGGTGCTGGAATCCACGGATAGGCAAGTGTCCTTACATTAAAAGTCAGCAGCTACAGTATTTGTTGACTGAATGAATTGGCTCAGGTGAAAATGGTGCTGGATCCCCGGATAGGCAAGTGTCCTTACATTAAAAGTCAGCAGCTACAGTATTTGTTGACTGAATGAATTGGCTCAGGTAAGGATGGTGCTGGATCCCTGGACAGCACCATCCTCGCCTATATCAGCACCTGGACAGCAACCCCATCACAGAACTTCTGCCCCCCCCCAACCCCTTTCCCCACAGCCTTCTGGGACACATCACAGGCCCCAGATAACTGCTGAAACATTCACAAAGCACCGTGAATGTTCAGTGGAAAGTGGAAGTGCATGCACAGTGGGAAGCTGCAAGGCTTCACTGCCATTTTCCTTTAACTTTAATTAAGATGCTGGCGCCTGCACACAAAGTCGACTGAAGAATCAGCTCAGGTGAGGATGATGCTGGATCCCTGGACAGGTGAGTATCCTTACATTAAAAGTCAGCAGCTACAGCATTTGTCAATGAAAGAATCGGTTCAGGTGAGGATGGTGGTGGATCCCCAGATAGCCAAGTGTCCTTACATTAAAAGTCAGCTGCTACAGTACCTGGCAACAGAAAAATCGACTCAGGTCAGGATGGTGCAATTTTGTTTGGGGGGGGGGGGTGGAGAGACTGGAGCTCCTCTTTAAGCACAGCAAGTTCTTTTATGAAGAGTCACTTTGTAGCTGGGGCTTGACCTCAAAGACCTCAGGGCTAAGCTATACCATCTATTGAGGCCACCTCTGTGGCTAGTAAAGGCACTTTTACCGGACAGAAATATGGAAAGTTGCAGGGATAAGCCCTGAAGATGAATCTAGCTTCAGAGAGGCACACAGACAGGACTTTTCCAGCTAATGAAGGCATTTTGTGGTGTTGGCACTAAGTTTACAGTGACTGACAAGTTGATTTTGAAGCCTATGATAAGTCTCTTTAATCTAGGAGCCTATTTTCTCCCTTTCAGGAAGTGTGATGAAGCGATATGACAGGTTATAGTTAGGTTTAAGTAACTCCCATTTCTATAATTGTCACCGGGCACCCTGTCATCAATAGCGGTGCCTCTTGTAATATATTAGAGCTGGAGCGGTTTGTATCACACACTAATCACAGGTTCCGTTCTCCCTTGGCGGATCCTCCGAGCCCCCGATTGTACATCTTCTTCCAGGAGATAGTTAATTACAGAGAGGATTCAGCCATTTGCCGCGCAACGGGATTACAGGGAGAGGCGAGGGAACGCTGGCAATCTGCAATCATCTCTTTGTGTTTGCTGCTATTTCTGAACTCACCCTGTACATGGAGAGATCGATCCGCAGAGAATTGTGCAGCTGATCCAGGAGCTTCACGAAGCGTTCTTTCTGTACCGAGAAAAGACACAGTAGTTTAACAAAGGGCGGCGAGCAGAAAAAAACGCATTGTATGGAGGGTGGACAACAAGCGGGGGGGGGGGGGGCTGCTGAAACTCACCCCGAAGTTGGAGGCCGAGAAGCGGTCAGAGGCAGACACGTTGGTGGAGGCCGTGGTGTGAGCGTAGTAGGCATTGATGTTGGCCAGTAAGGTGCTCATGACGGCTGGAACTCCCGGACACATGTACTTCGAGGACAGGCAGGCAAAGTGCCTAACGGGGGAAAAAAAAAAGAATATTAGACATTTTACTACTCACATAGGATGATCGAGGTGAACCAAAGAGTTACACACATTGTGCATGGCAACCAATTGGCTTATAGCTTTTATTTTCAAAGCTTAAAGCGGAGTTCCACCCAAAAGTGGAACTTCCACTTATCTGATTCCTCCCCCCTCCGGTGCCACATTTGGCACCTTTCAGGGGGTAGAGGGGAGCGGGTACCTGTTTGACAGGTACACTGTCCCCCACTTCCGCCCGACCTCTTTGCGGTACGTCAGAAGTTCGGCCCCCTTACTCCTCCCTCCTCCTCCTCCTTCTTCCTCTGCTGCCAGCCCAGTAAAAAAACTAAGCGAGCTTCACGCATGTGCAGTAGGGAACCGGGAGGGAGGGGTACCGACATGGATTCCAGGACAGGCAACTAATATTAAAAGAAAGTCAGCAGCTACAATATGTGTAACTGCTGATTTTTGAAATTTTTGGAGGTGGGGGGCAGAACTCTGCTTTAACTGAACAAGCTAGAAGCTGACTGGTCACTGCACACAACTGCTCCAGTTTTAGTAAACATCCCGCCCCCACCTTCCCTTGTGTCTTTAGAACCCTAAATCCAGCGGAAGACAAAAGCATTCTCATATAGAGTACGAGAATATGCCTATTTTTTTCTAGCAAAAATTGAGTTTTTCTTTAAAACACAAATCTACACCCAACCTGATACTACCCCTATAGTGCTCTGGCCCCATATATGTTTTTTTTTATCATATGTGTATATGGCGATCACGTGAGATACAGGGTCCTCTTCGGCTCTTCTCCAGCCTCTGACCAGTACTCAATGATGTTGAGGAGCAGGTTCATGAAGAGCCGTCCTCAGTCTTCCAGGTTAAGAGATGCTGAGCGTCATTCAACTTTGAAGACTGAGGGCATCTAGTGGTGAAAAGAAATTAACAGGAGGACAGCTCCACAGTGAGTATTACTAACAGGATGCCTCTTTAAGGGGTGGGTCCACGACGTCCTGTTCTCAGTCTTCCAGGTTAAGTGATGCTGGATGTCATTCAACTTAGAAGACTGAGGACATCTAGTGGTGAAAAGGATTTAACACAGGGACAGTGTTGAAGTATTACTAACGGGATGCCCCTCAAGGGGCGGGTCCATGACGCCCTGTTCTCAATCTTCCAGGTTAAGTGATGGTGGATGTCATTCAACTAAGAAGACTGAGGACATCTAGTGGTGGAAAGGAATTAACACAGGGACAGTGCCGCAGTGAGTATTACTAACAGGATGCCCCTCAAAGCACTGATCCATAACACTCTGTTTTCAGTCTTCCAGGTTAAGTGATGCTGGGTGCCATTCAACTTAGCAATACTCACTGTGTTGATGTCCCTGTGTTAATTCCTTCCCACTGCTACATGTCTTCAGTCTTCTCAGTTGAATGACACACAGCATTACTTAACAGAAAGACTGAGAACAGGGCATCATGGACCCGCCCATCGAGAAGCTTCCTATTGCCATTGCCTACTAAAGCATGGGTCCCTGTGTTATTCCTTTCCACCACTAGATGTCCTCAGTCTTCTAAGTTGAATTCTGCCGAGCATCACTTAACCAGAAAGACTGAGGACAGGGTGTCATGGACCCACCCCTTGAGAGGCATACCACTGGCATTACCTACTAAAGCACTAAAGCGTGTTATTTCTTTCCACCACTAGATGTCTTCAGACTTCTAAGCTGAATGACATTCAGCATCACAACCTGAAAGACTGAGGACAGGGCATCATAGTAAAGCGTAGTCCCTGTGTTATTCCTATCCACCACTAGATGGCCCCAGTCATATAAGCTGAATTATCACTTCCTGGTTAAGTGATGGCGGGTGTCATTCAATTTAGAAGACTGAGGACATCTAGTGGTGAAAGGAATGAACACTGGGGCCACATCACAGTGAGTACTAGCGACAGAGCTGCTTTTTTGCTTGAATTTTGAAGCAGTTGGGGATTATTTATTAAAAAAAGAAAATGCCCAGAGTTTCACTCTTAGACCCTCTTACCATCTGGTAATAGATATGTCCCTTCATTTTATGTAGAAGAACTGGCAGTGGCACGTTTTCTACACATTTATCATTTTTACTGATAAAACTATAAGCGAAAAGTAAAAAAAATCCCGAACATCCACAAACCCCATCCAATAGAATGTCTGAGATCTGCTCTAGACAGAAAAAGGTGAAAGCCGGGGAATGGTTTATCTAGAGAAGCGGCACCTCGCCTTATACGGAAATGTCACCGAAATTGTAATTGTCCCCGGGACTGAGCGGAGGTTAATCAGCTCCTCCGGAGTATATCATTGATAATAAGAACCTTTGTGTGTGGAAATGTCAGCGGATGACGGGCACGGCCCATCCATACAAAGTTACATTAGGATGCATCAGGAGGACACCCTGTCCATTGTGCCCGCTATTTGCCACGTAACCCGCGGGATGGCGAGGAAGTCAGGACTATGAGTCACCGGCTTGTGTCATCCTGTCATGGTCACCCCAACCATCCATCATCCAGCCCAACCGTCCATCATCCCGCCCCAGACACCGTCCATCATCCACCCCCAGACACCGTCCATTATCCCGCCCCAGCCACCATCCACCATCCCACCCCAGACACCGTCCATTATCCCACCCCAGACACCGTCCACCATCCCACCCCAGACACCGTCCACCATCCCACCCCAGACACCGTCCACCATCCCACCCCAGACACCGTCCACCATCCCGTCCCAGACACCGTCCACCATCGCACCCCAGACACCGTCCACCATCCCCCCCCAGACACCGTCCACCATCCCCCCCCAGACACCGTCCACCATCCCGCCCCAGACACCGTCCACCATCCCGCCCCAGACACCGTCCACCATCCCGCCCCAGACACCGTCCACCATCCCGCCCCAGACACCGTCCACCATCCCGCCCCAGACACCGTCCACCATCCCGCCCCAGACACCGTCCACCATCCCGCCCCAGACACCGTCCACCATCCCGCCCCAGACACCGTCCATTATCCCGCCCCAGACACCGTCCATTATCCCGCCCCAGACACCGTCCATTATCCCGTCCCAGACACCGTCCACCATCGCACCCCAGACACCGTCCACCACCCCCCCCCAGACACCGTCCACCATCCCCCCCCAGACACCGTCCACCATCCCGCCCCAGACACCGTCCACCATCCCGCCCCAGACACCGTCCATTATCCCGCCCCAGACACCGTCCACCATCCCGCCCCAGACACCGTCCACCATCCCGCCCCAGACACCGTCCATTATCCCGCCCCAGACACCGTCCATTATCCCGCCCCAGACACCGTCCATTATCCCGCCCCAGACACCGTCCATTATCCCGCCCCAGACACCGTCCATTATCCCGCCCCAGACACCGTCCATTATCCCGCCCCAGACACCGTCCATTATCCCGCCCCAGATACCGTCCACCATCCACCATCCCGCCCCAGACACCATCCACCATCCACCATCCACCCCCAGACACCGTCCCCCATCCCTCCCCAGACACCGTCCACCATCCCGCCCCAGACACCGTCCACCATCCCGCCCCAGACACCGTCCACCATCCCGCCCCAGACACCGTACACCATCCCGCCCCAGACACCGTCCACCATCCCGCCCCAGACACCGTCCACCATCCCGCCCCAGACACCGTCCACCATCCCGCCCCAGACACCGTCCATCATCCCACCCCAGACACCGTCCACCATCCCGTCCCAGACACCGTCCATCATCCACCCCTAGACACCGTCCATCATCCCACCCCAGACACCGTCCACCATCCCGTCCCAGACACCGTCCACCATCCCGTCCCAGACACCGTCCACCATCCCGTCCCAGACACCGTCCACCATCCCGTCCCAGACACCGTCCACCATCCCGTCCCAGACACCGTCCACCATCCCGTCCCAGACACCGTCCACCATCCCGTCCCAGACACCGTCCATTATCCCGCCCCAGACACCGTCCATTATCCCGCCCCAGACACCGTCCACCATCCACCATCCCGCCACAGACACCATCCACCCCCAGACACCGTCCACCATCCCGCCCCAGACACTGTCCACCATCCCGTCCCAGACACCGTCCACCATCCCACCCCAGACACCGTCCACCATCCCACCCCAGACACCGTCCACCATCCCACCCCAGACACCGTCCACCATCCCACCCCAGACACCGTCCACCATCCCACCCCAGACACCGTCCACCATCCCACCCCAGACACCGTCCACCATCCCACCCCAGACACCGTCCACCATCCCGTCCCAGACACCGTCCATCATCCACCCCCAGACACCGTCCATCATCCACCCCTAGACACCGTCCATCATCCCACCCCAGACATCGTCCATCATCCCACCCCTGACACCGTCCATTATCCCATCCCTGACACCGTCCATTATCCCATCCCTGACACCGTCCATTATCCCATCCCTGGCACCGTCCATCATCTCACCCCCAGACACTGCCCATTATCCACCCCAGACACCGTCCATCATCCAGCCCAGACACCGTCCATCATTCAGCCCAGATACCGTCCATCATCCAGCCCAGACACTGTCCATCATCCAGCCCAGACACCGTCCATCATCCAGCCCAGACACCGTCCATCATCCAGCCCAGACACCGTCCATCATCCAGCCCAGACACCGTGCATCATCCACCCCGACATCGATGGTTTATCTAGAGAACCAGCACTTCGACTTATATGGAAATGTCACAGACATTCTAATAATTGTCCCCGACACTGAGCGGAGGTTAATCAGCTCCTCCGGAGTATATCATTGATAATAAGAACCTTTGTGTGTGGAAATGTCAATGGATGACAAGCACGGCCCATCCATACAAAGTTACATTAGGATGCATCAGGAGGACCATTGTGCCCGCTATTTGTCCATCTGTCCATCTGTCCATCATCCAGCCCAGACACCGTCCATCATCCAGCCCAGACACCGTCCATCATCCAGCCCAGACACCGTCCATCATCCAGCCCAGACACCGTGCATCATCCACCCCGACATCGATGGTTTATCTAGAGAACCAGCACTTCGACTTATATGGAAATGTCACAGACATTCTAATAATTGTCCCCGACACTGAGCGGAGGTTAATCAGCTCCTCCGGAGTATATCATTGATAATAAGAACCTTTGTGTGTGGAAATGTCAATGGATGACAAGCACGGCCCATCCATACAAAGTTACATTAGGATGCATCAGGAGGACCATTGTGCCCGCTATTTGCCGCCTAACCCGGAGGATGGCGAGGAAGTCAGGACTATGAGTCAGGCTTGTGTCATCCGGTCATGGTGACCCCAACTATCCATCATCCACCCAGACACCGTCCATCATCCCACCCCAGACACCGTCCATCATCCCACCCCCAGACACCGTCCATCATCCCACCCCCAGACACCGTCCATCATCCCACCCCCAGACACCGTCCATCATCCCACCCCCAGACACCGTCCATCATCCCACCCCCAGACACCGTCCATCATCCCACCCCCAGACACCGTCCATCATCCCACCCCCAGACACCGTCCATCATCCCACCCCCAGACACCGTCCATCATCACACCCCCATACACCGTCCATCATCACACCCCCATACACCGTCCATCATCCCACCCCAGACACCGTACATCATCCCACCCCCAGACACCGTACATCATCCCACCCCCAGACACCGTACATCATCCCACCCCCAGACACCGTACATCATCCCACCCCCAGACACCGTCCATCATCCCACCCCCAGACACCGCCCATCATCCCACCCCCAGACACTGTTCATCATCCACCCCCAGACACTGTTCATCATCCACCCCCAGACACCGTCCATCATCCACCCCCAGACACCGTCCATCATCACACCCCCAGACACCGTTCATCATCACACCCCCAGAAACCGTCCATCATCACAGCCCCAGACACCGTCCATCATCAAACCCCCAGACACCGTCCATCATCACACCCCAGACACCGTCCTTCATCCCACCCCAGACACCGTCCTTCACCCCACCCCAGACACCGTCCATCATCCCACCCCCAGACACCGTCCATCATCCACCCTCAGACACCGTCCATCATCCACCCTCAGACACCGTCCATCATCCACCCTCAGACACCGTCCATCATCCACCCTCAGACACCGTCCATCATCCACCCCCAGACACCGTCCATCATCCACCCACAGACACCGTCCATCATCCACCCACAGACACCGTCCATCATCCACCCACAGACACTGTCCATCATCCCACCCCCAGACACTGTCCATCATCCCACCCCCAGACACTGTCCATCATCCCACCCCCAGACACCGTCCATCATCCCACCCCCAGACATCGTCCATCATCCCCCACCCCCAGACACCGTCCATCATCCCCCACCCCCAGACACCGTCCATCATCCACCCCCAGACACCGTCCATCATCACACCCCCAGACACCGTCCATCATCACACCCCCAGACACCGTCCATCATCACACCCCCAGACACCGTCCATCATCACACCCCAGACACCATCCATCATCCCACCCCCATACATCGTCCTTCATTCCGCCCCAGACACCGTCCATCATCCCACCCCAGACACCGTCCATCATCCACCCTCAGACACCGTCCATCATCCACCCTCAGACACCGTCCATCATCCACCCTCAGAGACCGTCCATCATCCACCCCCAGACACCGTCCATCATCCACCCTCAGACACCGTCCATCATCCACCCTCAGACACTGTCCATCATCCACCCACAGACACTGTCCATCATCCCACCCCCAGACACCGTCCATCATCCCACCCCCAGACATCGTCCATCATCCACCCCCCAAACACCGTCCATCATCCACCCCCGAGATCCATCATCAGTAATGGGGAATTCCTCATCTGTTCCACTTACAAAATACCAACTAAACCGGGTGACTCCCTACTAGTCACTGCTCACAAGACACAAGATGTGAGCAGTCTCTTCATACATGTGATCAGCCTATGACAGTCTCTTCATACATGTGATCAGCCAATGACAGTCTCTTCATACATGTGATCAACCTATGACAGTCTCTTTATACATGTGATCAGCCTATGACAGTCTTCATAGACATAAGCAGTCTCTGACAGTCCCTTCATACGTGTGATCAGTCTCTGACAGTCTCTTTATACATGTGATTAGTCTCTGACAGTATCTTTGATCACATGTACAAAGAGACTGTCAGAGACTAATCACATGTATAAAGAGACTGATCATGTGTAAAAAGAGACTGGTCACGTGTATGATGAGACTGTCAGAGACTGATTATATATAAATTAACTGTTGGAGACTTCTCACACGGATGAAGGGACTGTCAGAGACTGCTTATGTGCATGAAGATTGTCATAGGCTGATCACATGTATGAAGGGACTGTCATAGGCTGATCACAGGTATGAAGAGACTGTCATAGACTGATCACAGGTATGAAGAGACTGTCATAGGCTGATCACAGTTATGAAGAGACTGTCTTAGGCTGATCACATGTATGAAAGGACTGTCATAGGCTGATGACAGGTATGAAGAGACTGTCATAGGCTGATCACAGGTATGAAGAGACTGTCTTAAGCCTTGTACACACGGTCGGAGAATCCGTCGGAATGTGTCCTATCGGACCGTGTCGTCAGATAATCCGACTGTGTGTGGTATGCATCGGACTGATTCCGTCCGAATCTCCGTCGGACCCAATTTTCCAACATGTTGGAAATATTTCCCGACCAACTGGTTTGATCGGACATACTCCGATCATGTGTAGAGCATTTTGATCGGACCAAGTGCCACGCATGCTCAGATCAAATTCCTACATCAAAGCTATTGGCTACTAGCCTGAATCTAGTCCCATCGTAACGAAATTACGTCATCACGTTCTGAAAGATCAGATTTTTCGCCAACTTTGTCCGACTGTGTGTATGCAACAGTTTCGGACAAGATCCAACGGACAAAATCCGACAGGCAGAATCTGACGGATTTGGTTGTGGAAATCTCTGACCGTGTGTACAGGGGCTCAGGCTGATCACATGTATGAAAGGACTGTCATAGGCTGATCACAGGTATGAAGAGACTGTCATAGGCTGATCACAGGTATGAAGAGACTGTCATAGGCTGATCACAGGTATGAAGAGACTGTCATAGGCTGATCACAGGTATGAAGAGACTGTCATAGGCTGATCACAGGTATGAAGAGACTGTCATAGGCTGATCACAGGTATGAAGAGACTGTCATAGGCTGATCACAGGTATGAAGAGACTGTCATAGGCTGATCACAGGTATGAAGAGACTGTCATAGGCTGATCACAGGTATGAAGAGACTGTCATAGGCTGATCTCTATAGCCAGAATAAAATAGCCCCAGAGGAGGGGTTTCCCTATATACATCGAGTGTGTGGATGGGGGAATCAATTAATTTTCTTCCATTCTATATGCTGGTTGAATGAAATAAAACAAATCCTGTCTGGGCTGCCTTATTCTGTGATATATGACGGTGAGCTCCATGTTCAGCAGATCCTGTATGACACCTGTGTGTAAGGAGGGCCTTCTGTATGAAGACAGCTGTCCGGCGTGGATGGGCGCTCGGCCTGCCCCCGCACCCCCCGCACCGCACGCTGTATACGGCTAATGAGACGATCTATTTCTGGCTCCCCCGCCTGCGGCATGAATAACACTTTTCTGCAGAGAATAGTGTCACTTAATAGCAGATAAAAGAATGACGGGATTTATTTTCCTCCTATCACTGCCATGTAAATGATAGGAGAAACAACGCGGGGATAATAATCCCACCACGCGGGGAGCCGATCGCCGCCCAGACGACTCTATATTACACGTCTTATCCAACAATCGCGGCGGTGAAATCAATCATTGTTACCGCATGGCGAGGGATTACAGAATGGGAAAAAAAAAACATAAGTGGGAAAATGTATTAGGATGCCAAAATACACATTTTACCTGCTGAGGGCCTAGTAGTGCTGCACGACTGTGATTTACGCATCTCTGCTGCACTGCACAGCCAGCGGGGCGATATCTCTATTATAGTGTTTGTAAACCCAACATTTCATATTCCTGATATGTGCCTGCTGTAACATGTACCTATATGAAAACATCTCCTCTTCTCTTTGTATTGCCTCCTTTATGAGAAATCTAAGCCAGTCGCTTTTCTATTAAAAAAAACTGACCACCCTAGGCATGAGATATAGCAGAGGATGGCGAAAAAAAAATCCCAAGATATGTTTTAAGTATATAAACAGTAAAAAATGGAGGACAGACCATATTGGCCCCATAAAGAATGAGGAAGGACATCTGGTTGCAAAGGATGGGGAGATGGTGAAGGTATTGAATTTATTCTTCTCCTCAGTCTTCATGAGGGAATGGGGGAGCTTCAATAACCAAAACTGCCATGTTTATCCTCATGACACATCACAGGAAGCACCTTCATGGTTAACAGAGGACAGAATTAAAATTAGACTTGGGAAACTTAACATAATAAATCGCCAGGACCAGATGGCTTACACCCGAGGGTACTTGGGAAACTCAGTCATGTAATTACCAGACCATTGTTCCTTATTTTCACTGACAGTCTACTGACTGGAATGGTACCAGCTGATTGGAGAAAAGCCAATGTAGCACCAATATTTAGAAAAAGGGCCCAAAATACATCCCTGGGAATTACAGACCAGTTAGCCTAACATCAATAGTATGCAAGCTCTTGGAGGGAATGATAAGGGACTATATACACGATTTTAGTAATGAGAACGGTATCATTAGCAGTAATCAGCATGGATTCATGAAGAATTGTTCTTGCCAAACCAATCTATTAACCTTCTATGAGGAGGTGAGTTGCCATCTAGATAAAGGAAGGCCCATAGACGTGGTGTATCTGGATTTTGCAGAAGCATTTGACACAGTTCCCCATAAAACTTTACTGTACAAAATAAGGACTGTTGGCATGGACCATAGGGTGAGTACATGGATTGAAAACCGGCTACAAGGGCAAGTTCAGAGGGTGGTGATAAATGGGGAATACTCTGAATGGTCGGGGGTGGGTAGTGGGGTCCCCCAGGGTTCTGTGCTGGCACCAATCCTATTTAATTTGTTCATAAACAACCTGGAGGATGGGGTAAACAGTTCACTCTCTGTATTTGCAGACGATACTAAGCTAAGCAGGGCAATAACTTCTCTGCAGGATGTGGAAACCTTGCAAAAACATCTGAACAAATGAATGGGGTGGGCAACTACATGGCAAATGAGGTTTAATGTAGAAAAATGTAAAATAATGCATTTGGGCTTTAAAAATATGAATGCAATCTATACACTGGGGGGAGAACCTCTGGGGGAATCTAGGATGGAAAAGGACCTGGGGGTCCTAGTAGATGATAGGCTCGGCAATGGCATGCAATGCCAAGCTTCTGCTAACAAAGCAAACAGAATATTGGCATTAAAAAAGGGATCAACTCCAGAGATAAAACGATAATTCTCCCGCTCTACAAGACTCTGGTCCGGCCACACCTGGAGTACGCTGTCCAGTTCTGGGCACCAGTCCTCAGGAAGGATGTACTGGAAATGGAGCACTACGTAGAGGGTTCTTTACTGTAAGAGCGGCAAGGATGTGGATTTCCCTTCCACAGGCGGTGGTCTCAGCGGGGGGGGGGGGGGGCATCGATAGTTTAAAAAAAACTATTAGATAAGCACCTGAACAACCGCACCATACAGGGCTATACAATGTAATACTGACATATAATCACACACATAGGTTGGACTTGATGGACTTGTGTCTTTTTTCAACCTCACCTACTATGTAACCATGAGAGCACAGAGTGGTCAGTTCTCTAACTGTGCTGAAAACTCAGCCTGCTCTCCTCCAATGATCAGACTTGTCTTGATACACACCCCCTCCCCGCACCCTTGCACAGCCTTTCCCTTTGAAGATCAGTGTGCTGCTGTTTCTCCTCCTCTTCCTTGAAAAATATTTTCAGTCTCGAGGCCCCCCCCCCCCCCCCCCCCACCCAGGCTAGGTTCACAATACTGCATGTCGCAGAATGTGTGCAAAATTTTGCACGTTCCCAACACGGAGACAATTGCACTGCTCTTTAGCAGACAGGCAGGGGTGTCATTAATGCTTAATGGTACCCCATGCATTGGCAAACAGAGTGCATTTTCTATGCAGCGCAATAAAAAAAAAAAAAAAAAGAGAATTCTTTCCCTGTGTTTTTGTGGGGCAGCTGACTGCAATGAATAGGCAGCCCTATACGTAGCATACAGCTGCACAGACGTGAACTAAGGGCTCGTTCACATGCGAGGTTGGGGGGAGGTAAAAATCACACGCTTAACCAACCCCAACTGCTCCCTCTTCAGCTGGAAAGCCAGCAGCTGGGGGTGTAAACATGTTGTGGCTGGAAATATACTCCCAAGTCAATGGGGCCGTGCTGCAACCCCACCCCCCCCCCCCACAACTGTGTGTATATATATATATATATATATATATACACACACACACACACACACACACACACACACACACACACACACACACACACACACACATATATATATATAGGTACATACAAAAAAAGCAGACTTTACTATTGCTTTAAAGTGGAGCTCCACCCAAAAAGGGGATGCTCCACTTGTTTGCTTCCCCCCTCCCTCCGCTGCCACATTTGGCATCTTTCGGAGGGGGATGGGGGGGGGGGGGGATGTGGCGCAGGTATCTGTTTTTGACAGATACCCTTCCCCACTTCTGGGTGACCTTGCCGCGGGTCCCCCCGGAAGTTCGCCCCCCTCCGCCGCCGCCACCAGGTCATTCATAAAAGCGCAGCACGCTTTGCGCATGTGCAGTAGGGAACCGGCTGTGAAGCTGCAAGGCTTCATTGCCGGTTTCCCTTACAAGGAATGGAGGCGGCGGCAGCACCTGTGCACCGATTAAAAAATCGGCGTGGGGTTGCCAAAATTGTGGGTTCCCTGGACAGGTAAGTTTAGAAGTCAGCATGTACAGTATTTTGCAGCTGCTGACATTTATTTATTTTTTGGTGGGGGGGCTGGAGCTCTGCCTTAGGGAAGTCATTGTCTTCTCACGCTTCAAAAAGGGAAATCAACCTGTACACTGCAAAATAGCGGCAAGCGAAACTGTGTTGGATTCAATTTCTGTGTCTTATTGAAAAGGTAAACTGCCTGTGGATGGCGGCAAGTCAGCAAGTGATCATAGTGTCCAGGACGGTAGCTGGCAGAGGTATGTCAATGCTGAGTAGAAATATAGGGGTCTGATAATGTTGAGTTTTATATATATATATATATATATATATATATATTTATTTATAGCGAGAGAAAGAGAGAGAGAGAGAGAGAGAGAGGGGACTGTCGCTTTAGGAATTTATATTATGCTTGATTTGTTTTTTTTTTCCTTCTTAGATGGCTTGTTTTAATTCCTGGGAATTGAAAATGTTGGATATGTGACGACACAAACTACTGATAAGAACCCAGAAAGCTGCTCAAAATAGGCCTTCCTACTAAAACCAGTCTGAACTGACCAGATATTGCAGAATTAATTTTTTTTTGCCAGTCAGATGATGTAACCACCCATTTAATTGTTCCCTTTGTACTAAAAAGATATGAACACTGATTGGACTAAACTATACAATCACACCTAAAACATGCCTAGTGCTTATGCATATTCATAAAGTATATATTGTTAAACTTGATGTTTTTAACCACTTAAAGACCAGCCTCGTTTTAAGATTTTGGTGTTTACATGTTTAAAACAGTTTTTTTGCTAGAAATAATTACTTAGAACCCCCAAACATTATATATTGTTTTTTTTTCACCCTAGAGAATAAAATGGCGGTCATTGCAATACTTTTTTTTCACACCGTATTTGCGCAGCGGTCTTACAATCACACTTTTTTGGGGGAAAAAAAAATCACTTTTTTGAACAAACAAATAAGACAACAGTAAAGTTAGCAATTTTTTTTTTTTTTTATATCATGAAAGATAATGTTATGCCGAGCAAATTGATACCCAACATGTCAAAATTGCGCCTGCTCGTGGAATGGCGCCAAACTTTTACCCTCAAAAATCTCCATAGGCGGCGTTTAAAAAATCTAAAGGTTGCATGTTTTGCGTTACAGAGGAGGTCTAGGGGTAGAATTATTGCTCTCGCTCTACAGATCGTGGCGATACCTCCATTGTGTGGGTTGACCACCGTTTTCATATGCGGGCGCATGGGTTCGCTTCTGCGTGCGAGCTCGTCGGGACGGGGTGTTTTAAAAAAAAAAATTTTTCTTATCTATTTTACTTGATTTTTGGGTCACTTTTATTCCTATTACAAGGAATTTAAACATCCCTTGTAATAGAAAAAAATCATGACAGGTCCTCTTAAATGTGAGATTTGGGGTCAAAAAGTCCTCAGATCTCATATTTGGACTAAAATGCAATAAAAAATAAAATAAAAAAATTGCCATTTGAAGAAATGACATTGAAAAAATGTGCCTTTGAGGAGCTATGGGCGGGAAGTGACGTTTTGATGTCGCTTCTGCCCTGCTATGGTATGGAGACGGATGGGGGGCCATCTCGCCCTCACTCGTATCCATACCAAGCAGGAGACAGGACCCGACCGCCAGAGCCGTCGGTAGCGGCGGAGGGCACGGGAGAGCGGTTGGAGAGGGGGGTGGCATCTCTCCCACCACAGATAATGGTGATCTAGTGGCGAATCCGCTGCAGAGACCACCATTATTGTAAACTCAAACGGCACCTGAAGAGATGGATACCTCAGTTGTGGCAGCAGCTGCTGCCGTTACCGAGACATCGCTCTTCAAAAAAGGGAGGTACATCATCATGCGCTGGGCGTGAAGTGGTTAAGTCAGAGACACTTCCCCTACGTTCGGCCTGGTAGTGCTGAATATCGGTGTGTGTTGTTGTCTCTCCACTGCAGTGAATAAAAAAAAACACCTACTTATCTTAAGATCTGGACTCACTATCTCATCATCATCTAAATGTCTTGTTTAGAGACTCCCTAACCTGATTTAACAATGCATAAAGAACAGGCAGTCTCACACTGGATGTACTGTACAGATTTGGAAAAAACACACAAAGCACATCGGGATTTAAGAAGAACACACAAGACAAATGAATTCAGATAATATTGGCTGATCCCGGAGTTCAGCTTTAAATCATTGTGATGTATATGAAGACAGATTCATTTTTTGAAAGAAAAAATTTAAGAAAACGATTGACTTTACAGAGTAGAAAATGCCCCCCCAATTTTTCTTTATTAAAAGTCTTGCAATCAATAAGCATAAAAACAACATATATATAAAATATACATAAATATATACATAAAAATGAAAATAAATATAGCAAATCTGCTCTCAAACCAAGAAAGACTTTACAGCAAAAGCAAAAAATCTCAAACAATCACGTCATTTCTGGGGGAAGATAAATCTCACTACGACTCCCACCACTACACCAGACAGACCCGCGAGATCAAGAAACAAACCTGCACCCATTACGCACGCAGCCCTTCTTCAAAAAGAAGATATGAACCAACAAAAGCTAAGAGAGTGAAAGAAACGGGGAAAAGAAAAAAAAGAGGTCCTCACCCAGAGATGGGCAGTTCACCAAAGGCAGGTCTGATATTCCTCCACGCCCTTTTCCAGACCACCCGAGGCTCCCTGCCCTTCTCAAGACCCCCCAATTTTCCCAACCTCACCCAGAATATCACGCACCACCACCTCAACAGAGAGGACTTTCTTCCGCAGGGTAATCTGTCGCCGTGTATTCCATGTGACGTAACGGACAACTATACTAACTAGAAAAAGTGTATCAAAAAATCAAAATCCCAGCGAGTCGGGATTGCCTCGTACACCCACTCTGCATAACTCATGCGATAGAAAAAGGGGATGCCTAGAGCCTTCCCCATCCTTTTAAATGCCCCCCCACCATCCCCACGGAACCTTCCACCATCAACCCCCCCCCGCGCTACTAAACAGCGTAGCCAATGTTACACCCATATACTAATATATTCAATACACCCAATGTAACACTGCGCAATTCCAAATGAGTTAAAACAGCAGCCAACACACTAAAACAAGGATATTTTTAGCCAAAAATGTGTAAAATATAAAGTGCAGAGCTAAATATGCATTGACAAAAATGTGACAAATTATCATATACAAAAAAAGGAAAAAAAAATGGAAAAAAAAATATATATATGTATAAGAGAGCGTGTGATTAACCCTCTATAACATTAAATTCACCATAGCATTTATACAAACATTGACTTATTGTAAAAATAAACCATGAAGTGATTAAATATAGTCCATATCACAAATCCGTTGTGCATAGAATGAAGTCCCAAAAAGAACTAAGAATAATCTGAGGAACCCCTAAAAAAGGTGCATCCAAAAAGTTCACCGCTGTGCTGATACCGTCACCGTAAAGAATGCAGGCTTACCAGACATTAATGACCCAATTAAACATACGTTCAAGGGGTCACAAATCGCTTATTGCTCCAGGTTCTGTGGCACTGGCTTTGCAATCTCCGATCTACTGGGTCTCACTATAGAAGTAACCCTTTCTCCAATGCTTGAACATGTGTGTGGTTACAATATTTGAAGAGACATCTCCGACATCAACCAAAATTAGCATGTAATAGAAGGATAAAGCCAAAATAGCATAATACCATTTAAAATAAAAATTTTATAAAAATAAAGTTATGAACTCTCACATTTGAGTAGTCATTAAGAAGCATATCAATAAAAAGTAGGCAGTGGTAGAGTCTTACCGACGCGTTTCGTCCGCTAGGGAAGACTCTACCACTGCCTACTTTTTATTGATATAAACATTCTTTATGGTGATGGTATCAGCACAGCGGTGAATTTTTTGGAGGTTCCCCAGATTATTCTTAGTTCTTTTTGGGACTTCATTCTATGCACAACGGATTTGTGATATGGACTATATTTAATCACTTCATGGTTTATTTTTTACAATAAGTCAATGTTTGTATAAATGCTTGGGTGTATTTAACACGCTCACACGCTCTCTTATACATATATATATTTTTTTTCCATTTTTTCCTTTTTTTGTATATGATAATTTGTGACATTTTTGTCAATGCCTATTTAGCGCTGCACTTTATATTTTACACATACTAATATAGAATACAGTACTCACGTCATGGCTTGATAGATGGATTCGATCCCATAACGCATTGCAAACTCATCCACAATCTCCTGTGCGGTCTCATCAAAGTAAACTTTCCAGGCGTCGTCACCCTTGGCCTCCGGGATCTTCACCACCCCGCTCCCCTGTATGTCCGTCAGGTGATGGAACAGGTTCTGTAGGGAGAAGAGACAGCAATCATTTGAATGGTCCAGGGAGTGTGGTAAAGTGGTTGTAAACCTCGGACATGAAATATGAACAAAGCCCATCCCTCTATAGTGTGTACTTGTCTCAATCCAGAGCACTGAGTGTCATTTCTGTCTGCTGCCTTCTTCCTCTGCTATCAGCATGAATCACTTTTGACAAGTTTTCCTCGACACCAAGAGAAAAAAAAAGTGACATGGGAGGGACCTCCAGCTGATTGACAGCCTCTGCTCTGTTCCTGTGTGCTGTGTGAAGGGGGGCGTGTCCCTTCCCTCCAATCAGATCACAGAGCTCTCCCCACTGAGCTCTGCAGAGTGTAACTTCAGCTCTCCGTCCCCCCCCCCCTCTCAAACAAGCTTTAGATTTCTGTGCTTTGAACAAATGTAGAGAAGAGAAGACTGCAGATAAACTTTAATTAATAATTATTAATCATAAATTATCATTAATCATTAATAATAATCATTCACTGGGAAGATCAGTGAGCTGCTGTTTCTCCTCTCTCCAGCTCTTAGGCAGCTGAGAACAAATGGAATGTGCTCAAGAAAGGGGGGAAAAAAAAGGACATTTATATTAGATATTTATAACTATACACAAATGTTTTGCCTTTTCATTTCTATTTTAAACTGGGTTGTTTTACAAAGGTGAGCATTAACAATCACCTTAACCATTTGCCGACCAGCCGCCGCAGTTACAGTAGACTATGGACAGGTTGGCTCGGCTGTGCAAATTTCTGGAAGTGTTCGTCGGGTTCGTACACAGCGATCTGTGGGCCAGTTGGGGGGAGACAATCAGTGGGTCTGGTGGACTCGATGTCTGCGCGGAGCCCGCAATTGTTCCCCACAGTGACAGAACGGGGATCGGCCTGTGTAAACAAGGCAGATCTCCATTCTGGCAGGAGATGACACAGAGATCTTGTCTTTCTGCTATGCAGGAAGATGGATCTGTGTGTTGTCCCAGGTAGCCCATCCCTCAACACAGTTAGAACACAGAGGGAGGGAACACATTTAACCCCTTGATCGCCCCTGATGTTAACCCCCTTTCCTGCCAGTGACATTAGTACAATGTCAGTGCGTGTTTTTAGCACTGATCACTGTAATAATGCCACTGGTTCCCAAAAAAGTGTAAAAAATGTCAGTTTCGGTATCCGAATTGTCTGCCGCAATGTCGCAGTCCCACTAAAAATCGCAGATCACCGCCACTAGTAAAAAAAGAGAAGAAAAATCCCATTAATCTATCCCCTATTTTGTAGACGCTATACCTTTTGCACCAATCAATATATGCTTATTACGATTTTTTTACCAAAAATATGTAGAAGAATACAAATTGACCTAAATTGATGAAGAAATTTGATGTTTTTTATTTTTTTTATTGGAATGCGTTTTATAGCAGAAAAAAAAGTTTTTTTTTTTCAAAATTGTTGGTCTTTTTTTTGTTTAATAGTGAAAAAAATAGAGGTGATCAAATACCACCAAAAGAAAGCTCAGTTTGTGGGGAAAAATAGAACATCAATTTTGTTTGACAAAACAATGTCTACCCAGAGAGCAAAGGCTTGGAGTTTTAAGGTGCAAAAAAAATCAATCAAAATGAAATTGACAAAAAATATATAGAATTTTTATTTATATAGATGATATAAAACAATTTGTAAAATTCGGGCCATATCAACCCAATAGTCAAGGTACAAAAGTGTGATTGGCTCTACATGTTTCACCACAAATGTGGCTTCTTCTGGAGCTTTTGTAGGACCTTGTTAATATTTACCACCTTTCAAAGTTCAAACCTTGGTTCAAATTGATCCCCTAGACCACTGATGGTGAACCTTCACACCCCAGATGTTTTGGAACTACATTTCCCATGATATTCAACTACAATGCAGAGTGGATGAGCATCATGGGAAATGTAGTTCCAAAACATCTGGGGTGCCAAGGTTCTCCATCACTGCCCTAGACCCATCAAGAAGTTTAGTGAGGAACAAATATGCCAAAAAAGAGAAAAAAAAGGTCAATTTCCCTATAATAGCACCTAATGTTTTAAGGAGTTTAGCAAATCGATCGATCAATATTTAAATCATTTTCGGAATGCATACTTCCACTGGTGCCAGCAATTTCTTAGGGTAATTGTGCCATCTGAACACTTCCCTCTTTCAGTTCACCACTGTTCCTTGGCTCAGTGTCAGTATGACATCTCTTTAAGCAGTGGAGATTGAAAAACTTTTCACACCTGTGGCCATCTAACCTGTCACCAATGAGGCTCCTAACTAGTCTAAAAAGTCTAAAAGGGTTAATCCCTTGTGATTGAGAAAATGTTTTTCAATCTTCACTGGTTAAAGAGATGTCATACTGACACTGAGCCAAGGAACAGTGGTAAACAGAAAGAGGGAAGTGCTCAGATGGCACAATTACCCTGAGAAACTGCTGGTACCAGAGGAAGTATGCCTTCCGAAAAGGATCTAAATATTGATCGATCGATTTGCTAAACTCCTTAAAACATTAGGTCATACTATAGGGAAATTGCCCTTTCTTCTGTTTTTTTTTTTTGGCACAGACGTTCCTCATTAAACTTCTTGAGGGGTCTAGCCCAGGGGTCTCCAAACTTTCTAAACAAAGGGCCAGTTTATTGTCCTTCAAACTTTAGGAGGGCCAGACTATGGCCAGCGGAAGTGGAAGTTTTCCTGGAATCAGTGGGAGTAAACATCGCTACATTTGCAATCAATGGGAGGAATAGCACTCCGTCGTTGGTATCATTGGGAGGAATAGCGCCCCATCGTTGGTATCATTGGGAAGAATAGCGCCCCATCTTTGATATCATTGGGAGGAATAGCGACCCAACATTGGTATCATTGGGAGGAAAAGCACCCCATCACTGATATCATTGGGAGGAATAGCACCCCATCGTCTGTATCATTGGGAGGAATAGCACCCCATCGTCTGTATCATTGGGTGGAATAGCGCACCATCGTTGGTATCATTGGGAAGAATAGAGCCCCATCGTTGGTATCATTGGTAGGAATAGCGCCCCATCATTGGTATCATTGGGAAGAATAGAGCCCCATCGTTGGTAACATTGGGAAGAATAGAGCCCCATTGTTGGTATCATTGGAAGGAAACGCACCCCATCATTGGTATCATTGGGAGGAATAGTGCCCCATCATTGGTATCATTGGGAAGAATAGAGCCCCATCGTTGGTATCATTGGTAGGAATAGCGCCCCATCATTGGTATTATTGGGAAGAATAGCGCCCCATCGTTGGTATCATTGGGAGGAAGCGCGCACCATCTTTAGTATCATTGGGAAGAATAGCGCCCCATCGCTGGTATCATTGGGAGGAAAAGTGTCCAATCATTGGTATCACTGGGAGGAAGAGTGCCCCATCGTTGGTGTCATTGGGAGGAATAGTGCCCCATTGTGGATGTAAGTTGGCAGAATAGTTTATCAGTGGGAGAAGTGACCCAAGGGCCAGAAAAGGCAAGCAAAGGGCCACCTCCGGCCCCCGAGCAGCAGTTTGGAGACCACTGGTCTAGGGGATCAATTGGAACCAAGAACACTTTGAAAGGTGCTAAATATTAAACAACAAGGTCCTACAAGAGCTCCAGAAGAAGCCACGTTTGTGGTGAAACATGTAGAGCCAATCACACTTTTGTACCTTGACTATTGGGTTGATATGGCCCAAATTTTTTATTTTTTTTAATATTATCTATTAAATTAGATTTTGATAGATTTTTCTGCACGTTAAAAACTCCAATCCTTTGCTCTCTGGGTATACATTGTTTTGTCACATATAAAAGGTGATGGTGCACTTATTAGAGTCTCCCAGCTCCAATACTAATCTGATAAACCAATTTTGTTTGGGTACAGCGTCTCATGACTGTGCAATTGTCAGTTAAAGCGTTAAAGTGACGCAGTGCAGTACAGAAAAAAATGGCCTGGTTAGGAAGACGGTAAATCCTTCCGGGGCCGAGTGTGAAATTATATATATATATATATATATATATATATATATATATATATATATGTTTTCAATAAACCTAGATTATATTTTCACTAAACAGGACTGGTTCTCCAGCAATACACTTTAATAAGCTGCTCAATTTAAAATAATAAAGTGTTTTTTTTTTTAACTTTAAAAGCGAAGCTTGAAATCAAGAGAACGATCCCCATTAGGAAGCGAAGAATTAATTTTATTCTGCAACAATGTCTTCTCACCAATTAATTCATTGGGTTCACTGAAGAGGACTCTTCTGAGTCACGAAGGCTTTAAAGCCATCTAATAAAAGACGATTGCTGGTTCATTAATGGTGCCGACATGGTGAGATCATCTACTTCTGACACCGAGCTGAAAGAGAGCCTTTGTAATGAGTTCTGTAATAAGTCTTCATCCAGAGGAAGTGGGGGGGACGGCTCAGGCTGGTCCCCAACAATTCAACCAAGACATTACAATAATTTCCATGTCACCGGCCTGCCAAGGACACCACTTAGGCCGTTAGCGTTAATTTAATCCACTGGTTGGTACGAAGACAGTTAGGAATGTCCCCCAAAAATAGCCAAAGAGCCGAGTCTGCTGCAGGATTTAAATAAAACTAAAAACACACGCCCAGCAATATTATACAGCGTAGCAGTTTTTAGTGAATTTTTTATGTTTTTATGACCAGAGCAATACAGTGTTACCATATTAACATTTTACAACTCTGGGGAGGTGATAATAGTAAGAAACAATAATGCTAACGTGTTTCGGCAATAGCCTTAGTCGTAGCTACGTTGAATATGTCGTTACACCCCACACTCGTCCACAGTAAAAATACACAAAGAAAGGGGAAAGCGGACATGTTTGTTACACCCACCGGAGTTTTGCATTTTACAGGTATTTATAACAGTAAAGTCAGTTTATATAGTGAAATACAGGACTTACAACTCGGTCTGACTACTTAGATCTTGAATTTTAAAAGTAGCGGCAACCCTGCTCATCTCCCAGGTTTGCTAATCTGACAGAAGTTCGCTGCTTTTAAAATTCAAAATCTAAGTACCGTAGTCTGTATTTCACTATATACTAACTTTAATGTTATAAATACGTCTAAAATGCAAAACTCCGGTGGGTGTAACAACATGTCCGTTTTCCCCCTTTTTAGTGTATCCTTACTGTGGACAAGTGTTGGGTGTAGCAAGATGGCGGCGACGGAACGTCACTTCCGTAGCAAACTGCGATGGGTCGCCGAATGTGTTGTTACAGCGGCTCTCGGGTCCTCTCACAGTCCAGAGCGGAGCCAAGAGTAGCCAAGTGTGCTTGGCTCAGCTCACAGTCATGCCCAGTCCCTGTGTTAAGTCCATCATAGGGAGGGACTAGGCGTGACTGTGAGCGGAGCCCAGCCGAGTAAACTCGGCTATGTATCTCAACGGGGCCCCATATTGCGCGGTGGCCATGGACTTGAGCCCAGTCAAGCCCAATGGTAAGTCTGGCCCTGGCTGCAGGAGATGGTCAAAGGCTGGAGGCTCACTGTAGGAGATGATCAGAGACCGGAGGCACGCTGCAGGAGACGATTAAAAGACTGGAGGCCCGCTGCAGGAGAAGGCGAGAGACTGGAGGCCCGCTGCAGGAGAAGGCGAGAGACTGGAGGCCCGCTGCAGGAGAAGGCGAGAGACTGGAGGCCCGGTGCAGGAGAAGGCGAGAGACTGGAGGCCCGCTGCAGGAGAAGGCGAGAGACTGGAGGCCCGCTGCAGGAGAAGGCGAGAGACTGGAGGCCATCTGCAGGAGAAGGCCAGAGACTGGAGGGCCGCTGCAGGAGAAGGCGAGACTCTGGAGGCCTGCTGCAGGAGAAGGCGAGACTCTGGAGGCCCGCTGCAGGAGAAGGCGAGAGACTGGAGGCCCGCTGCAGGAGAAGGCGAGAGACTGGAGGCCCGCTGCAGGAGAAGGCGTGAGACTGGAGGCCCGCTGCAGAAGAAGGCGAGAGACTGGAGGCCCGCTGCAGGAGAAGGCGAGAGACTGGAGGCCCGCTGCAGGAGATTGCGAGAGACTGGAGGCCCGCTGCAGGAGAAGGCGAGAGACTGGAGGCCCGCTGCAGGAGAAGGCGAGAGACTGGAGGCCCGCTGCAGGAGAAGGCGAGAGACTGGAGGCCCGCTGCAGGAGAAGGCGAGAGACTGGAGGCCCGCTGCAGGAGAAGGCGAGAGACTGGAGGCCCGCTGCAGGAGAAGGCGAGAGACTGGAGGCCCGCTGCAGGAGAAGGCGAGAGACTGGAGGCCCGCTGCAGGAGAAGGCGAGAGACTGGAGGCCCGCTGCAGGAGAAGGCGAGAGACTGGAGGCCCGCTGCAGGAGAAGGCGAGAGACTGGAGGCCCGCTGCAGGAGAAGGCGAGAGACTGGAGGCCCGCTGCAGGAGAAGGCGAGAGACTGGAGGCCCGCTGCAGGAGAAGGCGAGAGACTGGAGGCCCGCTGCAGGAGAAGGCGAGAGACTGGAGGCCCGCTGCAGAAGGCGAGAGACTGGAGGCCCGCTGCAGGAGAAGGCGAGAGACTGGAGGCCCGTTGCAGGAGAAGGCGAGAGACTGGAGGCCCGCTGCAGGAGAAGGCGAGAGACTGGAGGCCCGCTGCAGAAGAAGGCGAGAGACTGGAGGCCCGCTGCAGGAGAAGGCGATTGACTGGAGGCCCGCTGCAGGAGAAGGCGATTGACTGGAGGCCCGCTGCAGGAGAAGGCGAGAGACTGGAGGACCGCTGCAGGAGAAGGCGAGAGACTGGAGGCCCGCTGCAGGAGAAGGCGAGAGACTGGAGGCCCGCTGCAGGAGAAGGCGAGAGACTGGAGGCCGCTGCAGGAGAAGGCGAGAGACTGGAGGCCGCTGCAGGAGAAGGCCAGAGACTGGAGGCCGCTGCAGGAGAAGGCGAGAGACTGGAGGCCCGCTGCAGGAGAAGGCGAGAGACTGGAGGCCCGCTGCAGGAGAAGGCGAGAGACTGGAGGCCCGCTGCAGGAGAAGGCGAGAGACTGGAGGCCCGCTGCAGGAGAAGGCGAGAGACTGGAGGCCCGCTGCAGGAGAAGGCGAGAGACTGGAGGCCCGCTGCAGGAGAAGGCGAGAGACTGGAGGCCCGCTGCAGGAGAAGCGAGAGACTGGAGGCCGCTGCAGGAGAAGGCGAGAGACTGGAGGCCGCTGCAGGAGAAGGCCAGAGACTGGAGGCCGCTGCAGGAGAAGGCGAGAGACTGGAGGCCCGCTGCAGGAGAAGGCGAGAGACTGGAGGCCCGCTGCAGGAGAAGGCGAGAGACTGGAGGCCCGCTGCAGGAGAAGGCGAGAGACTGGAGGCCCGCTGCAGGAGAAGGCGAGAGACTGGAGGCCCGCTGCAGGAGAAGGCGACAGACTGGATGCCCGCTGCAGGAGAAGGCGAGAGACTGGAGGCCCGCTGCAGGAGAAGGCGAGGGACTGGAGGCCCGCTGCAGGAGAAGGCGAGAGACTGGAGGCCCGCTGCAGGAGAAGGCGAGAGACTGGAGGCCCGCTGCAGGAAAAGGCGAGAGACTGGAGGCCCGCTGCAGGAGAAGGCGAGAGACTGGAGGCCCGCTGCAGGAGAAGGCGAGAGACTGGAGGCCCGCTGCAGAAGGCGAGAGACTGGAGGCCCGCTGCAGGAGAAGGCGAGAGACTGGAGGCCCGCTGCAGGAGAAGGCGAGAGACTGGAGGCCCGCTGCAGGAGAAGGCGAGAGACTGGAGGCCCGCTGCAGGAGAAGGCGAGAGACTGGAGGCCCGCTGCAGGAGAAGGCGAGAGACTGGAGGCCCGCTGCAGGAGAAGGCGAGAGACTGGAGGCCCGCTGCAGGAGAAGGCGAGAGACTGGAGGCCCGCTGCAGGAGAAGGCGAGAGACTGGAGGCCCGCTGCAGGAGAAGGCGAGAGACTGGAGGCCCGCTGCAGGAGAAGGCGAGAGACTGGAGGCCGCTGCAGGAGAAGGCGAGAGACTGGAGGCCGCTGCAGGAGAAGGCGAGAGACTGGAGGCCGCTGCAGGAGAAGGCGAGAGACTGGAGGCCCGCTGCAGGAGAAGGCGAGAGACTGGAGGCCCGCTGCAGGAGAAGGCGAGAGACTGGAGGCCCGCTGCAGGAGAAGGCGAGAGACTGGAGGCCCGCTGCAGGAGAAGGCGAGAGACTGGAGGCCCGCTGCAGGAGAAGGCGAGAGACTGGAGGCCCGCTGCAGGAGAAGGCGAGGGACTGGAGGCCCGCTGCAGGAGAAGGCGAGAGACTGGAGGCCCGCTGCAGGAGAAGGCGAGAGACTGGAGGCCCGCTGCAGGAGAAGGCGAGAGACTGGAGGCCCGCTGCAGGAGAAGGCGAGAGACTGGAGGCCCGCTGCAGGAGAAGGCGAGAGACTGGAGGCCCGCTGCAGAAGGCGAGAGACTGGAGGCCCGCTGCAGGAGAAGGCGAGAGACTGGAGGCCCGTTGCAGGAGAAGGCGAGAGACTGGAGGCCCGCTGCAGGAGAAGGCGAGAGACTGGAGGCCCGCTGCAGAAGGCGAGAGACTGGAGGCCCGCTGCAGGAGAAGGCGATTGACTGGAGGCCCGCTGCAGGAGAAGGCGATTGACTGGAGGCCCGCTGCAGGAGAAGGTGAGAGACTGGAGGACCGCTGCAGGAGAAGGCGAGAGACTGGAGGCCCGCTGCAGGAGAAGGCGAGAGACTGGAGGCCCGCTGCAGGAGAAGGCGAGAGACTGGAGGCCGCTGCAGGAGAAGGCGAGAGACTGGAGGCCGCTGCAGGAGAAGGCCAGAGACTGGAGGCCGCTGCAGGAGAAGGCGAGAGACTGGAGGCCCGCTGCAGGAGAAGGCCAGAGACTGGAGGCATGCTACAGGAGATGATGGTTAAATGCTGCAGACAGACTATAAAAGATAGTCAGAAACTGCTAACATGGTATATAGGAGTTGTTGGAGACTGCGGACCTACAGTCATAGACTTCTAGAGGCCACTGCTATTACTAAAAACATCCAAAGCCTTCACTGGTCCACTAAAAAAATCACTTGCACCCCATTTTATATCTCTTCCAGCAAGAGCCTTTATAAAATTAAAACAAAGAGCTTGACAGCAAATAAAAAAAAACAAGAAAAAAACCAAGTCTACAGAATATTTTTCCTGGCTTTAGTAAGCACCAACCATAGAATACTACCCCCTGCAGGGACCACGGGGGGGTGCACAATAAATGCCAAATTCACCAGGGCAGTTGAACATTCCCTGGATCAACCATCTCACAATATTCATAGCCAGTTATATTCAAAGCATTTAGAAACCAAACCAAGTGGGCAGTTGGGTGTTTAAGGGCACCAGATGTTCCTTTAAACCCCAGAAGTATGAGAGTCTGAAAATGATAGGGTGGCATTTCAGACACAAAGAAGGAGCAGCGTTGTCTTTAACCTTGAGCCGTGCGGTGTGTACTGTAATATCATTCCATACCGGAGGACCTTCACACTTCGTACAACGCTGCAGGCTGCTCGGCATGTATGATGAATCCCTAATGCATAGGATCATGTCTTCGTCATTTATACATCAATTATCCTCTGTGTGCTCCGTCATTTATGAACTCTTACTCAAAGGACGGGGAGCCCTTGAGATAACAGCTTCCATATTCACTAAATACCGGCTCAGGGAGAAGTTTGCTGGGCCAGCGAAGAGCTGTGGATGTGGAATTTGGACATTAAAGTTTCTTTATATAGGAAAGAGCAGGAATTTGCTCACAAATTGCTCAATGAGTAAAAGTACCGTATATTCTCGAGTATAAGCCCAGATTTTCAGCACGTTTTTTAAGCTGAACCCCCCCCCCCCTCGTCTTATACTCGACTGAGGGTCTCAAGTGTGGGTGCAGCCTCACTGTGCCCATGTGCAGCCTCACTGTGCCCATCTGCACCTTTGATAGCTAAAACAGCGGGTGTCTCCCACTATGTCATGCGGTCTGTTCGGCGGTCGTCCATTGTAACAAAGTCCCACCTCCTCCTCGTCCGTGATAGAGGAACACTGATACAATGCTGGGAAACGGAATCAGTGTTCTGTCTATCACAGACGAGGAGGAGGTGGGGCTTTGTTACAATGGACGGCCGCCGAACAGACTGCATGACACAGTGGGAGACGCCCGCTGTTTTAGCCATCAAAGGTACAGCTGCATATGGGCGCAGTGAGGTTGCAGATGGGCACAGAGAGGCCGCACATGGGCACAATGAGGCCGCACATGGGCACAATGAGCCCAGAAATGGGCACAGTGAGGCCGCACATGGGCACAGTGAGGCCGCACATGGGCACAGTTTACCCAGTAGTTGCTGCATTTCCGACCCTAGGCTTATACTCGAGTCAATACGTTATCCCAGTTTTTTGTGGTAAAATTAGGTGCCTCGGCTTCTATTCGGGTCGGCCTAGACTCGAGTATTTACGGTAGGTGTAAACTCGCTCTGCAAAAATCCCAGATTTTGTCTTTTTTTAAAGTAATTTCAGATGTTATTATATTAACAGTTTGCATTAAAAGCCCTAGTGATCCTGCCATATAGGTCCTCATTCACACACTTCCTGTTATAGGGGACAACGCTCTGTCCCTGGCTCCCTGTTGGGCTCCTGTCTTGTCCCTCTTTCACATGGGCTGAAGAGTAGAGCCCTGACTGCTGTATGCGTTGTGACAGGCCCAACCAGAACAGGGGCTTTTGGAGGCGACTGCAGCTAGTATAAGAATGAAAATCTGTCTTTGCAATAGTAAACACCACAGTACTCGCACTATGAGAGGGGTAGGGATGACATTGAGCCATTCAGCCTGCTTTATATGGTGCTGTCCCTCTGGGAACATGCAAATAGGGGGCAAATAGGGGACTGGGGAGGTAAGAAGGATAACTACAAGAGTGTGCTGCTGCTCCTTTATTGCCCAATCAACAGTCTGGGGGGAACATTGGAGGAGCAGAATGATTTTTGACAGCCATTGGGGGGGGGGGGTCTTGAATCTGGAGCATGCATACACCTATAACTGTAAAGTAAGGCTAAGTAATTGACATGCTAAAGCAAGAAGTTCTCTTTTAACATCCATATGAATCTTTGGTGATAATTTGTTTAAAAGAACATAAGAATGGAGGGTAAATTAAAGTGGAATGAAACCTTTCTATCCTTTATAGCCAAGGAAGCTGCCATTTTAGCCACTATTTGATCTCCTGTTGTCACGGTGCTGCATATGTGATCAGTTATGCCACTGACCGTTTTGGATTGACAGATTGACAGTTCGGTGGCAAGCACAAGCAACTGTGACAGTTAACATTTAACGGTGTGTCACGAAACGAACAGTTTTGGGAAATCATTCCAAGCAGACGTAACAAAGGCCACTTACCTCATGGAGACACGTGTACTGGACATGGTACGGGGCCACCTTCTCTTCTCCCTTTATCTCCACACTGATCTGCAAGCGAATGGCACCCGAGACGGCGGACTTGTCAGTTCTTTTCTCTAAGGAGAATAAATACAGGGAGGAATGAAATGTTAAAAATTGGTTTATCAGGTAAAGCCCCCGCAGAACGTTACCAGAAACCATTGGGTTGGAGGAAAAGCTTGAAGAGAAGAAAAATCAGTCAAAAACCATTGTGGGGGAGCGATTTAGCAACTTTGCAACAAAGGTGGTGCCGGCTCTCCCTTGAAAGAAAACTGCAGAAATCTGCCAGGTCTGGCAACTCTAGGGATCAAAATTACATAGCAACAAGGAAACACAGAGAAGTGACGGCAAAAAACAAAACAAAAAAAACCCAAAGTGATCAATTAAAGGGATTGTAAAGTGAATTATTATTTTTTTTTTAAATAACAAACATGTTATAATTACCTCCACTGTGCAGCTCGTTTTGCACAGAGTGGCCCCAAACCTGCTCTTCTGGGGTCCCTCGGCGGCTGTCTCTGCTTCCTCCCGCAGGTGCTTCTCACGTTCATGTGAGCTCCCTCGCATGGTGAGAAGCATCTGCGGGCGCGCTCCCGTGATACAGCCGACGGCAATAGCTGCTCGCTGTATCACACGGCCCCGCCCCCCGGCGCTCTGCGTCAGTGGATGTGATTGACAGCAGCGCGAGCCAATGGCTGCGCTGCTTTCCATTCATCCACTCCAGCCAATCAGCGGCCAGGCTGAACGGTGGAAAGGACATCGGGGGGACGAGCGTGGGACTTTCGAGGGGTGAGGTAAGTAAAACGGGGGGGCTGGGGGCGCAGGCACTGTCAGATGTTTTTTCACCTTAATGCATAGAATGCATTAAGGTGAAAAAACATTTACCTTTACAACCCCTTTAAGTTTGTAAGTCTGTCCCTTTGTTTTTGTTTTATCCGAGTACTGTATAGATCTATATTTGCCCCAAGCATGTTTCAATTCACTTACTGTTGACTGACTTACTACCTCTGCTGCAAGTCTCTTCCAAGCATCAACTACTCTTTCTGTAAAATGATACTTTCTATGGTTAGTTTTGAACGTTCCTCTTAGTGTTTAAGGTCCTGTCCCCATGTTCTTGATCCTGGCTTCATATTAAAAATCCACTCCTCTTGAACGTTTTTCATCCACTTTATGTATTAATAGGTTCCAATCATGTCCCCCATTTCCATTCTTTCCTGAGGAATGGACATATTAAGTTCCCGAAGTCTCTCCAGATAGGTCCTCCTGATGGGGATCACTAAAGATCAGGACCTCCTTTCTCCTGCTGGTGAGCCCTCTAGTGTTATAAAGATCTATATAGAGGAATCAGGACCTCCTTCCTCCTGCTGGTGATATCAAGATCTATGAAGAGGAATCAGGACCTCCTTCCTCCTGCTGGTGATCCCTCCAGTGATATAAAAATCTATAGATAGAAATCAGGATCTCCTTCGTCTTGATGGTGGCCCCTCTAGTAAGAACTAAAGGTCTAAATAGAGGATATACACACTTACCTGTCACATCTGACCTGCACCATTTGAGTAGCTGAAGGAAATACTCTGTACTTGTGGGTATGGAGGATCATGTGACGGTGCTTGGCCAGTCAATGCTGTCACACATCAAGTCTACAGCCCTGTGTCAACTACCATTCTGGCAATTCCGATTATACAGGGCTTTAGTGTGACTCCAAAGGGTCGGGGATCAAAAGACAGGTAAGTGTATGTGTCTGGGGAGGCCAGCAAAAAAGTGAAACGTCTTCACAGTGGATTGAGGTAAATACAAACTATAGAAGGATATGCTTTGTTTATTTTTCATTTCAGGAGGTTTACAACCACTTTATTCTTCCACTGTAGAAATAATCCTACAAAGGATTGAGACGCGGGTACAGTTTGCAGAATGCCCACACATGGGTTTCATTCATTGCCAGGAACACAGGTAAGGTCCAGAATGCTCTGTAACTAGGACCTCTCTGATTGGTTCCCAGCACCGGATTTCAGGATATCATAAAAAGCGCAATCCCAGCATAAAGGGGCGCACATCCAAAGATTAAAAGTTGGCAGTAGATTCGACTTTGGGCATTCAAGGGTTCAGTCTGAAGAATAATAATGTCTGCATAATTACATTTAGTATCTCCTCTAGAGATGAAATAATTCATGAAGCTAAAACATCTCATTAGGAAGTTGTAGAAGCTCATTCCCGATTGCGCACACACGCGGCGTCTGACAGGAGCGGAGGATTCTGGGTGTCTGAGCGCACACGACAACGCCGAGCACGCCCACGTAAAGCTCCCTAATGAGCAGATGAATAGTGCCAGGATGGGGAACGGTTTCTTATTATCGGCTTTGCCGGTGACAGGATGACTCAAACACACGCCGTAGCGTGAGACTCGGCACCCACAATGACAACCAGGAATGTGCTGACAGCGGGTAACTAAAGCAGCACTCCAGGCACGGCAAACCATGCAGCAGTTATTAGGCAATATAGAAAGCTATTCGATGGCTGTGTCTTTTTTTTTTTTTTCCTGGATGCAGCTTTATGGGAGAAATTATAATGAGCTTGGTATATGAAGGGTCTAACTGGCAAAACACGGTTCCCTCCTAACCAACTGATCAGTGTCTCCTAACCTACGCTATCAGCAAAAAAAAAAAAAAAATGATTGGCTGCCATAAAAGAAATACATTCCAATGCTTTATTCTCAAGAGGCAGCAAGTTTTGAGCGTGTCGGGTCTTTAGCAGCAAAGAAAGATACCAGGCAGCCAGCCACTGCACACAATGAAATTCTGGTTCCCGTCACTTCTCTATTTTCTTGGATTAGAATTTGCCATTAGCTGCGGGGAAAAGATTTCAAAGGTGTGGGCACTGCTGCTGCAATTCGTAGATAGACTGCAAATGCACATAACCTGACATTATATAGGTTTGCCAGTCATTTTACCTCCAACTGCTGAGGAAGGCTTAAATGTTCGGGATCTCAATGAAGGGAACCATAACCAGCTTCTTGTATCCCCATAAATATGGTTATTTACCAGCCTCCTAGTTTTCCGATTGAAAACAGTGAGAGATCAGTGCCGATCACTCACTGTGTTCATTCATAAATGATGTTATTTACCAGTAGGGATGAGTTCAGACGTGTTCGCATGGAACATGTGCAGAGCCCGCCAGGAAGTCGGCGCAGCGCTTCGCTAATCACAGGTAGTGAGACATTGCCCCGATGTGCGGCTGCAGAGATCGGGCAATGTCCCATTGCCTGTGATTAGCGCAGCGCTGCACCGACTTCCTGGCGGGCTCATGCGAAAACGCCTGAGCTCATCCGTACTTACCAGCTCCTTCCTTTTTCTGATGGAACACATTTAGAGATCAGTACCGATCACTCACTTTGTTCAGTCATAAGTAATGTTATTTACTAGCTCATAAAAAACAAACAAACAGAATCTTGCGAGCTACCATGTGAAAATCCAAATGATAATTAGAGATGATTAAAGGACAGCTGCTGACATTGATCACGTCCCATATGCTTGTGTCAAAAAGTTTTATACCAATATAATGCTGCGCTATCCAAATGTAATCATATGGTAACCGTACTAAATCATAATATTACTGGCTGCAGTTAAATAGTTGTGGTAAGATAATCTATTAGAAATAAAATATCTCACCACCACTATTTAACTGCAGCCAGTGCTATTACGATTTAGTACGGTTAATGTACGATTACATTTGGATCACACAGCATTATATTGGTATACAAAAATGTACTAGCTCCTGTCTTTTCAGATGGAACACATTTAGAGATCAGTACCGATCACTCACTGTGTTCATTCATAAATAATATTATTTACAGCCCCTTCCTTTTCTGATGGAACACAGTTAGTGATCAGTACCAATCACTCACTTTGTCATTCATAAATAATGTTATTTACACGCTCCTTCCTTTTCTGATGGAACACAGTTAGTGCTCAGTACTGATCACTTGATGTGTTTATTCACAACTGAAAGGGGTTGTAAAGGTATTTTTTTTAAATAACAAACATGTTATACTTAACTCCACTGTGCAGCTCGTTTTGCACAGAGTGGCCCCGAACCTGCTCTTTTGGGGTCCCTTGGTGGCTGTCTCCGCTCCCCCCCCCCGCAAGGACTTCCCGCGTTCATGCGAGCTCCCTCGCATGGTGAGAAGTGCTTGGGGGCGCGCTCCCCTGATACAGCCGGCAGCCATAGCCGCTCACTGTATCACTCGCCCCCGCCCCCTGGCGTGCCGAGTCATTGGACGTGATTGACAGCAGCGCGAGCCAATGGCTGCGCTGCTTTCAATCCATCCACTGTAACCAATCAATTACCAGGCTGATCGTCGAGGAGGATGTCGGGGGCGAGCGCGGGACTTTCGAGGGGTCAGGTAAGTAAAACGGGGGGGGGGGGGGGAGTGTGAGATGTTTTTTCACCTTAATGTATAGAATGCATTAAGGTGAAAACATTTTTACCTTTACAACCCCTCGAAGCATAGTTAACTGTTAACTATGCTTCGGTTTGTGAATGAACAGGGAGGCCATGCAGAGCTCTTCCTGTTCATTCATTCTGTGCAACAGAGGCTGCAGAGATGGGGATTGAAAATGTGTCTTCAATGTCCTTTATTTGTCTCAAAAGAGAGACATCAGGTGTCTGATATTTAATCAAAGCCCCCAAATTTTTACAGTGACATTCATTTTATTATGTTTTTCTAAGTTTTGCTTACTATTTAGTCTTGCCTTGCTTGTTAATTTCTTAGCAAAAAAAAAAAAAGGCATCAAACCCCAATGATCTTTGATCTATCATGTTGTTCAGGGAGATCTCTGCCTCTCAAAGGTTGCCTTGCTCCAAAATGTACTACAAAGGCCAACCTCAGCATTACTCCTCCAAACTAACCCATCCACTCCTTCCCACCACCACCAAAATACAAGTCTCCACAGGCAAACAGCTAAGTTCCAGCAGGAGAGAGAAGTTTGAGCGGAGCACAGGGCTGAGACTGGTGCCGATTGAGACTGCCTAGTGGCACGTTACTGCGTGGAAGGTATAGAAGAAATAGCTTCCAATGGGTTGTGTCTCAATTGTAGGTGATAACCGATGGACTCTGTTGGGGTCCGATAAAGACAATGGAGGCGTTACCGCTGTGAACACTTGGGTGATTGGAGAGGAGCGCTCAATATCCAAAAAAGACGAAGGTCTCACTTGATGAATTTTATAGTTGTTTATTGGAGATAAAAGTAAACAAGAAGAGCCAACGCGTTTTTGGGGAATTGCCTCCCCCTTCTTCAGGGCTGTATTTATTGGAGAATGGTTACATTTGAAGAGGGTTATATTCAATCAGCAGCTCTGCAGTAGCAGTTTGCCGTCTCTGCGCCACCACGCTGGCTACTGAAGTGCTGCTGACCGAATATAACCCTCTAAAAATATAACCCTTCTCAAAGAAATACAGCCCTGAAGAAGGAGGCAATTCCGCCCAAAACGCATTTGGCTCTACTTGTTTACTTTTATGTCCAATAAACTACTACAAGGTTAGCTACTCTTGATATCCAATCGCCCACCCCCCATCATCAGTTTGTGCTCTTATCCTTTCCCTTCCTCCCCCCCCCTTTTCCACCCTCTTTCCCCCAACTCCCCCTTCCCTCTCTTTACCCTCCCCCTTCCCCTTGTCCTGTTCTCTTCTTACCCCCCCTTCTTTCTTTTTTCCTTTTCCTTTCAGTTTTCTCCCCCTTTTCCTGTTCTCTTCTTACCCCCCCTTCTTTCTTTTTTCCCTTTCCTTTCAGTTTTCTCCCCCCTCATTCTGTCTCTTTTTTTCCCTCCCCTTTCCCTCACCCCCTTCCCCAAACCCCCACCCCCTCTCCTTTTCCTTTCTAATTGTTCTATGGTTGAATATGCTCCACTCATACATTGTCATTATTCAATATAGATGCCCGTCACATTTTTGCACGTCCCCCATAGCCGCCATGGGGGAACCCTATTGGTGCTTTTGACTCCGGCTAGGCTTGGGCCCTGGGTAAGTGACACTGCCCCCCCCCCTTTTCTACTACTATTGGTTGTTGAACTTATTGGTGAACTTATTGGTGAACTTATTGGTTGTTGAACTTATTGGTGAACTTATTGGTTGTTGAACTTATTGGTGAACTTATTGGGTGTTGAACTTTTTTCATATATTGTGATATTTGCTGTTTACTGTCATGATGATTGATTACAGATATTCTCCTGACGAAGCGGTAAAACTCAGCGAAACATGTTGAGAACAATGATATCCACGGGGAACCCAGCATATCCTAATCACTACCAGGGGACATGAGTGTTGGCGATATACATGGATTGTTACCATGCATTTTTTTTATAATGTTTTTCAATAAGTGTTTGGATATCCTGTTTTTATAGGTTTTTGCATCAATAAAGAATTGAATATCTTTCCTCAAATCTTGAGTATAAGTTGGTACCGAGATAGTCCTTCAAAATTTCCTCTTTATGGGTGACCCAGTGGGCACCGATCTCCCGGTCTCTTTCCTTCTTATTGGATGATGATGCACCATATTTAGTCTAGAAGTAATCTATACCAACTTTAGCTTCTTAAACTACTATAAAATCCACCAAGTGAGACGACCTTCTTTTTGGATATCGGCTGCTCCTCTACAATCACCCAAGCAGGAGAGAGAAGGATAAGAGAAGAGAGAGAAGGATATAGGGATCTATGGTGACCCAGGCCGAGATATATCAGCATGTATATGATGGAGCTCACCTAGATTATACCAAACATCCATCTCCCCGCTCAGCGTCCGCACTTCAATAATCGTCTGCCCAAGGAAGTCATCCGATTCTCTCTTCAGCCTCTGCTTCACCCGTGACTTAATATCGTCATCCTCGTCCCACACCCGGACCTTGATACGATCCGAAGAGTTATGGCACTCACTGAAAGAGAGAAGAAAAAAAATTCTAACTTGCAAGTTATGTGCAAGATGCAGCTGAGAATAACGATGGGCCTTGGCTGGTGCGTGGACTTCATGCAGAGGGGCATGTGCATGCATTTGCTTGCAGTTAATTTAGAGATAATTTATCTCTATTGTTACTGCAGATGGCACTTAACACCCAATATATTCATAATACAGATAATCATCTCTAAACTGACCCAGGGAGACAATCATAGTTTTGTAGGTGATTACATTGTCTCCTGATACAGCAATGGTGCATAAAGAGTAATGTGTCTGTGAAGACCCTCATATATCCACGTCATGGTATATCTAGTAGTAGATCATTGGTGTTCAACCTGTGGCCCTCCAGCTGTTGCAAAACTACAAGTCCCATCATGCCTCTGCCTTTGGGAGTCATGTTTGGAACTGTCAGTGGCTTGCAATGGCTCATGGGACTTGTAGTTCTGCAACAGCTGGTGGGCCACAGGTTGAGCACCCAAGTAGTAGATGGTCACATTCAACTGGACTGGTTCTGTTATGTTGAAGATGTTTCATAGATTCTCCAAGCCGCTATTTCAGTTCTTATCAGTGATGGGAACAGTATCCACTAATTAATCCAATCATCATAGACTCTGTAGATGTTGATTGTCCAAGGACAGGATGGGTTGCCCACTTTGATGAAAATTGCCTCTTTTCCGGATCTTGCAAACCAGTTGTCATCTCTGTCCACAATAACTAAAAGAGCAACATGGGATTTTTTTGTTTTTAAACTATAATAGGGGTCTCCAAACTTTCTAAACAAAGTGGCAGTTGACTGTCCTTCAGGCTTTAGAGGGGCTGGACTGCAGCCACTAATTCAGTTCTTATCAGTGATGGGAACATAACCCACTAATTAATCCAATCATCATAGACTCTGTAGATGTTGATTGTCCAAGAACAGGATGGGAGATGTGGAAGTTCTGGAACCACCCAGGTCTTTTTTTTCCTGAAGTGTACCAAAATTAAAGCCTACTATATCCGGGTTTTGTCTAATGGATGCAGCCAAGGGTTCAATAACCAGTGCAAATAACAGTGGCGACAACGGACAACATCTGTCGGGTGCCCCTACTAAGGGGAAACATTGGAGTAATAGGCTCCCGGATGGCTGCCACTGGATGGTTATACAACAATTTAACCCAGGAGGTAAATACAGGGCCAAAGTCAAATCTGTAGAGAGCAGCCCAAAGAAACGACCACTCCACACTGTCAAAGGCCTTGGCGACATCCAAAGACAGTAGAGCCCTAGTGCCCACATTGTCAGCCTTAGCCTGTATATTATGAAACAGCCGATGAAGATTAACAGTGGTGGACCTCTGTAATAGCCTCCCGGGTGGCTGGCACTGGATGGTTATACAACAATTTAACCCAGGAGGTAAATACAGGGCCAAAGTAAAATCTGTAGAGAGCAGCCCAAAGAAACGACCACTCCACACTCTCAAAGGCCTTGGTGGCATCTAAAGACAGTAGAGCCCTAGTGCCCACATTGTCAGCCTTAGCCTGTATATTAAGAAACAGCCGATGAAGATTAAAAGTGGTGGACTTTTGGGGCATAAAACCGGATTGACCTGGGTGTATAATTGTGGGGATAACCTTATTTAAGCGCAGGGCCAAGATTTTAATGCCACTTTGAAGCAAGGAGATTGGCCTATAAGATCCTGCGTCTGTAGAGTCCTTTCCAGGTTTTAACAGGAGTATGATATTAGCTTTTGTCATGGAGTATGGTAAAGTTACCTACTGCTTAGCATAATCAAGTACTTTTAACAACATCGGTAGTAGCTTTTCACCATATTGTTTTTACACCTCCACTGGCAACCCAGTGCCTTACAGATAGGGAATGCAGCAGTTGCCCCCTGCAGCTCCTCCAGAGTTATTGGTTAATAAGCATTTCCTGATTCTGCTCAAGCAGTTGCGGTAAGGGGATACTATAGTAGGACATTACATCCTCAGACACATAGGTCCATTTAACCACTAACCTTAGGCTAGGTTCACACTTGAGGGTCGATAATGCTTGCAAAATTGTGCTGCTGCATGAGGATGCCATAAATTCTTAATAGTACCCCATGCATCAGCCAACGTGACATGTTTTCGGGTGCGCAAAACTGCAAGGTGCCGCAGAGCCATGTGGTTCCATGTGGCTGCCTTTAAAAAAAAAAAAAATGCCTGGGGATGTCTTTTCCTGCACTTCTCATACCTACAACAGCCCATTCACATGAATTGGGTGCTGTGCCTGCACAAACGCATGCCACGTGACACACAATTGTTAACCTACACAAATGCGGTCTAACACAGCCGATCCTTTGAAAAGCGATCCACCTCCTTATTGCCTGTTTTAACCCACAAAATGCAGTACCACTGCACCCCAATCTCATGCATTGCTGTGGTTGCAGAGTAGTCATGGCATGACCCCATTCTCTTGAATGGGCCGCTTTGAACGGCAGTAGCGGCTGTTGAATGCAACATGCCAATTCTGCCACGGCCTTATCTTGTAGTGTCTAATCAGATTCTACTCTTTAAAGGGTTATTACTTTTTTTTTTATTAAAACAACAGTTGTAAATACAGGTATATAAGGCCTTCGTACTTCGTATGTAAACTCCCCATCTTTTTTTTTATTTTATTTTTTATTTTGCAGGAAGAGAAGGCATAAATCCCACTGATTTTTTATGGCAGTTTAGGCAGGAGTAAAGAAGGGTTAAAAGCTTTATCAGGATTTTTTCCATTCTATGTTCCCTTCTTCTCGCTTCCTGCTGAGTTGTAAAAAAAAAAAAAAGAATTGAAAAAGTTTCAGTTGGAGTTCCAGGTTAAAAAATAGACATAGAGGTCTTGTACAGGCATGCCGACATCCGACCGCGGCGCCCCAGCAGACCCCGAGCTTCTATCACCAGCATGCAATCACTTTGGATACTAATAGCTGGCGATTCCGACAGCGGCGGGTGATCAGACGCCGTTTTCATCGCCTGGTCCGGGGGGGGGGGGGGGGGGGGATTTCACTTCTAAGCCGGTGGAATCACGCAGATACAGAAATAAGATATGCTAATGGAATTCCCAAATGATAAACAAGCAACAACAACTTCTTACACAAGCCGTTCTTTCAACTCATGTTTAGAGAACTGTCAGATATTACAAGATTACAGAGTTTAAAAAAAAGAAAAAAAGACCAGAAAACATTCAGTACGTTAGCGTAGAGTCAATCGGGATTATGATTTCCAGGCACTTCTCAGCGCTGTCAGGTCTTTAGGATCCGAATGAGATAGGAGGGACCTGCACCACAGGGGTTATGCTCTAATACAGAACAAGAGGTATAAGGGTTCTGTGCTGCAGAGCTTTCACTCTAGTAGAGAACAAAAGGTATGAAAGTTCCATACCTTAAAGTTAACCCTCTAATAGAGAACAGGAGGTATAAGGGTCCTGTACTGCAGAGCTTACACTCTACTAGAGAACAAGAGGTATGAAAGTTCTATACCATAAAGTTTACCCTCTAATAGAGAACAGGGAGTATAAGGGTAGTGTACTGCAGAGATTACACTCTACTAGAGAACAAGAGGTATGTTGTAAGGCAACATGTTTTATTTAGTTCATGATACAAGAGGCATTTGAAATATGAACAATGGCTATACCAGATCTTCGCATTCTTGGGGGCTGTCTGGGATGTAACAAATTGCACATCAAAGCTTTGTAGCATATCAGAATATTCAGAGATCAGGCCTCCATCAAGGCTGAACAAACGCTTGGCTCCGGACCGTCTGGTGTGATCAAAGAGGGCCATGGTGGCCAGGATAATTGATGATGGTGGGTTACAAAGATTAAAAGACCAACAGGCTTTGAAAATTGACCCGTGATACAAAGGTATATATTCATGATACATGGACAATGCTGCCCCTAGAGGCCAATACAGCAGGATGGACAGTAATATAATGTTTTGAGGAGGACTGCCCCATAAATACTGTGATTCATCAAAAGTCTAGATGGGATGGCAATGGGGTTGGGTCTGGATGGTGTATGATTGAAGTATAAAAGGGCTGAACGAGACAGAGAGCTCTCTATCTACCATTTTTGAGCCTCATGGCTCTCTCTTCTACCATTTCGAGCCCAGCTGAGGATACCGTATCTATAGGATAGCCTTGATAAGTATCTTTGATGTTCTTGTGTTATATGCTTTGTAATGTCTTCCTTTAGTGTTTTCATGTTAGCATTTTACTATTTTCTTGGGAAATAAATAAGGCATTGTTTTATTAAGCAGTGTTTTTTTTTAACCTTATATTATTGTGCTATCAACAGTACCTATCAGCGTTTTAATAGACTAATTAAAGGAGTAGACAAATTAATACATTTATGGAAAAAAGGGAATCTATGACCACCTTCGGAGGATAATGTTTCGTTTAGAATTTATTCCAATTGTAGCTTTTATTTCAAGGTATGAAAGTTCTATACCATAAAGTTTACCCTCTGATAGAGAATGGGAGGTATAAGGGTCCTGTACTGCAGAGCTTACACTCTACTAAAGAACAAGAGGTATGAAAGTTCTATACCATAAAGTTTACCCTCTAATAGAGAACAGGAGGTGTGGGGGTCCTGTATTGCAGGGTTTACACTCCAATCAGGAACAAGAGGTTTAAGGGATCTGCACCACAGGGGTTATGCTCTAATACAGAATAAGGGGTATAGGGGGTCCTTACACTCTAATAGTGAACAGGAGGGACTTGCACCACATATTTTATACTCCAATGCCCCATACACACTATCAGACTATCAGAATTTGGACCTGAAACAGACCAAAAGACGCACCGGACTCCTATGCAATTCGCACCGGAGCCACTCTGGAGATGTGCGAACCGGCTCCATAGAAAGCCGGTCAACAATCTCCTGCTATGCAAATTGGATGTGGGGGAAAATCCGCATCCAATTCACAATAGTGTGAACCCAGCCTGAAAGTGATTTCTCAACAAAACAAAGCATGGATAGATGGAGCTTAGTTTGATTATTAATAATTAATTAAACAGTGTTTTTGGTTTGTGGTGCTCAGATGCAGTGAAGATTTGCTTTAATAAAAACAAAACAAAAAAAAACAACATATTTATCGACGTATAACACGCACATTCACTTTAAGAGGGAATTTTCAAGAATAAAATGTAAATTTTAAATAGGGAACTTTGAAGCAAAATAAAAAGAAACTGTGCCCATCTGCAGCCTCATCAGTCCACATCAATGCAACCTGATCAATGCCCATCTGCAGCCTCACCATTGCCATCAATTCAGCTGCCTCACCATTGCCATCAGTGCAGCATCCTTACCATTGCCATCAGTGCAGCAGCCTCACCATTGCCATCAGTGCAGCAGCTTCACCATTGTCATCAGTGCAGCAGCCTCACCATTGCCATCAGTGCAGCAGCCTCACCATTGCCATCAGTGTAGCAGCCTCACCACTGCCACCAATGCAGCAGCCTCACCATTGCCATTAATGCAGCAGCCTCACTATTGCCATCCATGCAGCAGCCTCACCATTGCCATCAATGCAGCAGCCTCACCATTGCCATCAATGCAGCAGCCTCACCACTGCCATCAATGCAGCAGCCTCACCATTGCCATTAATGCAGCAGCCTCACCATTGCCATCAATGCAGCAGCCTCACCACTGCCATCAGTGCAGCAGCCTCACCACTGCCATCAGTGCAGCAGCCTCACCTCTGCCATCAGTGCAGCAGCCTCACCACTGCCATTAATGCAGCAGCCTCACCATTGCCATTAATGCAGCAGCCTCACCATTGCCATTAATGCAGCAGCCTCACCATTGCCATCAATGCAGCAGCCTCACCACTGCCATCAATGCAGCAGCCTCACCACTGCCATCAATGCAGCAGCCTCACCACTGCCATCAGTGCAGGCTAGAGGGGACAGAGGGGGGAGCGGGGCGAGCGCCGACAATAATAGTAATAGGAATAAAAGTGACCCAAATTTTTATTTTTTTTATAAAAACAGGGAAAAAAAATAATAAAATCAAGTAAAATTAAAAAATTAAAAGCGCCCCATCCCGACGAGCTCACGCGCAGAAGCGAACGCTTATGAAAACGGTGGTCAAACCACACATGTGAGGTATCGCCGCGATCGGTAGAGCGAGAGAAATAATTCTAACCCTAGACCTCCTCTGTAACTCAAAACTTGCAACCTGTAGAATTTTTTAAACGTCGCCTATGGAGATTTTTAAGGGTAAAAGTTTGACGCCATTCCACAAGCGGGCGCACTTTTGAAGCGTGACATGTTGGGTATCAATTTACTCGGCGTAACATTATCTTTCATAATATCAAAATAAATTGGGCTAACTTTATTGTTATCTTATTTTTCTATTCAAAAAAGTGAATTCCTTCCAAAAAAAAAGTGTGCTTGTAAGCCCTTGTACACACGGTCGGATATTCTGACAACCAAATCCGTTGGATTTTGTCCGAAACTGTTGCATACACACGGTCAGACAAAGTTGTCGGAAAATCCGATCGTTCAGAACGCGATGACGTAATTTCGTTATGATGGGACTACGTTCAGGCTAGTAGCCAATAGCTTTGGTCTAGGAATTTGATCTGAGCATGCGTGGCACTTTGTCCGATTGGAATTCTCTACACACAATCGGACAAAGTCCGATCGGATCATGAAAGTTTTATAGCCCAGCTGGATAACTTTCGTTATGATGGGACTACGTTCAGGCTAGTAGCCAATAGCTTTGGTCTAGGAATTTGATCTGAGCATGCGTGGCACTTTGTCCAATCGGATCATGTTGTCGGAAAATTTTATAGCCCAGATGGAAAACTTGGTCCATCGGATACTCCGACGGAAACAGTCCGATGTAGCCCATACACGGTCGGATTATCCGACAACACGGTCCGATCAGACATTGTCCATCGGAATATCCGACCGTGTGTACCAGGGCTAAGACCGCTGTGCAAATACGGTGTGAAAAAAAGTATTGCAATGACATTTTATTCTCTAGGGTGTTAGAAAAAAAAAAACAATATATAATATTTGAGGGTTTTAAAGCGGAGGTCCACCCTAAAGTGGAGCTTCCGCTCATTGGAACCCTCCCCCCCTCCGGCGCCACAATTGGCACCTTCCAGGGGGGAGGGGGGTGCAGGTACCTGTACAGTACAGGTATCTGCACCCACTTCCGGCGTAGATTCTGCAGAAGCTACGCTCCTTTCCGCAGAATCTACACCCCTTTCCGAAGGTCCCCCGCTGTCTGCTGGGAAACACACAGATCCCAGAGACAGCGGGGACCATCCTTATTGCGCAGCGCGACTCGCGCATGCGCAGAAGGGAACCGGGAAATGAAGCCGCAAGGCTCCACTTCCTGATTCCCATACCCAAGATGGCGGCGGCAGCACCCGAGAGACGATCGAGAGATCGGCTTCGGGTGCCGACATCGCGGGCGTGCTGGGCAGGTAAGTGGCACTATTTTAAAAGTCAGCAGCTGCAGTATTTGTAGCTGCTGGCTTTTTTTTTTTTTTTTTTTAAACGGCGGACTCCCGCTAATTTTCTAGCAAAAGAAAACAGTTTTAAACTTGAAAACACCAAAATCTCAAAACGAGGCTAGGTTAAGGTACAAATTGTAGGCACCCGCTGCAATGGGAATCCCTATGGGTAAATTACTTTCAAAAAGGACACAGACACTGCAACTTTCCTCATTAGAACGCTGAAAATGCATCAGCTGATAATATTGAACCGAGACACTGCCATTCAGAAATCAGCATTCCAAGGACATAGTTGAACATGCAGCTTTTTCTAGAAATGGATCCTTGCAGGGAATCGCACATTGCCTCCATTAAAAAAAATAAAATAAATGTATGCAACAGAGACCCTTGTTTTTATTATAAGGAAGAAAAGAATTCAGCTCCCTTTGTTGGCTGGCAGGGCGGAACGCAAGGGAATTTTCTATCACGCGGTGAGTCATCTTGCCTACATTCCTCGCTAGGTACAAAGTGATGGAGCTGCTTGTCAAAGTCTTTTTTTTCCCAGGCTGGTGCGGGTCCTCGCCGTCAGATCGCTATCCCCTTCCCACGATAACTCCACGCCGTGTTGCTGAGCAACAGAACTAAAGCGATAAGAGCGAAGGAGTCAGGTGTGACTCTCCGGAGAGACCGCGCCATTTACATCTCCCATTAATCACCTCCCAATCACCAAAAGTGACACACTCAACGAGCCGTTCATTAAAGACGGGAAGGACCACGACCTTGTTTTGTTCCCCGGATTTAGGAGCGCACCTGTCAGGGTGACGCATTCGTTCGGAAAAAAGGGCACTCCAAAAAGTTGACATTAATCTTCTCGGCTCTGAAGAGTTTCAAAGATCAAGTGGATGAGAAAAGCGCAATTTGGGTAATGGAAGAGCATTTAAGTGGAGACATCTTTTTCTGGAGGACTTTAAGACCCGACAAAACGATTTTGAATAAAATACATTTACCAGGCAGCCAAAATTACCGATCATCATGGCACTGAATTGTAAGAACTGATCCCGGCAAAGGCAAATCTTCTTCTGGTATCGGGGACTAGCCTGGGGGTTGGGTTGGGTAAGTGAGAGGGTCATGATTTTGGAAGGTGGTGTCTACATGCACTCACTTCAGCGTCGGATGCACATTATTGCTTTTGTTGAGCCTACTAATGGTGACAATGGTGGTGCATGTGTGTGTAATGGGTTTCAGCATGGTCCTTGTAATTCCCACTATGTGACAACATGATGACTTGGCAGAACAAAAGAGAGATAGCTGTCACCCCATAACAGGAGTGTCTGAAAAAGAGACCTTCAAGGCAGGATCACCAGGTATCATTTTAAAGTAAGCTGCAGATCTGATAGGACTGAAAATATTTGGAATTACATGAATATCGTTCGGAGTGTGGCGGCACAGTGGTAGAGTGGATAGCACTCTCACGTAGCAGTAAAAAGGGTCGCTGGTTCGAAACCCAACCACGACACTACCTGCCTGGAGTTTGCATGTTCTCCCTGTGCCTGCGTAGGTTTCCTCCCACACTCCAAAGACATGCAGGTAGGTTAATTGGCTTCTGTCCAAAATTGACCCTAGTATATGAATGGGGACCTTGGACTCTGGGCTCCTTGAGGGTAGGGACTGATGTGAGTGTATAATGTACAGGGATAGGGACAATTGTAGACACTCACTCAGGTTGAACTGGATGGACTGGTGTCTTTATTCAAACTTACAATGTAACTATATAATATGAAACAGCTTATACGCAATTTCAGTTATTTGGTCTAAATGTACTTTACGTGTTGTGGTTCAGGTTTAGCAGTTAAGTTTTAAGTTATAATTTCTCGTCTAGGGTTCCTTCAAAAGTTGCTAAGGGTTCATTGGTCAATGAGCAATTTTTGCCTCTGAAATAAGTAACCACCGACACCAATTATCTTTTTAGCTAACTGCAAGGGCATTCATCCCACTCACTGACCACCAATAAAAGGGCCATGATTCCCACTGACCACCAATGTAAGGGGCATTCTTTCTTATGGCCACCAAGGTAAGTGCCATTCTTCCCACCAATATAAGGATCAGTCTTCTCTATGACCACCAATGTAAGGGACATTCTTCTCACTGACTTCCAATTTAAGGAGCATTCTTCCAACTGACCACCTATATAAGGGACATTCTTCCCAATGACCTCAAATGTAAGGTGCATTCTTCCCACGGACCACCAATACAACAGCTCTTCTAACCTCTGACTACTAGTTTGAGGGGGTCCTCATCTTATATATGGAGCATTCTTCCCACTGATCACCAATGTAAGGAGCATTCTTCCCACTGATCACCAATGTAAGGAGCATTCTTCCCACTGATCACCAATGTAAGGAACATTCTTCCCACTGATCACCAATGTAAGGAGCATTCTTCCCACTGATCACCAATGTAAGGAGCATTCTTCTCACTGATCACCAATGTAAGGAACATTCTTCCCACTGATCACCAATGTAAGGAGCATTCTTCCCACTGATCACCAATGTAAGGAGCATTCTTCCCACTGATCACCAATGTAAGGAGCATTCTTCTCACTGATCACCAATGTAAGGAACATTCTTCCCACTGATCACCAATGTAAGGAGCATTCTTCCCACTGATCACCAATGTAAGGAGCATTCTTCCCACTGATCACCAATGTAAGGAGCATTCTTCCCACTGATCACCAATGTAAGGAGCATTCTTCTCACTGATCACCAATGTAAGGAACATTCTTCCCACTGATCACCAATGTAAGGAGCATTCTTCTCACTGACCACCAATGTAAGGAGCATTCTTCCCACTGATCACCAATGTAAGGAACATTCTTCCCACTGATCACCAATGTAAGGAGCATTCTTCCCACTGATCACCAATGTAAGGAGCATTCTTCCCACTGATCACCAATGTAAGGAGCATTCTTCTCACTGATCACCAATGTAAGGAGCCTTCTTCTCACTGACCCCCAATGTAAGGAGTATGCCTTCCACTGACCATCAACGTAAGGGGCATTCTTCCCAATGACTACCAATATAAGGGCATTCTTCCCACTGACCAAGAGTATAAAGGAGCATTCTATTCATTGACCTTCCATAAATGGAGCATTCTTCTCACTGACCACCAATATTAGGGACATTCTTCCCAATGACCTCAAATGTGAGGTGCATTCTTCCCACGGACCACCAATACAACAGCTCTTCTACCTCTGACTACTAGTTTGAGGGGGTCCTCATCTTATGTAAGGAGCATTCTTCCCACTGATCACCAATGTAAGGAGCATTCTTCCCACTGATCACCAATGTAAGGAACATTCTTCCCACTGATCACCAATGTAAGGAGCATTCTTCCCACTGATCACCAATGTAAGGAACATTCTTCCCACTGATCACCAATGTAAGGAACATTCTTCCCACTGATCACCAATGTAAGGAGCATTCTTCCCACTGATCACCAATGTAAGGAACATTCTTCCCACTGATCACCAATGTAAGGAACATTCTTCCCACTGATCACCAATGTAAGGAGCATTCTTCCCACTGATCACCAATGTAAGGAACATTCTTCCCACTGATCACCAATGTAAGGAACATTCTTCCCACTGATCACCAATGTAAGGAACATTCTTTTCACTGATCACCAATGTAAGGAACATTCTTCCCACTGATCACCAATGTAAGGAGCATTCTTCCCACTGATCACCAATGTAAGGAACATTCTTTTCACTGATCACCAATGTAAGGAGCATTCTTCCCACTGATCACCAATGTAAGGAGCATTCTTCCCACTGATCACCAATGTAAGGAACATTCTTCCCACTGATCACCAATGTAAGGAGCATTCTTCCCACTGATCACCAATGTAAGGAACATTCTTCCCACTGATCACCAATGTAAGGAGCATTCTTCCCACTGATCACCAATGTAAGGAGCATTCTTCCCACTGATCACCAATGTAAGGAGCATTCTTCCCACTGATCACCAATGTAAGGAACATTCTTTTCACTGATCACCAATGTAAGGAGCATTCTTCCCACTGATCACCAATGTAAGGAGCATTCTTCCCACTGATCACCAATGTAAGGAACATTCTTCTCACTGATCACCAATGTAAGGAACATTCTTCCCACTGATCACCAATGTAAGGAGCATTCTTCCCACTGATCACCAATGTAAGGAGCATTCTTCCCATGGACCACCATTGTATTTATTTTCCAATAAATACCAATGCATTTAATTATTATTTATTTCGTTTTTTTTTAGCAATTATTATAAATGTTTTCATTATTATTACTACTGAAAATAATCTAGTAACATACAGAAGCCCCAAGTGCCAAAATGCAAACGCTTTTTCACTGTTACTATAAATGCAACTTACTGCTTATTTCAATATCTACAACTTACTGTTTACACTAAATGTTTGTAGTCAAAGTCAAAAGTTTTTTGTAGAATTCACCTCCGTAACATTTCTAAAATTCGCCCCTTTATAACAAATGAAACCACCAACTCCTCATTCACTCCCTCGTTATCTCTCGCCTTGACTATTGCAACTCCCTTCTCATTGGCCTGCCTCTCCATAGGTTATCCTCTCTTCAGTCTATCATGAATGCTGCTGCCAGACTTATCCACCTTACCAACCGCTCAGTGTCTGCCAACCCTCTCCTCCAATCCCTACACTGGCTCCCAATCGCCAATACTAATCACAACATACAAAGCCAATCACAACTCTGCCCCGTGCTACATCACCAATCTTATGTCCAAATATCACCCAAATCGCCCCCTCCGCTCTTCTCAAGACCTCCTACTCTCAAGCTCTCTCGTCTCCTCCTCCCATGCTCATCTCCGGGATTTCTCCAGAGCCTCTCCAATCCTATGGAACTCACTACCTCCACTGGTTCGGCTATCCCCTACTCTTGCTACCTTCAGGCTATCCCTGAAAACTCATCTCTTCAGGAAAGTCTATCATGTCGCCGACTAATCTTCTACCACTTCCATCACCTCATTCCCCACAGTTGGAACCTTTTGTACCACCTGCCCCACCCTATTAGATTGTAAGCTCTTCTGAGCAGGGCCCTCTTAATCCTCTTGTATTGCATTCATAACTGTATTGTCTCCTTTTTATATTGTAAAGCACAGCGTAAACTGTTGGCGCTATATAAATCCTGTATATACTATATCCTGTATAATACACTAACATACCATGAGCTTTATAATAACTATTAGCAGGGGTTCTCTACCTCCTATCCTAATATTGGACAATAAAACATCTGCCTTGACACATTCCATAATGACGGGATGAAGGTGTTGGTGCTCCCTGTGTGGATATAAATGCCGAGCTATATTCGTGACACTCAGAGCTAAAGGAGTGGCTTGGTCAAACTACAAAAAAAATCTTCAACATTACAGAACAAGTTCAGTTGAATGTGACCAACTACAGTGCCTTTGAAAAAGTATTCATACCCCTTGACATTTTCCACATTTGTATCATGTTACAACCAAAAAGATAAATGTACCGTATTTAACGGGGTATAACACGCACCGGCGTATAACACGCACCCCAAGTTTAGGAGGGCATTTTAAGGAAAAACGTTTTAGGAGGGAAGTTTAAGGAAAAAAAACCTTACATTTAAATGCCTGTCAATTCAGCCTTATCAGTGTGCATCTGCAGCCTTGTCCATCATTGCAGAATGATCAGCATCATTTGCAGCTTGCCCAGCGCTGTTTGCAGCCTTGCAGAGTGTCATTTGCAGCTTGCCAGTGTCATTTCCAGCTTGCCCAGCGCCGTTTGCAGCCTTGCCCATGTTTAAATATCCTGCCGCTGAGACAGACCGAGCGAGCGCCACCGAAAAAGATCGAGCCGTCTGCTCGGCTCCGCTCGTCGTCCCACCTCCCTGCTGTTTCTGGAGCGAGCGCTGCCGAAAAAGACCGAGCCGACTCTACTGTGTATTCGGCTTGGCTCGGCTCGCAGTCCCGCCCAGTATGGGCGGGACTGCAAGCCGAGCTGAGTACACAGTACAGTCGGCTCTGTCTTTTTCGGCAGCGCTCGCTCCAGAAACAGCAGGGAGGTGGGACTACGAGCGGAGCCGAGCAGTCGGCTCGGTCTTTTTCGGCAACGCTCGCTCCAGAAACAGCAGGGAGGCGGGACTACGAGGGGAGCCGAGCAGTCGGCTCGGTCTTTTTCGGCGGCGCTCGGTCTTCTTCGGCGGCGCTCAGTATTTTTGACTCACAGACAATGGGGATCGGCGTATAACACACACCCACGACTTTCCCCTGATTTTAAGGGGGAAAAAGTGCGTGTTATACGCCGATAAATACGGTATTTTATTGGGATTTTATGTGATAGACCAACACAAAGTGGCACATAAATGTGAAGTGGAAGGAAAAATGACAAATGGAGTGGGGTCATATTGGATGGAGAGAGTCTGTGAACAGCAATTTTGAAGTCTTGCCACAGATTCTCAATTGGATTTAGGTCTGGACTTTGACTGGACCATTCTAACACATGAATATGCTTTGATCTAAACCATTCCATTGTAGCTCTGGCTGTATGTTTCGGGTGGTTGTCCTGTTGGAAGGTGATCATCCGCCCCAGTCTCAAGTCTTTTGCAGACTCTAACAGGTTTTCTTCTAAGATTTCCCTGTATTTGGCTCCATCCATCTTCCCATCAACTCTGAACAACTTCCCTGTCCTTGATGAAGAAAAGCATCCCCAAAACATGATGATGCCACCACCATGTTTCACGGTGGGGATGGTGTGTTGTGTTAATTTTCCGGCACACATAGCATTTTGCTTTTAGGCCAAAAAGTTCAATTTTGGTCTCATCTGACCAGAGCACCTTCTTCACATGTTTGCTGTGCCCCCCCCCCCCCCCCTCTTCTTGCAAACTGCAAATGGGACTGCTTATGGCTTTATTTTTGCCACTCTTTCATAAAGGGCAGATTTGTGGAGAGCACGACTAATAGTTGTCCTGTGGGCAGATTCTCCCCCCTGAGCTGTGGATCTCTGCAGCTCCTCCATAGTTACCATGGACCTCTTGGCTCTTCTCTGATGAATGCTCTCCTTGCCTGACCTGCCAGTTTAGGTGGACAGCCATGTCTTGGTAGGTTTGCAGTTGTACCATTCTCTCTCCATTTTCAGGTGATGGATTGAACAGAGCTCCATGAGATGTTCCAAAGCTTGGGATATTTTTATTTAACCTAACCCTGCTTCAAACTTCACAACTTTATCCCTGACCTGTCTGGTGTGTTCCTTGGCCTTCATGATGCTGTTTGCTCACTAAGGTTCTCTAAAAGAAGAGGGATTCACAGAACAGCTGTATTTACACTGAGATTAAATTACACACAGGTGGACTCTATTTACTAATTAGGTGACTTCTGAAGGAAATTGGTTCCACTAGATTTTAGTTAGGGGTATCAGAGTAAAGGGGGCTGAATCCAAAGGTGTGCCCCACTATTCAGATATTCATTTAAAAAATCGTTTCACTTAATGAATTACATTTATGTTTTTGGCTGACAAAATGTAGAAAATGTCAAGGGGTGTGAATACTTTTTCAAGGCACTGTACTACTAGATATTTCATGACCTAGATACACGAGAACCACTACAAATAGGGAGAACTTACTCTTTGTGCCTTTTCCTCTGGGGAAGACAGGTACCCTAAGCGCCATTCGTCTCTTTGGTGGTTGTGGTCATAGTTAACCTGTAGAGATGTCATCTCAAAGGCCATGCAGAGAAAACTTTTCCCCTAAGCATAGCACTTTAGTCAGAGTCCTACGAAGATGTATTGACAAAAGACCAATGTGAGACGGAAGGCGGAAGGTTCTAATAAGCCATCCTAGCTAAAGTTTAAAGACATCTGGTCCATAGCTTGGTGAACTGTGGGTCTAAGCCCCTGTACACACGGTCAGAGATTTCCACAACCAAATTCATTGGATTTTGTCCGTCCGATCTTGGCCGAAACTGTTGCATACACACAGTCGGACAAAGTTGGCGAAAAATCCGATCTTTCAGAACATGATGACGTAATTTCGTTACGATGGGACTACATTCAGGCTAGTAGCCAATAGCTTTGATGTAGGAATTTGATCTGAGCATGCGTGGCACTTTGTCCGATCAAAATTCTCTACACATGATCGGAGTATGTCCGACCGGCCCAGTTGGTCGGGAAATATTTCAAACATGTTGGAAAATTGGGTCAGACGGAGATTCGGACGGAATCAGTCCGATGCATACCACACACAGTCGGATTATCCGACGACACGGTCTGATAGGACACATTCCGACGGATTCTCCGACCGTGTGTACAAGGGCTTAGTCAGCACTGGTCAGATCTCGTTTAAGTGATATGACCCATCTAGCCTTAGTCTGGCACAGAGGAACTACTGTCCGAAACAGGTGCAGCATGAAGCTTGCAAAAGAGAACACAGTCCCTGAAGGGGCTTCCAGCCTCTAACTGGTTGGGTCATGCTTTGCCAACTTTTTAACCCTAGAGGAACCCCAAAAATAATTTTCAAGTATTGAGGAACCCTTACTAAAACCAATTCATCAGGGGTCAATAGAACAATGCCCCTTATACTGGTGGTCAATAGAAAGAATGTTCCCCTTAAAATGGTGCTCAGAATGCCACCCTTAAAGTCAGCTAGACATATATTTTGTGTCATGCTGCCGGCTTTGCTATGGGATGCTGAACCTTGAGCAATGTAGACGCCATCAAAAAGGTGGTTCATCAACCACAGCTCAAGGAACCCCTAGCAACCTCTGGAGGAACCCCAGGTTCCACGGAACCCTGGTTGAGAATGGTCAGGTTAGGTACTTAAAGGGAGGGACATCATCTACTGGGATGGACAACATTGTGAAACTCCTCACTAAGCGGGTGCAGCGCCAGCAAGCATTTTGGAGGTGCAAAAACCCAATCTGGGTTCTTCCAATAATCACAAACGAATAACTGGTATTTGGCAGAAATGTTCGAGACCAGAGGGTCGAGCGGCTGCAGGTGACCAAAGGATTCACGTTCCATGTAGCTCTTGTACTACGAGCGGCAGCAGGAAGATGATTCCTTACTACTGTCTAGTGGGAAGGAGAGTGTGGCGTGTGGGCATGAGGCACTCCACCCGCTGGAATGAAATCAATGGTCAGGCCCACAGTATTAACCTCTTTTACAGCAAGCCGGCACAAAAATGAGGGAGCTATTGGTGCCCAGGCCAAATGGCATAATCATAAGAGACAGAGCATGCACAGGGGCAATGCCAACAGCGTTGGACTTGGAAGGCGCTCTGCTGCAAACTTAACCTGAAACAGTATGGAAAGCATTCGAGAGGAGCCCAGTGCTTAAGGGTTACTTCCAGGCTCACTTGTCAAAACCCAATCCAGCAGGGTCCAGTTGCAGTAAGCCCTTGTACACACGGTCGGAGATTCGACAACCAAATCCGTCGGATTTTCTCCGTCGGATCTTGTCCGTCGGATCTTGTCTGAAACTGTTGCATACACACGGTCGGACTAAGTTGTCGAAAAATCCGATCGTTCAGAACGTGATGACGTAATTTCGTTACGATGGGACTACATTCAGGCTAGTAGCCAATAGCTTTGATGTAGGAAATCGATCTGAGCATGCGTGGCACTTGGTCCGATCAAAATTCTCTACACATGATCGGAGTATGTCCGACTGGCCCAGTTGGTCGGGAAATATTTCCAACATGTTGGAAAATTGGGTCGGACGGATATTCCGACGGAATCAGTCCGATGCATACCACACACAGTCGGATTATCCGACGACACGGTCCGATAGGACACATTCCGACGGATTCTCCGACCGTGTGTACAGGGGCTAAGACTCAACGCTAAGGCAGAGGACAACTGCTCCAGGTAGCCACAATGAGGTGTGATCACTGGTAGCTACAGGGGGCGATGAATCTTGAACAAGGCGGGGGGGGGGGGAATTTAAAAAAAAATGGCCATTAAAGTTGGACTGCCCCTTTAACGGTCTGACTAAAAAATCACATCTAAAAATCACGTTTCAGTAAAAGTGGAGTCCATATTACTCAACAAAGATGAGCATTTTGTTAATCAGCAGGAGATCATTAAGATGTGTCTGGGGAGAACATCAGACTCCAGCAAAGTGTGATCAATATCTCTCCCTATGAGCTTTGTATGGAGACTGGCTGTGTGATGAAAGGTTAATGGAGTTATGGCGGGTACACAGCTCCTCTCCCAGCACGCCGCCGTGCGCGTCCATATACAGCGCTCTGCCTGACATTAAAACGCAGCCGCTTCGCAGCAGCCAACACGAGACTCTGAACTGGCAGGACAAGCTCATTCTCACCCATGATGAGGTGATAATACAGGAGAAGGCAGGAGGCCGGGGACAATCAGGACATCGTGACCTACTTATCAAACTACTTTGATGGCAATGCTATGGAGGACACTAAAAGGCCAAGTAGCGGGACTGAGCATTGCAGGTCAATGTGGGGGGACAAAGAAAAATGATAAAGTTGTTCATTTATAACTTAATACACTGGGAGAGCTCAAAAGCCATCGGTGCGGGAAGAATGTTAGTCTTTGGGAGGGACCTCACACCATTTTTAAAAAAAAAATTGGCGGTAAGTTCCCCTTAAAATCGATGCCAGACACAAAGGTTCCTGGTATGGATTTTGGGGGGGACCCCACGCTGTTTTTGGCGTGGAGTTCCCCTTAAAATCTATATTAGACTCAATGGCCCTGGAATGGATTTTGGGGGGACCTCAAGTCCTTTTTTTTTCTTTATTCTGTCATAGGGTTCCCCTGAACCCCTTTAATACACTGTATTTTATACCCTTCACTGCACTATATACTCTATACTGTATTGCACTGTACTATATATACTACACTGACTGCACTATATATACTACACTGACTGCACTATATATACTACACTGACTGCACTATATACTCTGCACTGTATTATATATACTACACTGACTGCACTATATTATATATACTACACTGACTGCACTATATATATACTACACTGACTGCACTATATTATATATACTACACTGACTGCACTATATTATATATACTACACTGACTGCACTATATTATATATACTACACTGACTGCACTATATTATATATACTACACTGACTGCACTATATTATATATACTACACTGACTGCACTATATTATATATACTACACTGACTGTACTATATACTCTGCACTGTATTATATATACTACACTGACTGCACTATATTATATATACTACACTGACTGTACTATATACTCTGCACTGTATTATATATACTACACTGACTGCACTATATTATATATACTACACTGACTGCACTATATATACTACATTGACTGCACTATATACTCTGCATTGTATTATATATAGTACACTGACTGCACTATATTATATATACTACACTGACTGTACTATATACTCTGCACTGTATTATATATACTACACTGACTGCACTATATTATATATATACTACACTGACTGCACTATATACTCTGCATTGTATTATATATACTACACTGACTGCACTATATATTTCCCACCGTATTATATATATTACACTGACTGCACTATATTATATATATTACACTGATTGCACTATATACGCTGCAATGCATTATATATACTACACTGACTGCACTGTATACTCTGCACTGTATTATATATTTCCCACTGTATTATATATATTATACTGACTGCACTATAGTATACATATTACACTGACTGCACTATATACTCTGCAATGCATTATATATACTACACTGATGGCGCTATATACTCTGCACAGTATTATATATATTACACCGACATAGGACATGATCAGGCAACACACACTCACTGGCCACTTTATTAGGCACGCCTGGTTCAATTGCTTGGTAACACAAACTGCTAATCAGCCAATCACATGGCAGCAACTCAATGCATTTAGGCATCTACTATGTTTCCCCGAAAATAAGACTTACCCTGAAAATAAGCCCTAATTTAAAATGCTTGTAAAATCCTATAACCCACTCTTTTACAGTAGTACATCATGTGCAATGTGTGTGTTTCTATAATATAAATGCGGGGAAGATAGCCCCCCGGCATGTCACAGAAGCGCAGAGTGGCGCTTTAACAAAGGTATATGGCACAATTATATTACATAAACACACAAATTGTACATTAAATACTAATGTAATAGAGTGGATTATAGGATTTTACATCCCACTGGGGATTCCTGTCAGGCAGGGAGAGAGAGGGGAAGAGAAGACAGCAAATTACATGGTAAGACCTACCCCGAAAATAAGCCCTACTGTGTCTTCTGTTGCCAAAATCAAAATAAGACCCAGGCTTATTTTCAGAGAAACACGGTAGATGTGGTGAAGACGACTTGGCGAAGTTCAAACCGAGCATCAGAATGGCGAAGAAAGGGGATTTAAGGGACTTTGAATGTGGCGTGCTGCTGATTTTCACGCACAACCATCTCTCAGGTTTACAGAGAATGGTCAGAAAAAGAGAAAATATCCAGCGAGCGGCAGTTATGTGGAGAAAAATGGCTTGCTGATGTCAGAGAAGAACGGGCAGACTGGTTCCAGATGATAGAAAGGCAACAGTGACTCAAACAACCACTCGTTACATCCAAGGTATGCAGAATACCATCTCTGAACGCACAACACATCCAACCTTGAAGCAGGTCCTCTCCCGCCACCTGTAAAAACAATCAGGGCAGAAAAAGAAGATATCCAAATGATGCCTGCAGCTGCACCCATCATTAAGATTTAACCACTTAAACTCCAGGACGTTATATGACATTCACCTCCAAGTGCAGATTTATTTTATTATTATTATTATTATACTGCTTCTGAATATATCAGGATGCGTCAAGAAATTAATCCATGCATAATTTTTTTTTCTTCATGCATCCCCATGCATGTCAAATGGGACACAGCAGCTGTACAGACACAACCAGTGCTCCCAATTTGGGCAGGTGCTGGTGCACAGCTTTGAAACGCAAAACAGCGTGCGTTTAGAGACCCTCACTCACATGGATGTTAAATTGGGAGCAGCTTATCAGAACTGAACTGGCCGCTCAGCTGTCGGCTAATTGCCAGCTCCTATCGCTCCACAGTCACTCAGCTGTTGATGATATCCTGCTCGTCAGTCCTGCCTACTAAAGCTGTCCAGTCCAGAGGATCTCTGCCTTCACCTTGGTCAACATCACAGAGACGATCTCCTGCGTTCCTCTCAAAAGACTTGCGTGGCTGACATCCTTTTCGGGCTCTAGATCCTGCTTGCTGTTTTACTACGCTCATCTCCGGCTCCATGACGTTTGGCTTGTCTGACTATCTGTTTCTGGAACTCTGGCTATGTTTCGACTACGTTTGTTCTATTTGTTTTTATTATTAAACAAGTGTGATTTAACTGTACTTCCGTCTTGGTCTGATTTCATGGTTTCTGACACCGTGTGAACAAGGCCTAAGGCTGTGGTCGTATTTCTAGATTTTGTTTTCAGATTTGATGAGAAGGACTATAAAAATAAGCTGACAGCTTGTTACACAGTCCATTTGCATTTGCCGCCGTGCCATCGCGTGCCGGTCGGGACCCCCGTGAGTCCTGTCGCGGGTCCCACGGACTCGATCGCCGCGGGGATACCCGCGATCGTCTCACGGGGAGATGCCATTGTAAACAGCATCTCCCTGTTCTGCCTAGCAACAAGTGACACTGATCTCTGCTCCATGTGATTGGAGCAAAGATCAGCGTTCACTAAAACACAGCCCAGCCCCCCACAGTTAGTAACACGCCCCTAGGAACACTTAACCCCTACACTGCCACCCCCTGGTGAACCCCTTCACTGCCAGTGTCATTTAGACAGGAATCAGTGCATTTGTATAGCACTGATTGCTGTATAAATGACAATTGTCCCAAAAATGTGTCAAAAATGTCCGATGTGTCCGCCATAATGTCGCAGTCACAATAAAAATCGCTGATCGCCGCCATTACTAGTAAAAAAAAATTATTCATAAAAATGCCATAAAACTATCCCCTATTTTGTAAACGCTATAAATTTGTGCAAACCAATCAATAATCGCTTATTTTACAAAAAATATTTAGAAGAATACGTATTGGCCTAAACTGAGGGAAAAAAAATGTTTTTTTTTTTAGATATTTTTGGGGGATATTTATTATAGCAAAAAGTAAAAAATAATGCGTTTTTTTCAAAATTGTCGCTCTATTTTTGTTTATAGCGCAAAAAATAAAAACTGCAGAGGTGATCAAATACCACCAAAAGAAAACTCTATTTGTGGGAAAAAAAGGACATCAATTTTGTTTGGGAGCCACGTCGCATGACCGCGCAATTGTTAAAGTGACGCAGTGCCAAATCGCAAAAAGTGGTCTGGTCTTAAACCAGCAAAATGGTCCGGTCTGAAAGTGGTTAAAGACTTGCTTTGCTGACATCCCTTCTGGCTCCAGATCCTGTTTGCTGTTCCGCTACATTGATCCCTGACTTCTGGCTTGGCTGACTATCCGTTCAGGTTACTGAACTATGGCTATGTTTGTTCTTTTTACTTTTATTATTAAACAAGTGTGATTTAACTGTACAACTGTCTCAGTCTGATTTCATGGTTTCTGACACTATTACAGGAAAACACAGCAGAGAGAGTCCAGATATGTTGACCAAGGCAAAGGCACAGACGAGTTCATTCAAGAATCTTATTTTAAACTGAAGCCCTGATGAAGGGGGGGTTTTTTCTGACTCCTGAAACATTTTTTTTGAAAAAAAAAAGTATAAAACTAATAAATTCATGTCTGCTATTTTATCCAACGTTTTGGTGCTCCTTCCAAAAGTGTATGTTTTTTTTTTTTCTGGTAACCTGCTGGGGTATTGCTACATATTCTTTATTGAAGTCAACGAGCATGATTTTACCGTGTGAAATGCGTTAACCAGCTATGTTCCTGTGATCCATTCTTGGCATGATGACTTCACAAATATTTAGCAATATCCCTCTCGTTGTGGTGTGTGGCCATTTGATGTATTTTTTGGATAACTGTTGGGGGTGGTGAGGCACGCGGGGGGGGGGGGGGGGGAGCACCTGTTTCGAGTTGTGAACTGATTTTCATCTGAGCGGTGTTCACACACTTTTCTTGAACCTGCTGGGGTACCCACTGGAGGGTAAGCCTTGTCCAGTGTGAGCAGCCTAACCTGATCCAGCAAGTTCTCTAAAACGTTCCTGTTGCCTTGTATGATGATTCAAAGTCCAGGCACCTCTTGGATGCTTTTTTCTATATTAGGGAGCAACGGCCAGGTCGGTGCCATTGCTGCACCCCAATCGACATAAATGGGGCTGCCTGAACGGACACCCGTGCATCTCCGTGCGGGCAAACACTGCGTGCATGTACGCTATAGTAAGCCAGCGTGTCAGGGCTGGGCTCAGCCCTTCCTTCTCTGAGCTGGCCGCTCAGCTGTCCGAAAATTGCCAGGTCCCATAGCTCTCCACAGTGACTCAGCTGTTGATGATATCCTGCTCGTCAGTCCTGCCTACTTAAGCCGTCCAGCCCAGAGGATCTCTGCCTTTGCCTTGGTCAACATCACAGAGACTATCTCCTGCATTCCTCTTAAAAGACTTGCGTGGCTGACATCCTTTTCGGGCTCTAGATCCTGCTTGCTGTTTTACTACGCTCATCTCCGGCTCCATGACGTTTGGCTTGTCTGACTATCTGTTTCTGGAACTCTGGCTATGTTTCGACTACGTTTGTTCTATTTGTTTTTATTATTAAACAAGTGTGATTTAACTGTACTTCCGTCTTGGTCTGATTTCATGGTTTCTGACACCGTGTGAACAAGGCCTAAGGCTGTGGTCGTATTTCTAGATTTTGTTTTCAGATTTGATGAGAAGGACTATAAAAATAAGCTGACAGCTTGTTACACAGTCCATTTGCATTTGCCGCCCTGCCATCGCGTGCCGGTCGGGACCCCCGTGAGTCCTGTCGCGGGTCCCACGGACTCGATCGCCGCGGGGATACCCGCGATCGTCTCACGGGGAGATGCCATTGTAAACAGCATCTCCCTGTTCTGCCTAGCAACAAGTGACACTGATCTCTGCTCCATGTGATTGGAGCAAAGATCAGCGTTCACTAAAACACAGCCCAGCCCCCCACAGTTAGTAACACGCCCCTAGGAACACTTAACCCCAACACTGCCACCCCCTGGTGAACCCCTTCACTGCCAGTGTCATTTAGACAGGAATCAGTGCATTTGTATAGCACTGATTGCTGTATAAATGACAATTGTCCCAAAAATGTGTCAAAAATGTCCGATGTGTCCGCCATAATGTCGCAGTCACAATAAAAATCGCTGATCGCCGCCATTACTAGTAAAAAAAAATTATTCATAAAAATGCCATAAAACTATCCCCTATTTTGTAAACGCTATAAATTTGTGCAAACCAATCAATAATCGCTTATTTTACAAAAAATATTTAGAAGAATACGTATTGGCCTAAACTGAGGGAAAAAAAATGTTTTTTTTTTAGATATTTTTGGGGGATATTTATTATAGCAAAAAGTAAAAAATAATGCGTTTTTTTCAAAATTGTCGCTCTATTTTTGTTTATAGCGCAAAAAATAAAAACTGCAGAGGTGATCAAATACCACCAAAAGAAAACTCTATTTGTGGGAAAAAAAGGACATCAATTTTGTTTGGGAGCCACATCACACAACCGCGCAATTGTTAAAGTGACGCAGTGCCAAATCGCAAAAAGTGGTCTGGTCTTAAACCAGCAAAATGGTCCGGTCTGAAAGTGGTTAAAGACTTGCTTTGCTGACATCCCTTCTGGCTCCAGATCCTGTTTGCTGTTCCGCTACATTGATCCCTGACTTCTGGCTTGGCTGACTATCCGTTCAGGTTACTGAACTATGGCTATGTTTGTTCTTTTTACTTTTATTATTAAACAAGTGTGATTTAACTGTACAACTGTCTCAGTCTGATTTCATGGTTTCTGACACTATTACAGGAAAACACAGCAGAGAGAGTCCAGATATGTTGACCAAGGCAAAGGCACAGACGAGTTCATTCAAGAATCTTATTTTAAACTGAAGCCCTGATGAAGGGGGGGTTTTTTCTGACTCCCGAAACATTTTTTTTGAAAAAAAAAAGTATAAAACTAATAAATTCATGTCTGCTATTTTATCCAACGTTTTGGTGCTCCTTCCAAAAGTGTATGTTTTTTTTTTTCTGGTAACCTGCTGGGGTATTGCTACATATTCTTTATTGAAGTCAACGAGCATGATTTTACCGTGTGAAATGCGTTAACCAGCTATGTTCCTGTGATCCATTCTTGGCATGATGACTTCACAAATATTTAGCAATATCCCTCTCGTTGTGGTGTGTGGCCATTTGATGTATTTTTTGGATAACTGTTGGGGGTGGTGAGGCACGCGGGGGGGGGGGGGGGGGAGCACCTGTTTCGAGTTGTGAACTGATTTTCATCTGAGCGGTGTTCACACACTTTTCTTGAACCTGCTGGGGTACCCACTGGAGGGTAAGCCTTGTCCAGTGTGAGCAGCCTAACCTGATCCAGCAAGTTCTCTAAAACGTTCCTGTTGCCTTGTATGATGATTCAAAGTCCAGGCACCTCTTGGATGCTTTTTTCTATATTAGGGAGCAACGGCCAGGTCGGTGCCATTGCTGCACCCCAATCGACATAAATGGGGCTGCCTGAACGGACACCCGTGCATCTCCGTGCGGGCAAACACTGCGTGCATGTACGCTATAGTAAGCCAGTGTGTCAGGGCTGGGCTCAGCCCTTCCTTCTCTGAGCTGGCCGCTCAGCTGTCCGAAAATTGCCAGGTCCCATAGCTCTCCACAGTGACTCAGCTGTTGATGATATCCTGCTCGTCAGTCCTGCCTACTTAAGCCGTCCAGCCCAGAGGATCTCTGCCTTTGCCTTGGTCAACATCACAGAGACTATCTCCTGCATTCCTCTTAAAAGACTTGCGTGGCTGACATCCTTTTCGGGCTCTAGATCCTGCTTGCTGTTTTACTACGCTCATCTCCGGCTCCATGACGTTTGGCTTGTCTGACTATCTGTTTCTGGAACTCTGGCTATGTTTCGACTACGTTTGTTCTATTTGTTTTTATTATTAAACAAGTGTGATTTAACTGTACTTCCGTCTTGGTCTGATTTCATGGTTTCTGACACCGTGTGAACAAGGCCTAAGCTTGTTACACAGTCCATAATAGTGAATTGTCACGAGGTCCCCAGTACTGGGGATATGAAGACTGAAGTCATCCAGAGCTCATCTAAGGGGGACAGCGAGCAGCGACCCGCAGAGTGTCACATCCGAACAAATCCGAGAACTGAACAGAGTGTGCAAATACCGCCCCGTATGACAGACACACTATTGTGTAAAGCTATTCAGCCGCATTGGAAAGCCTAATTTGGGATCATTTTCGCTGCACTCTACAATTACAATTTACAATGATTCATTACAGATCTGATGGCGTTCCTCAAATAGCACATGTGAGAGAAGCACAAAGGAAAATTACAGCTAATCAAAGAGGGAAATGACATCTGCTGCGCATAACCAACCAGGGCAGAAAGTCAGTATTCAAAGGGGAGCATTAAGGGGGACTTGACGACCCCCCTCTGTCCCAAACACAAAACCCAGTGAAACATGGCCATCTATAAACATCAAATACATTTTGAAAAACTTACTTTTTTTTATCTTCCACTTCCTGGATTCCCTGAGGCACTGGTGACGCAGCCCTGGCCTCACAAGTGTCCCCTGGGAAGGTTACGTCCCCAGTGCCCCGGGGAACTCTCGTATTCTTAATCACTTCAATACCTTCCAGCTGTCTCACTTTACATCAGGGGTCTCAAACTGGCTGCCCTCCAGCTGTTGTGAAACTACAAGTCCCATGAGGCATTGCAAGGCCGACAGTTACAAGCATGACTCCCACAGGCAGAGGCATGATGGGACTTGTAGTTTTGAAACAGCTGGAGGGCCGACAGTTTGAGACCCCTGCTTTACATAGTTAGCCAGGTTGAAAAAAAAAAAAGACAAAAATCCATCCAGTTTAACCAACTAAAGCGGAGTTCCACTCAAAAGTTGAACTCCTCTCCCCCACAATTGGCACCCTTTTCTTTGACAGGTATCCTGTTCCCACTTCCAGGAGTCTGGGCCGCGGCCCTTGACATCACCACGGGGCTCCCTCCCTCCTCCTCCCCCTGTCGCTGGGCCAGTAGGCGAGAGGAGCGGGGCCCCGCGCACGCAGAGTAGGGTTCCTGGCATGAAGCCGTAAGGTTACACTGCCGGTGTAGTGTCATATTTTGCTCCCCATCATAGAATGCTCCGGAAGTGACGTTGCGGTCAGAAATGTTGCACTGCACATGCGCGATGCGTTCCAAATGCTTGCACCATGCGTTCCAGAGGATTTACGACAATGTAGTTCAGTGAAACCGTCAGATAATGTCACGGGAGTGAGGGGAGGTAATCGTGACATTAACTTTAGACAGAGCAGAGAGCGGCGGAGAGAGAGCAGGTAACTGTGGCTCAGGGAGGGGATTACCTCCCCTCACTTCTCTGACATTATCTGACGGTTTCACTGGTCTGCATTGTCGCAAATCATTTGGAACGCATGGCGCAAGTGTTTGGAACGCATCGCGCATGCGCAGTGCTAAATTTCTGGCCGCAACATCACTTCCGGAGCATTCTATGATGGGGAGCAAAATATGACACTACACCGGGTACCCTTACCCGCAATGGTGGGGGGCAGCACCTGACAGCTGATGGAAACATCAGCTGCGGTGCCGTCATCGCAGGACTCCAGGACAGGTAAGTGTCCAATTATTAAAAGCCAGCAGCTGCAGTATGTGTATCTGCTGGCTTTTATTTTATTGTTTTTTGGGCAGAACACCGCTTTAAACAAAAAAAGAAAGAAAGAAAAGAATATCATGCAATCCCATATACACAATCCTTCATCCACAGTTGATTCAACTTTTAGGAAAGAATCCAGGCCTTTCTTTAAAGCAATTGACTGAGCTGGCCAGAACCACCTCTGGAGGGAGTCTATTGCACGTTTTCACAGCTCTTACTGTGAAGAAACCTTTCCGTATTTGGAGATTAAATCTTTTCTCCTCTAGACTTAAAATATTTACACACTTTGAATGACAATTGCACGGTCATGCAACACTGTACATATGTGACAGTTTTGAGACAGATAGAGCTTTTTATTTGGTGGTATTTAATCTCCACTGGGTTTTTATTTTTTGCTGAAAAATAAATAAATAAAAAAGACTGAAGATTAAAAAACAAAAAAAAAAACAAACAATTTCTTCCTTTCTGTTATACAATTTTGTAAATAAGTAATTTTTTGTCTAAACTGATGGGCACTGATGTGGAGGCACTGACAGGCAGCACTGATGGGCACTGACGGGCAGCACTGATGGGCACTGTCAGGCAGCACTGATGGGCACTGACAGGCAGCACTGATGCAGAGGCACGGACAGGCAGCACTGATAATCAGTTCCCCCGATTATTACGTAAGTAAATGGCCCCTGTAACTGGAAAGCCACTTATCGGCTTTCCTTTCCTCAGACACTGACAGTTCTGAGGAAAGGAAATACCAAAAACTGGAATTTGTTTACATGTGATCAGCTGTCATTGGACACAACTCACCACCGGGGGGGGTGCCCATGAGTGGTGCAAGTGAAGGACATCATATGACGTCCAGTCAGGATGGTAAAGCCATTGTCCAGCTGTCATTCTCCTATAGGCGGGGGGAGGGGAGGTGTTAAATAACAGGACGCCCCATATCATGTATGGCGCACATACCAGATCTGGCAAAAAAAAAAAATTAGGACACGGATTTTAACCAGTGAGTGTGTTTACATCATGATTAACCATTATTAGACACAGCTGATCATGTGGTAAAGAGTTGCTGTAATTGGCTCTTAACCCTGATCTGTGACCAGCTGTGTCCAATAACGGTTAATCATGATGTAAACACACCGGTTCTAGGAGGCGCAGTACCGGGAGGACATCAATAGGTGCCCTCCCACAACGAGATGACAACACGGTAGCCGTCATACGGCAATACTGCGGTGGCTGAGGTGCTTTGAAAATAGCAAGCCAGAATACTGATCTGCAGGGCTTTTTCTCAGCAGGAAAGTGGGCGGAACGCAGTTCCGACACCTCCAGCACTAAATGTACAGCATGTAATGGCAAGGGGTGCTGGGGAGAGCTGGAGGTTCTGTTGTTGCTGGGGGGCCTATTGCCATCGGGGGGAGATCTACTGTTGTGGGGGGGGGGGGGTCTATTGTTGCTGGGGAGGTCTGTTGTTGCTGGAAGGAAGACAATTGTTGCTGGGTGTGATCTACTTTGGAGGGAGGGGTTTATTGTTGCTGGCTGCTGGGAGAACTATTGTTGCTGGTATGAATCTAGTGCTGCTGAGGTTTATTAATGTTGCTGGGGAGGTATTATGTTTGTTTGTTTTTTGGGGGGGGGTCAATTGTTGCTGGAGGTGTTTTGTTGTGGTGGGTCTTTTGCTGCTGGAGGGTCTATTGTTGCTGGGGGAACTATAGTTGATGACTGCAGGGGATCTTTTTTACTGCTTTTCTTGATATAATTTACAAATTCCACACAAATTATTTAATACCACAAAATGATACTCCGTTCTGTATTCTTCAAAAGGGGCAGAACTTGGAGGTGGGTAGGGGGTGGAAACAAGGGAGGATGCTTGGAGGTGGGTAGGGGGTGGAACCAAGGGAGGGTGCTTGGAGGTGGGTAGGGGGTGGAAACAAGGGAGGATGCTTGGGGGTGGAAACAAGGGAGGATGCTTGGAGGTGGGTAGAGGTAGAACCAAGGGAGGATGCTTGGAGGTGGGTAGGGGGTGGAACCAAGGGAGGGTGCTTGGGAGTGGATAGAGGGGGTGGAACCAAGGGACGGTGCTCGGAGGTGGGTAAGGGGTGGAACCAAGAGAGGGTGCTTGGAGGTGGGTAGGGGGTGGAACCAAGGGACGGTGCTCGGAGATGGGTAGGGGGTCGAACCAAGGAATGGTGCTCGGAGGTGGGTAGGGGGTGCAACCAAGGGACGGTGCTCGGAGGTGGGTAGGGGGTGGAACCAAGGGACGGTGCTTGGAGGTGGGTAGGGGGTGGAACCAAGGAATGGTGCTCGGAGGTGGGTAGGGGGTGGAACCAAGGAATGGTGCTTGGAGGTGGGTAGGGGGTGGAACCAAGGAATGGTGCTTGGAGGTGGGTAGGGGGTGGAACCAAGGGACGGTGCTCGAAGGTGGGTAGGGGGTGGAACCAAGGAATGGTGCTTGGAGGTGGGTAGGGGGTGGAACCAAGGAATGGTGCTTGGAGGTGGGTAGGGGGTGGAACCAAAGGACGGTGCTCCGAGGTGGAGATAAGGGTTTACGTGCAAGGCAGGAGTACCTGCACCTATTCTCTGAGAAAAAAAAAGCCCTTTCGATCTGATATTTCTGTCCGAAGCTCAGCTTTAATTTAACTTTTTTTTTTTAGAGTGATTTAGAGTGAGCCTGTCAGAATTCCTCTCCAAGAACAAACAACTCTAGGCGCCTATGTTTGCCTTTGGTTAGCCATAAAAACTTTCCTCTGTGTGCCCCCCTGAAACTGGCTTCACTTTGCTACTGGTGCCTGATTTTACAAACTTCCAGGAAAAGCTCAGCCCCTATGTGCCAACCCCCTTGTCCAAGGAGAGTGGTTCAATGGCCAGTGATTATGCTGAATCTGGACGGGGATGATGAATGCTGAAGCATTTAACCTTAAATTAAACGGCACAGTGGTGTAGTGGTTAGCACTCTCGTCTAGCAGTAAAAAGGGTCGCTGGTTCAAATCCCAACCATGACACTACCTGCCTGGAGTTTGCATGTTCTCCCGGTGCCTGCGTGGGAATCCTCTGGGTACTCTGGTTTCCTCCCACACTCCAAAGACATGCAGGTAGGTTAACTGGCTTCTGTCCAAAATTGGCCCTAGTATATGAATGGGGACCTTGGATTCTGGGCTCTTTGAGGGTAGGGACCGATGTGAGTGTGCAATATACAGGGATAGTGATAGGGATGATTGGACTGGTGTCTTTATTCATCCTTACTAACTAACTAACAAAGGGGAACTAGGTTCAGAAAGGCACACAGAGGAGGGTTTCTGGGACCCGATTGGTTGAAATGACCACACCCCTCATGTTGCTCTAGCTCAGGGATATGCAATTAGCGGACCTCCAGCTGTTGCAAAACTACAAGTCCCATCATGCCTCTGCCTCTGGGTGTCATGCTTGTGGCTGTCAGAGTCTTGCTATGCCTCATGGGACTTGTAGTTCTGCAACAGCTGGACTTTCGCTAATTGCATATCCCTGCTCTAGCCGCTTTTTATAAATGAATGGCTGCTTCGGAGTACTTACAAGTGAAATTTCTCCTCCCACACGGGGTTGAGGTTGCCGTAGATGGTTTTTGTCCTCTTCTTGGTCTTCCCCACTTGTACGGTGACGTAGGGATCACTAGAGCCCGTCTTGTCCTTGGCCTGCAAACCCTGAGCGCAGAGAACTGCAAGAGAGGAGAGGTCAGTGTGAGACAAACCACTTTATGAACTGCTAACTCCAGCAAACGTTGAAACTTTTCTAAAGTGGTTTGACTTAATTCAAATTCAAATTCCAGAATTTAGAGAGCACCTCACACGGTCACTGGGAATGGACTTATTGAAGTTTGTGCTGTGCAACTTTGTCTCTCATCTTCACTAGTTGCGCTTAAACTTCAAAGACGAAATGTCTCGGGTGTTGCACTGGATCTGCTGACCCAAAAGGTCGGTAATCTAATATTTTCATTTTCTATCCATTTCAGCTCTATGAATCCTCTATCTCAAGTCAGTTTTACAGCCTATTCTACAATATTAAAACTATATTTTTCAGTCGATTTTCTTTCTTTTTTATTTTTCCAACCTTTTACCCCCCCCGCCCCTTCTTCTATCCTGGTTTCCCTCACCTTCCGCGTCTATTCCCCCCCCCCCCCCCCTCTTTTCCTTCCTCCTCCCCTCCTCCCTCTTTTTCCTTTCCCCCTTCTCCTCCTCTCTCCCTTTTTCTCTCTTTTATTCTTCATACTTAAAGTGATGATACTAAAGGATCGTTTCTTTTTTTTTTTTAAAACAACAAACATGTCATACTTACCTCCACTGTGCAGCTTGTTTTGCACAGAGTGGCCCTGAACATCCATTTGTGGGGTCCATGGGCGGCTTTTGCGGCTCCTCGTATTAGATAACCTCCCTGGAGAATGGTCAGGTACCCTCCTGGGACTTACTGAGCTGTGTGAATGGTCCCGTACCCTCCTAGGACCTACTGAGCTGTGTGAATGGTCCCGTACCCTCCTAGGACCTACTGAGCTGTGTGAATGGTCCCGTACCCTCCTAGGACCTACTGAGCTGTGTGAATGGTCCCATAGCCTCCTAGGACCTACTGAGCTGTGTGAATGGTCCCGTAGCCTCCTGGGACCTACTGAGCTGTGTGAATGGTCCCGTAGCCTCCTAGGACCTACTGAGCTGTGTGAATGGTCCCATAGCCTCCTAGGACCTACTGAGCTGTGTGAATGGTCCCGTAGCCTCCTGGGACCTACTGAGCTGTGTGAATGGTCCCGTAGCCTCCTAGGACCTACTGAGCTGTGTGTGAATGGTACCATACCCTCCTAGGACCTACTGAGCTGTGTGAATGGTCCCGTACCCTCCTAGGACCTACTGAGCTGTGTGAATGGTCCCGTACCCTCCTAGGACCTACTGAGCTGTGTGAATGGTCCCATAGCCTCCTAGGACCTACAGAGCTGTGTCAATGGTCCTGTAGCCTCCTAGGACCTACAGAGCTGTGTGAATGGTCCCGTAGCCTCCTAGGACCTACTGAGCTGTGTGAATGGTCCCGTACCCTCCTAGGACCTACTGAGCTGTGTGAATGGTCCCATAGCCTCCTAGGACTTACTGAGCTGTGTGAATGGTCCCGTACCCTCCTAGGACCTACTGTGCTGTGTAAATGGTCCTGTAGGTTCCTTGGACGTACTGAGCTGTGTAAATGGTCCCGTACCCTCCTAGGACCTACTGAGCTGTGTGAATGGTCCCGTAGCCTCCTAGGACCTACTGAGCTGTGTGAATGGTCCCGTAGCCTCCTGGGACCTACTGAGCTGTGTGAATGGTCCCGTAGCCTCCTAGGACCTACTGAGCTGTGTGAATGGTCCCATAGCCTCCTAGGACTTACAGAGCTGTGTGAATGGTCCTGTAGCCTCCTAGGACCTACAGAGCTGTGTGAATGGTCCCGTAGCCTCCCAGGACCTACTGAGCTGTGTGAATGGTCCCGTACCCTCCTAGGACCTACTGAGCTGTGTGAATGGTCCCGTAGCCTCCTGGGACCTACTGAGCTGTGTGAATGGTCCCGTAGCCTCCTAGGACCTACTGAGCTGTGTGAATGGTCCCGTACCCTCCTAGGACCTACTGAGCTGTGTGAATGGTCCCGTACCCTCCTAGGACCTACTGAGCTGTGTGAATGGTCCGGTACCCTCCTAGGACCTACAGAGCTGTGTGAATGGTCCCGTAGCCTCCCAGGACCTACTGAGCTGTGTGAATGGTCCCGTACCCTCCTAGGACCTACTGAGCTGTGTGAATGGTCCCGTAGCCTCCTGGGACCTACTGAGCTGTGTGAATGGTCCCGTAGCCTCCTAGGACCTACTGAGCTGTGTGAATGGTCCCGTAGCCTCCTAGGACCTACTGAGCTGTGTGAATGGTCCCGTAGCCTCCTGGGACCTACTGAGCTGTGTGAATGGTCCCGTACCCTCCTAGGACCTACTGAGCTGTGTGAATGGTCCCATAGCCTCCTAGGACTTACTGAGCTGTGTGAATGGTCCCGTACCCTTCTAGGACCTTCTGTGCTGTGTAAATGGTCCTGTAGGTTCCTTGGACGTACTGAGCTGTGTAAATGGTCCCATATCCTCCTACCTACTGAGCTGTGTGAATGGTCCCGTAGCCTCCTGGGACCTGCTGAGCTGTGTATATGGTTCCGTAGCCTCTGGGACTGGTGTTGTGTCCCAGGAGGCTGCAGCAGGGGGTAAGGGGGAGGGGGGGCACAAGCAGAAAAGCTGAACTTTCCCTTTTAGGTGAAGTTCTGTAATATTTTTATACTTTTGCATGGAGTGTGGGAAAGGGTGAGAGTGTCTTCCAATCTTGCATCGCTGTCTGACCACCTACCCTCACACGTCCTGTCCTGGTGACAGCACAGGAATTGAGCAGATGTCCCCCCATAATGGAGACATGCAGAAAGCAATACAAACCTGGTGGAGTTTCTCACCCTTTTTGCCCTTATCCACATACTAATCATAGATTTAGTGCCATGTCGTAGACTCACCGGTGATGGTGATCTTGGCTGACCACTTCGACGTGCCATCCAGCACACTTTGTTTCATGGTCTTCATCTGCTGAGCATGGGTCACTTTGTTGAAGGTGAAGACATCTCGGATCAGATCGAAAATCTCTGGCTTGTTCCTCTCCCGGATCTTCATCCGATCCTTCATGGCCATGATGATGTTCTGCGTGCGGTCCTCCGCTCCGTGCTTCGAGCTCTTCTCTGCCGCCCCTGCAGTCAGGACAGAAATCACAGGTCATCTCCATTGGGCTCAAATGCCCAACCACAGCAACCTACAGGTTGGGGCAGAAGAGGGAAGGGCGCTCACCAGTAAGTCAAACCGTAATGTGTGTAATGGCTAGTTGAAGTCACATTACAGATAGGCCTCAACTCCTGCTACAGGACCCACTGAGGCTCCCCCAATGGGTCCTGTAGCAGGAGTCGAGGTCTATCTGTAATCACGACCACATCTAATCATTACATACAGTGCGGTTTGATTCACTGGTGAGCATCCTTCCCTACATTGGGGGTCTTCAGATGCTTTGAGTGATGTTAGACTTCTGGTGTGTTTCTGTATCTTTAAAATGCTCAATATTACCCTTATGCCAACCACCTAATATATACAGTGTCTCACAAAAGTGAGTACACCCCTCACATTTTTGTAAATATTTTCTTCTATCTTTTCATGTGACGACACTGAAGAAATGACACTTGTCTACAATGTAAAGTAGTGAGTGTACAGCTTGTATAACAGTGTAAATTTGCTGTCCCCTCCAAATAACTCAACACACATCCATTAATGTCTAAACCGCTGGCAACAAAAGTGAGTACACCCCTATGTGAAAATGTCCAGATTGGGTCCAAAGTGTCAATATTTTGTGTGGCCACCATTTTTTTCTAGTGCTGCCTTAACCGCCTTGGGCATGGAGGTCACCAGAGCTTCACAGGTTGGCACTGGAGTCCTCTTCCCCTCCTCCATGAGGGCATCACAGAGCTGGTGGATGTTGGAGACCTTGCACTCCTCCACCTTCCTATTGAGAATGCCCCACAGATGCTCAATAGGGTTTAGGTCTGGAGTCATGCTTGGCCAGTCCATCACCTTCACCCTCAGCTTCTTTAGCAAGGCAGTGGTCATCTTGGAGGTGTGTTTGGGGTCGTTATGTTGGAATACTGCCCTGCAGCCCAGTCTCTGAAGGGAGGGGATCATGCTGTGCTTCAGTATGTCACAGTACATGTTGGCATTCATGGTTCCCTCAATGATCTGTAGCTCCCCAGTGCTGGCAGCACTCATGCAGCCCCAGACCATGACACTCCGACCACCATTGGTTTCCCCCACACAAGCTTGACACCATCGGAACAAAATAAGTTTATCTTGATCTCATCAGACCACAGGACATGGTTCCAATAATCCATGTCCTTAGTCTGCTTGTCTTCAGCAAACTGTTTGGGGAAGACAAGTCACATGACACCGGGGGAGGGAAAATGGCTAACTGGGCCCAATTTGGACATTTTCACTTAGGGGTGTACTCACTTGTGAGGCGCCATGTTGAACTTCCAGTGACCAGTATTAGAGTGTGAGAGTGATAACACCAAATTTAACACACCTGCTCCCCATTTACACCTGAGACCTTGTAACACTAACAAGTTACATGACATTGGGGAGGAAAAATGGCTAATTGGGCCCAATTTGGACATTTTCACTTAGGGGTGTACTCACTTTTGTTGCCAGCAGTTTAGACATTAATGGCTGTGTGTTGAGTTATTTTGAGGGGACGGCAAATTGACACTGTTATACAAGCTGTACACTCACTACTTTACATTGTAGCAAAGTGTCATCTCCTCAGTGTTGTCACATGAAAAGATAGAAGAAAATAGTTACAAAAATGTGAGGGGTGTACTTACTTTTGTGATACTGAATGTGCAGCAGTAGGGAAGGAAGGCCTTAACACCTACACACTGCAGATATTTGTAGATGGAGACTGACGTTTTTATGCTGAGCGCGTGACCAACTTCAATCGTTAACGTCACGCTGAACTCTAGCAATTCAGCTACTTGTTAAAATGTGTTGGCTTACTATGGGTTAAGTCCAATCATGGGTTAGGCACAAGCCCCCTCATGGACTTCTCTCTTTTGATTAAAACTGACAGATTTACTGAGCACAGGGAGTACAGCTAGCACTATACCCCCAGAGCTCTGACGTGAACAATGCTGCTTTCTCACACAACAAGCCCCTCCCCTCCACTGTCTATTCACACAAGGCATTGTATTTTGTGAATAGATTTCACATAATACAAAGTTCTCTGGGTTGCAGGCAAAACGGCTGCATAAGACTCTGCAGCTCCTAGAGCTGAGACCAAAAAGTCCAGCACTGGAAGTATAGCAATAGCTATACTCCTGGTGCTCAGTAAAAATGTAAATTAAAGGGATAGGTCCTAGAGGTTGCATGCACCTTGTTGAACTTAAAGTGATTGTAAACCTCAAACATGAAACCTGAACAAAGCATAACACTCTATAGTGGGTACTTGTTTCAGTCATGAGCATGGGGTGCCATTTCTGTGTGCTGCTTCCTTCCCCTGCTATCAGCATGAGTCACTTCTGATAAGTTTTTCTGACACCAAGAAAAACATGGTGACAGGGGAGGGACCTCCAGCTGAATGACAGCCTCAGCTCTATCCCGGTGTGCTGTGTGAAGGGGGGGTGTGTCCCTTCCCTCCAATCAGCTCTCTGTGTATACTGTGAACTTTAGATGTTGAGGGAAGATTGCTGCAGATAAACAGTTACAACTGTTTTTTTCAAAAGCGATAGCAGAGGAATGAAGCAGCAGACAGAAATGACACGTAGTGCTTTTGTGACAAGTACACACTATAGGGGAATCTACTCATATATTTCATATGCAAGGTTTAATAACTTTAAAGGACCAGCCAAAGCTGGCGATCATGGGTTAAAGAGACAAAACAAGGGGAAAGGTGCATGCACTGCAGAGATGTACTGAACTGAATTATGAGGAGGATGGGGGCTACCTCCAAGGCATGCATGCCGTCAGTGTATACATTAGTATATACACTATATTGTCAAAAGTATTGGGACACCTGTCTTTACACACATGAACTTTAATGGCATCCCAGTCTTAGTCCGTAGGGTGTACTATTGAGTTGGCCCACCCTTTGCAGCTATAACAGCTTCAACTCTTCTGGAAAGGCCGTCCACAGGGTTTAGGAGTGTGTCTATGGGAACGTTTGACCATTCTTACAGAATCGCATTTGTGAGGTCAGGCACTGATGTGGATGAGAAGGCCTGGCTCGCAGTCTCTGCTCTAATTTATCCCAAAGGTGTTCTATGAGGTTGAGGTCAGGACTCTGTGCAGGCCAGTCAAGTTCCTCCATCCCCAACTTGCTCATTATGTCTTTATGGACCTTGCTTTGTGCACTGGTGGGCAGTCTTGTTGGGAACAGGAACGAGCCATCCCCAAACTGTTCCCACAAAGTTAAGAGCATAAAATTGTCCAAAATGTCTTGGTATACTGACGCCTTAAGAGTTCCTTCACTGAAACTAAGAGGCCGAACTCAACCCCTGAAAAACACCCCCGCACTATAATCCCCCCTCCACCAAATGAAGGTCGATAAAGACATGGATGAGCGTGTTTGGGGTGGAGGAACTTGACTGACTTACACAGAGTCCTGACCTCAGCCAAATAGAACACCTTTGGAATGAATTAGAGCAGTGGTCATCAACCCCGTCCTCAGGGCCCACTAACAGGCCAGGTTTGCAAGATAACTGAAATACATCACAGGTGATATCATTTGCTGCTCAGTGATTGCAGTATTCTAGTCTGCATCTCCCCCAAGGTAATACATAAAACCTGGCCTGTTAGGCTGCTTTCACACTGGGGCGGTATTCAGGCATTACAGCGCTAAAAATAGCGCCTGTGTAGCGCCTGAAAAAACCGGCCCCTTTCACTCCAGTGTGAAAGCCGGAGGGCTTTCACACTGGAGCGATGCGCTGGCAGGACGGTGAAAAAAGTCCTGCTAGCCGCATCTTTGCAGCGGTGAAGGAGCGGTGTATTCACCGCTCCTACCCATTGAAATCAATGGGACACCGCGGCAATACCGCCGGCAAAGCGCCGCTGCAGCGGCGCTTTGCGGGCGGGTTTAACCCCTTTTCGGCCGCTAGCGGGGGTTAAAACCACCCCGCTAGCGCCCGCACACCGCCGCTAAAACGACGGTAAAGCGCCGCTAAAAATAGCGGCACTTTACCGCCGACGCCGCTCCCGCTGCAGTGTGAAAGCAGCCTTAGTGAGGCCCTGAGCACAGGGTTGATGACCACTGAATTAGAGCAAGCCAGGCCTTCTCGTCCACCATCAGTGCCTGACCTCACAAACACGCTCATTTGGTGGAGGAGGGATTAATGGTGTGGGGTTGCTTTTCAGAGGTTGGGTTTGGCCCCTTAGTTCCAGTGAAGGGAACACTTAGGGCGTCAACATACCAAGACATTTTGGACAATTTCATGCTCCCTACTTTGTGGGAACAGTTTGGGGACGGCCCCTTCCTGTTCCCAACATGACTGAGCACCAGTGCACAAAGTAAAGTCCATAAAGACATGGATGAGTGAGTTAGGGGTGGAGGAACTTGACTGGGCTGCACCTCAACCCGATAGAACACCTTTGGGATGAATTACAGCGGAGACTGCGAGAAAGGCCTTCTCGTCCAACATCAGCGCCTGGCCTCACAAATGCGCTTCTGGAAGAACGGTCAAACATTCCCATAGACACACTCCTAAACCTTGTGGACGGCCTTCCCAGAAGAGTTGAAGCTGCTATAGATGAAAAGGGTGGGGGCCAACCCAATATTGAACCCTACGGACTAAGACGTCATTATAGTTCATGTAAAAGGTGGGTGTCCCAATACTTTTGGCAATATAGCGTATATGCATCCAAGGCTGGGAGCTCAGTTATCTTCCATAGCTCACTGTAAATAAACAGAGTTTGGCGGACGGCGTGATCCCGCCTGCGGGTGTTATAGTAAACCTGAGAAGGAGAGGAGAGCTGCGATTAGCGATATGTGGGGGATGCAGAGCGGAAAGGAAATGATACCCTGCGCTGTCACACATAACCAGCGGCTGGAGCTGGCAGATAGCGCCAGGGAAGACACGGAGTCGGCAAGCCTTCCAGGTGATGATGATTGGACGGTTGAACGCCTCCGTAGAGCACAATTTGACAAACGAGCACAGCCGGGAGTAGGTGTAAAGCAGACGCGTCTACGGAATGTGTGCAAGCGGGACGCCACCAGGAGGACGTTCAACCACCTTCAGCGTGACAACCCCTAAGACCTCGGGGGCACCGGCGGGCGTTCTGTTGTCACCAGGTTGACACCAGTATCCATGCCTGAACCCCCCCGTGGGCCTAATTATCTCTCTGAAAAGACAGGAAGGACTGAACTTCTCTATATAAAGCTCTGAGATCTTTATTTTCGCACCCTCGCATTCTCCATGTTCTTCATGGTGGGAACAAAACATACAGAAAGATTACGGGAACTCATCTCCAGGAGAACTTACTCTGCAGGCAATCGGCGTTCAGCAGGTCCTGGCACTTCTCGTGACATTTGACCCCGCATTCGGAGCAGCGCATCCCCTGCCGGGCGATCCCCCACAGGAGACCCTCACACTCGTAGCAATAGGTGGGGGTGGTGGCCGTCCAGACCTCGAAGTTGTGAGGCGTTGTGCAGGAAATGGGGTAGATTAAGGCTTGGAGGGTTTTCTTGTACACATGTGATTTCTGAAACACATGAAAAACCCCACCGGGGGAGGGGGGATGTTATAATAATATACCACATAACATAGAACTAGACAGTGGCTCCTTGTCTAGATATAATTCCTCAAAAGCACTGGAAGATTTCAGGAACGGGTACATCTGAGCTACTACCCCCAGTGTAATGCCTGGACTGCCTCAAGAACATGGCACTCATCCTCTACAAGCCTCCAAGCAAAACATTGCATTATTATTGCAGGTGAACAACCCAACGCGTTCCAAACCACCCAGCGCGTTTCGGCCTTAAGGCCTTAACCACTTGCCGACCAGCAGTCACAGCAAAACTGGCACGGCTGGGCGAAACAACGTTACCTTACAGCTCTTTCGCCCCCCTGTGGCCACTAGGGGTGCGCGCGCCACCGCCCGAGTGAGTGCCCAGTGAGCCCACTGACCGCCGGGCTCCCGCGATCGCTCGTGACGCAGCGAGAACCGGGATCTGTGTGCGTATCTGAGGGGAGAAGAGACAGATTGTCTGTTCATACAAAGTATGAACAGCGATCTGTCATCTCCTCTAGACAGTCCCCTCCCCCCTTCAGTTAGAACACGCCCGCTGCACAGCGGGGGTGCCGATGCTCGTGCCCGACGGAAACACACACTTTTCCCTGTTCTGAGAGGAGTGACAGATCGTGTGCTCCTATTAGCTAGGAACCACGATCCGTCACTTCCTCTAGTCAGTCCCCCTCCCCCTACAGTTAGAATCACCTCCCAGGGAACACAGTTAACCCCTTGATCGCCCCCTAGTGTTAACCCCTTCGTTGCCAGTGACATTTTTACAGTAATCAATGCTTTTTCATAGCACTGATCGCTGTATAAATGTCAATGGTCCCAAATATGTGTCAAAAGCGACCGGTGTCCGCCGCAATGTCACAGTCCCGATAAAAATTGCAGATTGCCGCCATTACTAGTATAAAAAAAAAAAAAATATTATATATAAAAAAAAAAGGCTATAAATCTATCCCTTATGTTGTAGACACTATAACTTTTTAACAAAACCAGTCAAAATAGGCTTATTTAAATTTTTATTACCAAAAATATGTCGAATACATATCGGCCTAAACTGAGAAAAAAAATAGCTTTTTAAAAAAATAAAATAAAAATAGGGATATTTATTATAGCAAAAAGTACAAAATATTGAGTTTTTTTTTTTTAAAGTGTCGCTCTTTTTATGTTTACAGCGTAAAAAAAATAAAAACAACAGAGATGATCAAATAACAGCAAAAGAAAGCTCTATTTGTGGGGGGGGGGGGAAAAAGGACACCAATTTTTGTTTGGGTGCAGCGTCGCACGACCGCGCAATTGTCAGTTAAATCATCGCAGTGCCGAATTCGCAAAAAATGCTCTGGTCATTCAGCAGCCAAATCTTCCGGGGCTGAAGCGGTTAATCGTGTAGCCATGATTAAGACCTGCAAGCTGAAACACGTTGGATTATTTTGTTTTTACTGTTGCTCACCTGCATTAATAAAATGCTGTTTTAGCCAACTTCCATGGCAGCAGCCTTTCTCCCCCCCCCCCCTTTTTTTTTTTTTTTTGCACTGGAGGATTTTAGGTAAGGGTTCAGCTCTCACACAACTCTGATCTGTAAATACTGAACAGGCCACTCGGGTGAGGCGGTGAAATAGTTAAACTTCAGCTAAACACACCCATTGAGATCCATGGGGCCGCACCGCAACCCCCCCCCGAGCCAAACGCATAGCTCTTAGTTGTGGTGTGGACCTTCAATGTAAAATTAAAATGAAATAAAAAAATAATTTTCAAAAAAATGAAAAAAAATAAAAGTAAGACCAAGTTGATCGATTATCGCTAGCGACTGCTATTGCCGCTAGCAATAATCACCGTCTTCTCCCAGCGGGGGCGGCTTCCACCACTCCCCCTGCTGGGAAAAGTCAATTGCCGATTCCCCCGTCAGCACCATCTGCGTTGATGGAGGAATCAAGCACATCTCTTTCCTACAAACTGGAAAGTATGGTTCGGCCTTACAGGTCTCGTCCTCTTCCCAGTCCGTGATTGGACTCTGAAAGGAGAAGCAACAGACCGATGAGCCTATCACTCCGTTTCTTTGCTCTCTCTCCTCCTATCAGCAGGCTCCTTACACCACAGAACACCTGATTGGCTCCCTGTTGTACGGGGACTGAAATAAGCTACATACAGGATCAAATTAAAAAGAGTAACTCCACTTTTGTTGAAGAAAAAAAAAAAAAAAAAATTCCCCTCTGGCTGATCTATGTACATTGTAAGGATTTTTAACAAACTTTCTTGCAGATTCCTACCTTTTGTTACTCTAAAGAAATAGTAGTTTGTCTGCGTCCAGGCGCTGAGTGAATGGGAGTGATTTTATAATGGTCAATCAGCTGCTGCACTTGCAGGGCTCTAATGGGGGGGGGGAAGTGGCAGGGCCTTCGTCCCTTTAGACGTGATTTTCATATGGGAATATCTCACCCAAAATGACATTTTTGTTGCAGGGGATGCCCAAAACCTGAGTTGTATCTTAGTGCAGGACTTCGGCAAAATCAGTGAGCCAATCACACAAGCAGGAATTTATATTTCTGGGGGGGGGGGGGGCGGCATGTTTATAAAGAAATAGATAAGGGGGTACCACATGCAATGAAAACTTTTTTATATATACACTACATTATAATATTATTTTATATACACTACCTATGTGGGGGCTTATTTTAATTTTGTCATTTACAGAGCTGCAGATTGAAAGGGAATAACAATCAATTACGATAGGACTTGTGTAGCAACTGTATATGTTATATATTTTTTTTATTTGCTTTTTTTTTTCCCCCACGAAAGCGGAGTTACCCTTTAATGTACTTACACTGCTTGTACTAAAAAATAAATAAAAAATAAAAAAATATGAATGACTACAGAGCTGCATTCATTTGAGCCCTTTACGAGTTTGGCTTCAAGGTACCCTTTTACAAAAGCAGAAAATGATGGCATTCTGGGAACATTTGTTACCTTATTGCGGGGTCCCTGTTTGCATAATTTGTAAACCTATACTGTAGGGGTGTCCAACCCATGGCCCCAGAGAGTTTAGCATGTAGCCCGGGGCCCTGGAGGGATGCCCGGGTTTTTGTGCAAGCACAGCAGCCACATCGGCCAACACAGACAAGCTTGGCCCATGCACGTCTGTAGGGATGCCGGGGGGTGCTGTGCAAACATAGCAGCCTACATTGACAAGCCAGACAAATGCACGTCTGTAGGGATACCATGGCTGCGATGTTTGCAATAGCACTGGGCAGCAGGGAATGCTGCATGGCTGGATTCTAGGGGGTGCTGGGGTGGGCTGCTGCCTCCAGATTTTTAATTGCCCCACCCCCAAGGCCCCCTGCCCCAGCACAAATACAGGCTACACACCGGTGATTAGGGTGAACCTGGAAAACCCCATTCAATCCAAGGGATCTGGGTCCACTGGAAATAAGAAGGATTCAAGACCTTTCTTTTTAGCAGACATTCATTGCACATTCGCTCACTATGACGTACGCTGATGTAAAACTCTGTATTCTACGTATGAGAAATGTCATGCAGCAAATGAAGGCAAAGTAAAAAAACAAAAACTAATTTTCCACTCCTTATAAACAGGTCTCCGAACTCCTTTCCTGGAGAAACACTTTCTTCTAAGGATCTGAAAAAGAGGATTCCCTCTGGAAATGGTGCTTACCAAGTCTTCGTCCTTGAGAGAAGTGCGAGTGGCCATAGCAGAGGTGATGCCGGCCTTACGGGACTGGACCAGGGACTGCGAAGGTAATACAAAGATGATACAATTATATCCCCAAGTATTATTTAATGCTTCCTAGTCACATTTTTCTCAAAAGGCATAAAAAACAGCCATAGCTAAATGAGAACGGCAAATAAAAAGAAAGTGGAATCTCAGATTGTGATCTGCAGTGGATGACTGAAAAGAAAAAGGGCACGATGACCAATATTAAAGTAAACCTGTCATAGCATAATAGCTTTAGTCTTTGTGGTCAGTAGAGGGTTTCCTGTTGAACAACTAAATGACAGGGGGCGGGGGAGGGACAGGACCAATTTTTGGGTCCTGTGTGCAGTCTGGGCCTAGAACCCAAGGTTCTCCCCAGATACAAGGAAACTGAACTGAAGAAGAGCGTGGGCACTGCAAGGTGTCCTTAACAGTAAAGTTGGTGGACATGACAGGCCCACTTTAGCACACATCATACAGAACACCACTAGAGTGCATATCTACTGCTTAGATTTTCCTCATCCTAAAACATGGTCTCTACAGTGGTTTTTGAGTATAGACACATCTTAGAAGGTTAATCCATTTAAAATGATATCTCAAGCATGGGAGGAAGCATCACATAGCTTCTCGGACCTTTTCTTAACTCTACCCATCTGCACAGCTTCTTCGACTTTTTAAGCCCCGTACACACGATCGGAAATCCCGCTAAGGCAAAAGTCCGATGAGAGCTTTTGGTCGGAATTTCCAACCGTGTGTATGCTCCATCAGACTTTTGCTGCCAGAGTTTCCGCCAGCAAAAGACTAAGAGCAGGTCCTCTATTTTTCCGACGGAAAAAGTTCCGATTGGAAATTTCCGATCGTCTTTAGCAATTCGGATGTGCAAAATTCCTATGCATGCTCGGAAACATTGAATGCATTGAGCATTTTCTCGGCTCGTTGTAGTGTTGTACGTCGCCGCGTTCTTGACGGTCGAAAGTTCAGAGAACTTTTGTGTGAACGTGTGTATGCAAGCCAAGCTTGAGTGGAATTCTGAGAAAACTCCAATCGTGTGGACGGGGCATAAGTGTCTCCAGAAGTGGAAAAGTTCCCAGCTCTACCCATCTGCATCTTCAGCAGTGGAAAACTTCCCAGCTCCAACCATCTGCATAGCTTCTTGGACCTCTTCTGCCACGTACACACGACCAGACTTTTCGGCAGCAAAAGGTCCGACGGAACTAATCCGTTGGACAATTCGATCGTGTGCGAGCTCCATCGGACCTTTGCTGTCCAAAAATCTGACGGAATTTAGAAATAGAACATGTTTCACATTTTTTCGCTGGAACTCCGCCGGACCCAGTTCCTATGGAGAAATCCACTCGTCTGTATGCTAGTCCGACGGACAAAAACCGATGCTAGGGCAGCTATTGGCTACTGGCTATGAACTTCCTTATTCTAGTCCAGTCGTACGTCATCACGTTCGAATCAGTCGGACTTTGGTGTGATTGTCCGTTCATTCGGAAAATCCATCGGAACTCTGCCGAAAGTCCGTCGGGAAGACCATCGCGGCATTAGTATCTCCAGCAGTGCAAAACTTTCAAACTCTACCCATCTGCATAGCTTCTTGGACCTCTTAGTGTCTCCACAAGTGGAAAACTTCCCAACTCTACCCATCTGCATAGCTTCTTGGACCTCTTAGTGTCTTCAGCAGTTTGAAACTTCCTAGCTTTACCCATCTGCCTAACTTCCTAGACCTCTTAGCATATTGCCCCTGGAGAATTTTTATCTTGTTTTTATTGGGAAGGTGTCGTGGTCCAGAGTTTGACAAATCCAATGGACTCCCCTCCCCATCTCGGTTTGTTGGGTCATTAGCTTGGATAAATTATAACCTTGTGGAATCTCTAGTTCTACCAACCATGTTTGCTATAGATCTTGCTGGTTGGCTATGGGCCTTCCGGGCCATTTCTTGTTTGTAGCTAGTAAGAGATAATTGGATCTGGACATATTCTTTTCATTCTTGTGGGAATCTTTAATTTATTTTATCGGGGGGGGGGGGGGGGGGCAATCTAGGAACGGTGGCCTATGACAAAGTTTTAATTATTTATTGAGTGGTCTATGGCCTTTTGAGGCTGTGAGTAATGAATTATTCACACAGAAAACTGGAGGGGAAAAAAATCTATTACAATTTATAATAACCATTATGAATTGCCTACTACACTAATAAGTGTATGCCCCTGAAAATGAAATGATGAATAAAAGTTTTATTGTAAAAGAATTATGGTGGCACTGCTGATGCTTTAAGTCAATCAGGCACAGGTAGTATTTGGAAGGTGCTTAGAGAATTTTTTATCCTAGGGTCGTATTTTTTTAAGGATTTTATATTATGCAGAATGCAGCTGGAGGAACAAGGCTCCTCTCTTAACAGACTAAACCTGGTGCGGAAATGTCACAGGCGGAGTCCCAGAAAAATAGAAGATGCTGGGGAGGGCATTCAGCCCAGAAACACGCTCATAAAAGTGAAGCCTTGGGCTAACTAAAATTGTGACAATGGTCAAATGTCATCTGCTGCAGATCATGTGGTGAACCTTTAGCACTGGGTTTGCATACAGAAAAGCTAAACCAATAAATGGAGATAAAATGGCCAAAATAATAATTCAAACAAAACAGTCAAGGTAGATAACTATGCAAAAATTTATATAAGAACAAACTTAAATCACAATTGTCATATATGACCAGGGATGGCCAGTGAAGGCTCTTTGGCATACTAGTATCTAAAGAAATGCACCGATGGACACCCTGGTATACATGTGCAAATGAGGCAAGCAGGTGCTACAAAAAAAAAAAAAAAAGGAAATTTTATGACTGAATGTGATGGTAATCCACATTCAGTGCCCATCACTGAGTCTAATGAACCTACATAAGATGCTCTAAGGTTACCAATCAAAAAAAAGATGGAAGCTACCCATCCGGTTGCAGGGATGGCTAAACGCAAGGGGTTACCAAAATCTGCTTCAAAGGGCCAGCAACATTCAAACAATTAACAGTTCAACCTAAAGGGGATCGGTGACCTTGGCCCTCATCTGAGTCCAATACAAGTTCATTCTTATTGTGTTAACATCTCTCCCCATTAACTTTTCAGTGGAATCAACATACAAAATGTTGGATTACCACAAGTTTTAGCAGCAAAAGCAGTGCAAACTGTGTTTTTAATCAAAACATTACATGCAATGAGACTTAACAGTGAGTTCCTGCTTTTCGCACATGGATCTACCGTGTTTCTGAAAGACCTGTTCATACTCTCAACCCAACCGGTATACAAAGACAGCCTTAGGGCTCATGCAAACTGCAGCTCAAAGAAGCTTTTGAGCTCTTATTTTTTCTGCCTGGAAACTCCCCTCTATGTTAGCCAATGTGTCCATGCACACTATGGCTTTTTCAGGCTCACACAGGCATATGCTCTTACATGCAGTGAGAAAAAAAAAACCCACCAAACTCACGGTTTTGAGAGGTGCTTTCGAGCAGAAAAGACGCTCAAGTGCCCAAAAACACGCAAAAGAGCTTTAAAAAGCTTAAAGAAGCTCTAAAACACACACCAAAAAACAAAAGAAAAAGAGAATAGGAAAACTGAGCTGAGGGGAGGATTTGTGAAAAACAAAACCAAAAAAAAAAACACTTATGCTCAAAAAAGCTCATAGAAGCTCAATAAACACCTGCAAAAAGAGCCCAAAAAGTACAAGCATCTTCAATCTGAAATAAAAACTCAATGCCTGCAGTGTGCATAAGCCCTTAGGAGATTCAGAAAAAAATCAACAAGTGTGTGGGATGCATCAAAATAGGATTCTCAATCTTGTCTAAATACAACCAAGCTTCCAGTTCTGGGCTGGACCTCCATAACCCAAAAAACTTAATCTATTTCCTTAAGAAATTTTGGGGGTCAACGGGGATCTATTTATAACTGTTTTCACACAAGGTTCCCACAACTTACTCACATCTTTCTAATTGGATCAAGTTGAAAAATAATGTGTGAATCCTTGCAGTTCTTATTCTTTTGCCTAATCTAAAAATCGACCTTTAAAAGGGGTGGCACGTTCAAAAGCAGACTAAAAAAACTCTAAAAGTCTTCAGGAAAATAGGGATGAATTTGTGGACTGGTGGCACCAAGTTATTCACAAACTACGTCCACCGTCCCTACTGATTGTTGGACCATTCTTCAGAAATGCACACTTTCTGTGAAGGACAGGAGGTGGACACCATACTCGGTGTGACAGACTCACCCGGGACAGAGGATTTTGGAGAGGACTAAATGCCAGCCTCTTCCCTTGTGAATATGGTCCCTAGCATTTGGGGGAACGGTGCTCTTTGTGAGCTGTATGCCTGGGGACCCCTGAGGTGGTGTTACTTTGGATTCAGGTCCATGTCAGCAGTGAAACAAGTCTCGTCTTGTTTTGTGCTTGGGAGCGGTTGGAATATCTGATATCTATATTCAGACTGGGAGGAAGTGGTATATGACGAAATCACTCAAGCGTAGTGTAGGGGCGTTTCGTCACACTTGGTTCCTCCAATGGTAAAAGTTTTGCAATAATTTGGTGCATTTAAGGTATTCCTTTGTACCTCCATAGTGTGACAGGCTAAGGAAATTAAGCTGTGGAAGAGTTGGGTATGACAGGCCCAAGTGTCCTTCAACACCTCAGAACATCACTGTGATATCGAACACGCAACATCCTACCATCCACACCATCTACTATACACAAAGTGTGCATTTCTTGGCTGAAGAAGCAGATTAAACTAAGGTCAGGAGGCTACAATTAAAGCAAGCTTGTGAACAATTACCATCAGCCAGATATCCGGCACCAAATCAGTACTTCTCACTCTAACCTTCATCTTTTCAACCCCTTTTGGAACCAACTAGGCTGCTTTCTCCCATTGACCTTTATAATGCAAGTCTCATTTCCCACCAACAACTAACCAGAGTGAGCAGCAGTAGGCACTTTGCTACTTAAGGTCCATTAAATCAGTGATGTAGAAAAGGATAAAAAACAAAATTTCATAGGGGAGGATGGAGTCAGGAAGTAAACTACTAAATCACAGAGTCTGATTGTTGCCGCTACAGGTGGGTTGCTGCCACTTACCATCGCCTGTTAATAGAAGGGTCGGCATATAAGAGAATTACAATAGGTTAATGCAAGAAGAAGGTGAATTGAAGAAGCAGAGGGAGGAAACGGTTTGTGTGTGTTTATGAATAATGAGTAGAGAGAAAAAGATGGTAGGACACTTACCAAGATTTCCATATATAATTCAGTACTAGTCCCAGCAGAACTTCAACCATTTTACTTTTATTTTAGTTTGAGTTGAGAACAGTTAGAAGTTCTGTTTTCCCATTGAGAGATTTCACATTAACTTCTGTGATCACTCAGGAAGTGGAGATGAATCTTCCCAGTGGGGAAACAGCAATAAAATCCTGACAAAGGTTCTAACACTTCCTCAACCCAAAAGCCTAAAGCGAAAAAAATCTCACCAAGGAATGTACTTTTTACCAACAACATAACTCCTAAAATCCCACCACCCAAAGGGATTTGCTTACTAATATTGAAACTACGATAAAGGGTTGGTGAGCCATTAACGTATCTGCCGAGAGGTCCCTGGTCTTCATCACATTTAGCTTGCTCCGTTGTACATTCGTTTTCCATATTAGTTCAAGCTGGTCATAGATGGATCGAAATTTGGCCTTTTCAGCAGGGAAAAGGTGAATTTCGATTCATCTATGATTGTCCATGCTCTTTTTTGCTCCCAAAAACTCCTGCTCTCTAGCTCTCTTGTCACCTCCTCGACTCCAGGACTTGAATGAATGAATGAATGAAATACTTGTATAGCGCACAATGCGAACTGAATTGCCTCTAGGTCTCTCCCATTCTCCCATTCCAGTCTCTCCCATTCTCTGAAACTACCTATGCCAATCTTTTCGCTTGTGTGCAGGAGAGCACACAGGTGGGCAGCAGAAAGAAGCTGGATAGAAAGAGCAGCAGGGGTAGCTGTGTATAGAGGAACCAATCTCTTCAGTTTCCCCCTGCAGCTGCTGAATGCCTGCGGGAGGGAGAGGAGGAGAAGCGGGCATTCAACAGCTGCAGGAGGAAAATTGAGAAATTGGTTCCTCAATATGCAGCTGCCCCCACTGCTCCCTTATCTAGGTACAGCTCCCCTGGAGCATGGGGCCTTGTCGCAATTGCGACCCCTGTAGGTACGCCCCTGCAATGCATGTTTACTGTGTGTGGGAGCAGCGGCCTCTTTGCTGTGGTCTGACAAGCCCCTAACTAACTTCAAAGCTACAACTCTCCAATATGCAAAGATTATGCTCCCAACTGATTGGAGATCTTATTCTCTGACAAAGCGGGGGGGTGATGGACCTCAGCAGAGAGACCACTCGTACACTCAGAGAGAAAGAGTCCTTCTCTACAGCAATCTGTCGGGGGATAGGTTTTTCTACTTCTACTAGGCTGTGGCTGCTTTAGAGTTACAGTTAGAAAACTAAGACATTGATTAACTTTTTTTTCACGCAAATTGAAAGTATGCAACTGTTCTAAAAGGAAAGTACAATTGGGCTTCAAGAATTTAAATTACTGTTGCCTAATTTTCAAGAATTTAAATTACTGTTGATCAAAAGAAAAACTCTATGATGTCAAAATGAAACATCTTATCATTTATTTTAAAGACCTGCACTTAGTTTTTTTTTTCCCATTATCACTCCTGGTAAAGAAAGGCAATAAGAGAATTCTTCAATAGACAATGCAAGGATAACATACCTTACCTGCACGTCTTAGTGGGACTACCACCTTCCCCCTTTCCCCAACACATCAGATGAGGGGTAAAATTCTAAAATATTTCCAGAACTTGATGTGGAAATCATCTTGAGCCTTCTGAGGTCGACACCTCCAGCTGTCCTTAGGAGCTCCAGCATTAATGAAAAGTTGAGCAACCCTTCGATTACATCAGCCGGAGAGAGCTGCTCCGCAGGGTAGGTTTGGGAATAAAGACACCACATCCATAGACCTAAGCCTACCTGACCTGGACCTTGTCTCACTCCTCCCAGAGGCTACTATAATGTCTATTCATACGTGGTGGAGAAGAGGAGACAGCTTCTGTGAGGATGGCTCTACATAGGCTAAACTTTCCCAATAGTCAATGAAGGAAAACAGATAAGAGACCCCATTCTCTTTTTTATGGAATATAGAAAATGAAGATTACATTGTGACTGTATGTATAATAGAATGACATGGATGATGGAGAGGAAGGGCCGAACAGAAATCAACTCAACTCACCAAATCGCTGACCAATGGGATTGGCTTCTTCTTGCGAAGATCCGGCATGCTGTCAATGCCATACAAACCGCCACCAGGACTGAAAACAGACAGATATTTAGTTATAAAAACATCAAAAGTCATTAAGGTGTGTGACTGTGGTTAGGACCTTAGAGTGTAAGCTCCTTGGATGCAGAGACTGATGTGAACAGGCCCGGTGTTCTCTCTACAACACTGCAGTATATGTCAGAGATATCTAAATGTATAATAATAATAGTGTGTGACTGTGGGGGGGGGGGGGGGGACAGAGTGTAAGCTCCTCTGGTGCAGAGACTGATGTGTACGGCTCAGTGTTCTCTCTACATTACTGTGCAGAGCTATATACATGCTTATTAATGCAAAACAATAATAATAATCATTTTTTTAAGACACTTTCATTTCATTTTTTTTCTACCAAGTTTGTTTTTTCATTAAAAAGATAGATCGATAAATAGCAGGAGTGTTGAATTTACTTGCAGCATCGATGCATCACGATTCGGCATCAATGCCGCGACCGACATAATCGATTTTGGGGTGACATCATCTGTGTGCCGCGCTGTGCCCTGCCTCTCAGAACGGAGCTGAAAGCAGTCGAAAGGCGCTGTACCCCGCCTCTCCACACTGAGCCGTGGGCGTTAGCCGCGCCCTCATTTCCTGCCTCCCACTGACATCATCCCCAGCTGCGACACCGCGTGTTTAGTTGGCTGCTACAGGAGAGGAGACATGTGGAGCGAGTGTCCCCAGCTCCCGGTCTCCAGAGAGTCCTCCTCGGCTCACTGTCACATAGGCTGCTGCGGGTCACCTAAGCCAGCGTCCCGCACTTGTCCTCTTCACAACAGGCTGCTGCAGGAAGTGGCAGACCCCAGCGAGCCAGAAGAATACTGGATGGCTGCGCTCACAGGCTGCAGTGGGAAACCAGTGCACACTGTCATCTCTTGTATTATGGACGCAGTCTCTGACCCTCTCTTGTATCATGTCCACAGTCTCTGAGCCGCTCTTGTATCCTGTCCACAGTCTCTGAGCCTCTCTTGTATCCTGCCTGCAGTCTCTGGCCCTCTCTTATCATGTCCACAGTCTCTGACCCTCTCTTGTATCATGTCCGCAATCTCTGACCCTCTCTTGTATCATGTCCGCAGTCTCTGACCCTCTCTTGTATCATGTCCGCAGTCTCTGACCCTCTATGGTATCCTGTTCGCAGTCTCTGACCCTCTCTTGTATCCTGTTCGCAGTCTCTGACCCTCTCTTGTATCATGTCCGCAATCTCTGACCCTCTCTTGTATCGTGTCTGCAGTCTCTGACCATCTCCTGTAGTAGGTCTGCAGTCTCTGACCATCTCCCGTAGTAGGTCTGCAGTCTATGACCATCTCCCGTAGTAGGTCTGCAGTATCTGACCATCTCCCGTAGTAGGTCTGCAGTCTCTGACCATCTCCTGTAGTCATTTGGGGGCAGTCTGGAGCTCCTCTTTAAGTTGTCTGCTGTGTTTACACTTTGCTACATGCAGGGAGTGTTGTCTTTTTTTTTTTAAGAACAGATAAAATTAAAAAAATGTAGTTCTTCTTACTTCTTCTGACTGTGGACAGGATAATCGTAATCGAATCGTGAGGCCAGTGAAGATGCGCACCCCTAATAAATAGATCCAATGTTTTGTTTAAAAATAAAGATTTATTCCATCACAAAGGACCTGCAAAGCACTGTGGGTTATCTAAATAAAAAAGAAAGCTCTCTTTCAGGTAAGCTCTCTCTAACTGAAATCTCAGACAGATTACAGTGATATATTTGATTTCCTAAAGAAAAATTAACATGTTTTGAAGCTTTTTTTGTTGTAAGTTTACATCTTATACTGATCACTTCTCTGCCCTTTGGCTAAGATCAAATAGTATCTGTTCCTATCAGTTTCCAGGGGAGGCGCTGTGGTGCTCTCATCGGAAAGTGCTATGCAAATCCTCTGGCGTGATGGTATCTGGATGGTCCGATTCAGCAGGGGCCAAACCCGAGTGCTCCTGGGTAAGGGAAGCTAGTACTCAATCGAGTCTGAGTGGGCCAGAAGGGTACTCCCGGTACGGATGGGTGCTGCACTGGTCTGGCCAAAGGGCTGAGTCAACCCGGCCTTCTGGCTAGGATTGGTGTGGTTCATTGTTCTTGTCAGCATCCGGTGGAGGAGCTGTCACCCTGACCATGAGATCAAGGTGTTGCCATGCAAATCCACTGGACCATGATGGGGGCCTGGAAAGGTTAGTATCCGTGGAGGCTGTGTTTGGCATCAGCAGCTCTCCCAGTGAAAACCTAGAAGGGCTAACTATCTGGCAGGGATGGAGGGCTGCACTGGTCCGGCTGAGGGTTGGGCCTGAAAAGAAGCCCATGGTGTATGTGCCCCTGGAGTGGCAGTCCAGAGGTGACGTAAAATCACTGTGAGTGAGGGTCACTCTGATTTATGGCACCACGGTCACTGCACCATTCACACTTTTTTCTCCCCTGCCTCCTGGGCTGGGCCTTTTGGCTGGGACCCGGAGGAATTTTTGATTCCTGGCTATTGTACCACACAATGGTCACCTTTCACTCTCCTCTCCACTTCCTTCTCCCCACCTTCTTTTATTTAAGCCCTTTTACGTTTGTACATGGTATTTGCACGTGTGACTGGTAGGGTGTAGGTTCTTGGGCCTGCCCTGAAAGTCTTGGGAGGAGGTGGACATGGCCTTCTGACTTAGTTCGCCCTCTCTCATGGGGTTGCCCTTCGGGGAGCCCCACCTAGTACTTGGGTGGGTCTGTTTCGGCAGACCCTCCAATGAATGGGGTCTGCCTGGTTTAGGCCAGATGGACCAAGTGTAAGTACCTCAGTCCCCGTCTGGAGCCTAACGCCCTGGGGGGTACAGGGCAAGGTCCTTCGATACCGGAGGACTTGTGTACACCCGTTGCACTTTTTGTGTTTCAGGCTTTATGTGTGTGCACTTTTTTGGGCACCGGGGGAAGTTTTTGGAGTGTGTTCACACACCACGGGCTTTCAAATAACTGATGTTTTATATCTGAAAAAATATATATACATATATACTGTATATGCGTTACATAGGCGGCAAGAGGTCATACTCAAAAGAGCGGCGTTAGAGCTGGGAGAAAGGAGGCAAGCTCATGCAGTTAACAGGGCAGCAACTCAATGTGTCAGGCTTTGTCACAGAAAGTAAAACTAAACAAAAGTAAAATATAAACCTTCTATTGGGTAAGTCAAGAATATAACCCTTGTCGGGTTTTTTTTGCCATCTGAGTCCCATTGGGGAGATTTCCCTTCACTTCCTGCCCCAATTGAAAAAAAAAAAAAAAAAAAAACAGGAAGTGAGAAAAAAGCCCTCCAAAGTGAGGAAATCCCTGGTTGTCAGGAGAACTGGTGTCCCCCCCATTGGAAGGTTTCCTTTCAATTGGGGACAACCCAAAATTGGGTCTTGGTAATTACTTGGTAATAATAGTAACAAATAGAAAATATGAATCTCCTTAAAGGGGGCGCAGACAGAAATAAAACCTGACAGAGGTTCCAATCCCCCTCCACTCTAACACAATTTTTTTTCAAATTTTGTTATAGGAGGATGGCGGGGAATCTCTATTACCGCATCTCTAGTGAGTCACATGCCGGTAATCCTGCGGAACGATGCGTTTCGCCCATATTGAGAATTTCTTGACATCACTAGAGCCATCCAGAAGATTATTTTCTCTATAAATAAGGACGCAAGTGCTCAAGGCTGCCTGTCTGCTCTGCTGAGAGCTGAACACAACTGCATAGACAATCTATATACTGGAACCATCCATTAGATATAGACACGCCAGTCCGTGCGCACTGCAACGTCACACCTAACCCTTTCATTACCGGAGATTATCCATGTTTAGTTGTTCAGACCAAACGTAGTAGCATCATTATACCTGACTTAGCCTGGCAAAAGCTCGGTGACTAATCTGCATTCCTAAATCATTTAAAGATTGTGTTTTAGGAACAAATAAGGCTTTTATTTGATAGTATGTTTTACTAAATAACCCTTTTTTTTTATTATAATAAATTCATTGGAGGATTATTTATTTATTAATTTTTTTAACAAACCTATTCTTTACATTTGTTTTAAACACAAAAAAATGTAACTTTAAAAAAAAAAATGAAAAACAAAATATATATTGGATTAAAAAAAAAAATCTCTAATTTACATAGATATATGGATATCAGTGATCTCATTCTGCAATTGCTCATCGGTCACAATGATCTCCTGTCTTCAGTACTTTCTGACCCCCTCTCTAGAACAAGTATGCATATAAGAAAAGTCAGATTGAACTCCTTATTTGTATACGTGTTCTGGGTCTACATATAAGATATATATGTTTGCTTTTTCTTTTCCCTTCTTGTGCTACTATTCCCAGAGCCCCCCATGCCCCTTTCTCTCCTATTTATACTAGAGCCCCCTCCCATACCCTTCCTTTCCTATTCTTCCCAAATCCCCCCTTTCCCTTCCCTTGCATTTCTTCTCAGAGCCCCCTCCCATACCCTTCCTTTCCTATTCTTCCCAAATCCCCCCTTTCCCTTCCTCTGCATTTCTTCTCAGAGCCTCCTCCCATACCCTTCCTCTCCTATTCTACTTAGAACCTGCTATGCCCTTCCCTTCTTATTCTCCCCACAGCCCCTCCCAAGCTCTTCCTCTCCCATTCTTCCTAGAGCCCACATGTCATTTTTCCTCTGGTATTCTTCCCAGAACCCCCTATGCCCTTCCTCTCCCATTCTTTACAGAGCCCTCCCTATACCCTTATTCTCTCATTCTTTCCAGAGCCCCCTATACCCATCCTCTTCCATTTTTCCCAGAGCCCCCCATGCCCCTTTTCTCCCATTCTTCCTAGAGCCCACATGTCCTTCCTTTGGTATTCTTCCCAGAGCCTCCTATGCCCTTCCTCTCCCATTCCTTCCAAAGCGGTCCCCCCCCCATACCCTTGTCCTTCCTTTGGTATTCTTCCCAGAGCCCCCATGACCTTCCTCTCCTATTCTTCCCAAAGCACCCCATGCCCTCCCTCTCCTATTATTTCCAGAGCCCCCCCATGCCCTTCCTCTCTTACTCTTCCCAGAAGACCCCATGGCCTCCCTCTCTTAATCTTCCCAGAGCCCCCCCCCCCCCATTATTTTCTTCTCACATTCTTCCCACAGACCTCCATGTCCTTCCTCTCCCATTTTTCCCATAGCCCCCCATGCCCTTCCTAGATTATAAGCAAACCTTGATTAGTGAAACGTGTTAATCTTGCCATGCCTGCATAAAGGTCTCATGAAGTCTTATAATGTATCTTGATTTTGATTTTCAATAAAGTAATCACTGATTCATACCTAGGAGTGCGGTCAACCTTTCTTGAACCATAGGCTCTTTTCCAGGCTACGGACTGGACCTGCACCACAGGGTTGAAGGGAGCAATCATTCCCACCTGGAGTTGCACAGCTCTGTCTTTGTATCAGTTACCCTTCCTCTCCCGTTCTTCCCACATCCCCAAATGCCCTGCCTCTCCCGTTCTTCCCACAGCCTCCAATGCCCTTCCCAGAGCACCCTATGCCCTTCCTCTCCCGTTCTTCCCAGAGTCTGCCATGCCCTTCCTCTTCCATTCTTCCCAAAGCCCCCCATGCCCTTCCTCCCTTATTCTTCCTAGAGCCCACTACTATCTCCTTTACACCAATAGCTTTATTAGTGTTCTGTGGCCCACGCTTCTCCCCTTTTGATGCCCACCATGCAAGGAACAGGCACATTTTGCTGGTTAAAATGAGTTTATCCAGTGACTCACAAATATACAGTATCTCACAAAAGTGAGTACACCTCTCGCATTTATGTAAATATTTTATTTTATCTTTTCATGTGATAACACTGAAGAAATTACTCTTTGCTACAATGTAAAGTAGTGAGAGTACAGCTTGTATAACAGTGTAAATATGGTGTTTTCACTCTCACTCTCTAATACTGGTCACTGGAAGTTCAACATGGCACCTCATGGCAAAGAACTCTGAGAATTTGATCCTGTCATATCCAGAGGTTGTCCTTGTGAAATAGACGTATGAGTGCTGCCAGCATTGCTGCAGAGGTTGAAGGGGTGGGGGGTCAGCCTGTCAGTGCTCAGACCATACGCCACACACTGCATCAAAATGGTCTGCATGGCTGTTGTCCCAGAAGGAAGTCTCTTCTAAAGATGATGCACAAGAAAGCCTATAAACAGTTTCCTGAAGATAAGCAGACTAAGTACATGGATTACTGGAACCATGTCCTGTGGTTTGACGAGACCAAGATAAACGCATTTGGTTCAGATGGTATCAAGCGTGTGTGGTGGCAATCAGGTGAGGAGTACAAAGACAAGTGTGTCTTGCCTACAGTCAAGCATGATGGTGGGAGTGTCATGAGTGCTGCCGGTGTCTTATCATATAAGGTCCTCCATCCGATAGTGTCCACTGCGTACTGCGCATGCGCAGTACACACCAACACAGATTCCGAAAATTGCCGAGGATGAACGGCGCCTGCGCCGTGAGTCCAGGTTCTATCCCCACTATCCAAGTGGACATAGAGTAGGAATATAAGCGCTGCGCAAACTGTTGGCGCTATATAAATCCTGAATAATAATAATAATAATAATAATAAAAGAGCTGAGCGCAGCGAGGCCGAGCCCGAAGCGTGGCGAGCGAAGCTCGCCCGCGAGGGGCCCTCTAATATTCACAACCCTATGTCCGCTTGGATGGTGGGGCTATCACCTCCACTCACGGCGCACGCGCCGTTCAGCTTCGGAGATTTTCCGAAGCTTCGTCTGCTCCGTACTGCGCATGTGCAGTACGGCGCGGACACTATATGATGGCTGGACACTATATGGCACAACACCGGCACTGGGGAGCTACAGTTCATTGAGGGAACCATGAATGCCAACATGTACTGTGACATACTGAAGCAGAGCATGATCAACTCTCTCTGGAGACTGTGCCGCAGGGCAGTATTTCAACATGATAACGACCCCAAACACACCTCCAAGATGACCACTGCCTTGCTAAAGAAGCTGAGGGTAAAGGTGATGGACTGGCCAAGCATGTCTCTAAACTCTATTGAGCATTTGTGGGGCTTCCTCAAATGGAAGGTGGAGGAACGCAAGGTCTCCAACATCCACCAGCTCTGTGATGTCCTCATGGAGGAGTGGAAGAGGAATCCAGTGACAACCTGTGAAGCTCTGGTGACCTCCATGCCCAAGAGGGTTAAGGCAGTGCTGGAAAATACTCACAAGGGTGTACTCACTTTTGTGCGATACTGTATTTAAAACAAATAAAAATAACATTCGGAATGAATATTTCCCTCCATGTGGACGGGGTTCCGAATTAGATAAAGAAATGCATTGCTGTGCACTGAAAGCAGCAATTCGCTCTCTTCCCACATGGGGGGGACTCAGGGGGGCGGGGGGGACACGGGGTCTGAACCATCAGATGAGGGCAGCAGTTTAACATGATGCAGCGCAAAGCCAGCCCAACCCTTTGTAAATAGAACGTATGCAAAACACACCCTGAGGTTTCCTCCCCGGATACTTTTGTTTCAAAGCTGCGGAACTCCAAAGTATGGGATATTAATGAGAGGTTGTTTTAATGTCGGACAGGAAGGACGCCCACTGCGGTGTTACATAACAATGTCGGCATTTTGCTGGCTGTGCAGCATCAGATTTAGTGACTTAACAAGGCTCTTGTACAGCGCTGCTAATCCAGCAAAGGAATCCTGCAAAATATTCAAATATGAGAATCGCTAGACTCCAGCCTGACAGATACATCTCTTCTTATTATCGAATCTTCTATAAAGCCTCACCGGCCCACTTTTCACAGGAAGGTCGGGATGGGGGGGGGGGGGGGGGCTTGGGGCTACATTCATTTTCAGTTTATCAGACAACTTAGAAAAATCCTTTATAACCCTCATAAGACGTCTGTGTAAACCCTGAAGAAGAGAGCTCTGGTGGGGGCAACGCTACGAGAACCAAACCAAACCGCCTGATTGGTTTTTTAACATGAACTGAGAATGAGTGAATCCAACAGCTTGAATTCAGCCACACAGAAAGAATAGGATTGATGACACTCATCTCCAGTATATGGATAGGCTGCATTCTATATGAAGTCCCTGATGTATAGTGAATGGATAGGCTAGGTTCTAGGTGATGTCTCTCTAGTAAATTGATTGGCTATACTCCCAGTGATGTCACTGGTCTCTAATGACTGGCTAGGCTGCACATTCAGTGATGTCATCAGTCTCTAATGACTGGATAGGCTGCACACTCAGTGATGTCAGCGGTCTCTAGTGATTGGATAGGCTGCACACTCAGTGATGTCACCTGTCTCTAATGACTGGATAGGCTGCACACTCAGTGATGTCATCGGTCTCTAATGATTGGATAGGCTGCACACTCAGTGATGTCAGTGGTCTCTAGTGACTGGATAGGCTGCACACTCAGTGATGTCAGCAGTCTCTAGTGATTGGATAGGCTGCACACTCAGTGATGTCAGTGGTCTCTAGTGACTGGATAGGCTGCACACTCAGTGATGTCAGCAGTCTCTAGTGATTGGATAGGCTGCACACTCAGTGATGTCAGTGGTCTCTAGTGACTGGATAGGCTGCACACTCAATGATGTCACTGGTCTCTAGTGAGTGGATAGGCTGCACACTCAGTGATGTCAGTGGTCTCTAGTGACTGGATAGGCTGCACACTCAATGATGTCACTGGTCTCTAGTGAGTGGATAGGCTGCACACTCAGTGATGTCACTGGTCTCTAGTGAGTGGATAGGCTGCACACTCAGTGAAAAAAAAAAAAAAAAAATCATTTTTTTTTTTTTAGCTGCTCATTTTTTTAACCATGGTGAATAATAGTTTTTTTTTTTATTTTTTTTTTTTATAGTAATGGTATACCATACATAAAATCCACGTGGTGACATTTAGTTTGACGTTTTTTTTTTTTTTTTTGGGTATTAGAAAAAGTGCACTGGTAAAATATCTAAGAAAGAAAATGTTAAATATCTTTAATGTTTGTTTTATTTTTAGGAGGAAAATATAATGTGTTTTGTTACTAAAATGTTGATGCTTATTCCTCAGATTAGTTCTATGTCCTGAGTTGATTTATTTAAGGTCTTCAGAACAGGAGACCACAGCCTTCAAAGACAATTCAACAATGGAAGTATTGTTCTAAAGTGTTTTTTTTTTTTTTTTTTCATATGTAAACATTTATGGGTTTCACCCCCCCCCCCCCCCCACTAGCTAAATATTGGTGCAGCCATCTGAGTCTATACTGCCCAGTTTTCTTGTTCCTATTTACAGTATGAAGTGTTAAATCTTTTTTTGTTGTGTTATGATCTGACGTATATGAGTTTTGAAATTTTAAGAGTTTCAATGCCCCAGATCACAGGTGTCAAACAAGGCCCACGGGCTGAATCCGGCCCTCCAGGCCATTTCATGTGGCCCTCGCACCTCTCCTGCAGCTGCAGGAGAGCTCCAGCCCTCCTCTGGTCCTCCTTCAGACCCTGTACTTTCTGCTTTCAAGCAATGCATGCAGCTTCTTCCCAGCAGTAGCATAAGGAAAAGGGTTGCACTGTGATGTTAGGGAGAGTAGAGGACTCAACTTCTTATGGTGGGGTGGCTCTTGACATCTAATGTAAGGGGAGGGGATGTGTTGGACATCTAATCGTACAGATACAACCGGCCCTTTTGAGGACAATCATAATGCTGATGGGGCCCACGATGAAATTGAGCTTGGCACCCCTGGCCTAGATAATTAAGCATCTCCTGTCTTAGACGACGTTTCCACTATAGTGACCCCCCAAAGTCACATAATTCAGAGACTCTGGAGTGTGACTTTGATTCATGTCCACAGTCTCTAGATCAGAGTCGCATCAAGGTAGCGCAAGAACCTTTTCAAAGTTTCTGCAACTTTAAGTCGCAATAGTGGGAACTGAGCCTTATATAGTTTTTGTATATTATTTTATGATGAAAAGTTTTTATTAAGATTGAATTGAATAATTGCTGCTCTAGTTTAAACTATGATGACAAAAAAAAAAAAAAAAGTAATGAATGTATTATTACTACATGTATGTCAGTATTACTACATTGAGTGTTAACATTACTTGGGTATTATTAAGATTTTGAATCAGACCTGTCACAAATCTTCTGCTTTTCTATAGATCTGTCCCCTCTATTCTCAAAGATCAGTAGGTATGCTGGCATTATATAGTAGGTGAGGTTGAGAAGTCCATGAAGTCCAACCTATGTGTGTGATGTATTACTATTAGCATTTAGTTCCAATGCTTTAACTTATAAGGTCTGCGGTTGAGATTAGACCTCCTGTTAATTGAATTAGCTACTTGCCCAGCCAGTACTGCCTTTTCAAGCTGAAGCAGATTGCCTTAGGCTTTCAATAATAATGTCCCAAGCAAGTCTGCCTTTGTGTCTCCAAGTCTATTTTAAGCTAGTTTCCTGTTCGGTGACACCATGCAACTTCACTTATAGATTCCTGTGTGACTGTTTGCATGGCTACTCATTTCTAGCCGTCTTATGTGTCTTTGTGTATCTGTCCCCAATGTCTGTGTGTGTGTCCAGGCACAAACCTGGGTGAGTAAGAGGGCCGCAACCGGGGAACTGTTTGCAGCACAACCCATCTCTACCATTAAGAGCTCTGGAGAAGACAAGGCAGTTCCTTAGACTCTGCGCCTCGGCCCTTTCAAGGGCCCTCACCATTTTTGCATGTGCGGACATGCTGTGTTCTCCCCAGATAGTACCATTAGGTATCCTTCCGGCCTAAGAACCCTTGTATATCAACTGTATCTTGTGAAACTGACTTCCTGTGAACCCTGAACCCCAGTACTGCACTATACCCCTGTCATTCTTGTAAATCCTGTATTCTGTGCTCTCTTGTCTACGTTCCTGTAGAATCACTGATCCAAGATGTATATGATAGCAGCCCCCCTCTGAGAAGCCTATTGTTCATGATAAATGTTTCATTGAATTCAGGATAGTCTAGATTAAATGACAGTTGAATAATATTTTATACTGAATGATAATGGCTTACGTTTTTCTTTTTTTTCTAGATCGTATTTGCCTCTAGAACATAAATTTACTTCAGCAGTAAAAAAAACTCAACGGCTTTATGGGCATTTTTGTTAATGATCAAATGTTGGACTAACAATCTGAGTGACGCCATCTTCATAAATTTCCTCCCTGATTTCGTGGCTTTTTGACATCAGCCACAAACAGCATTGATGGAAAAGAGTGCTTTCAAAAGCTTTGTAAATGTCTGAAGAACTTTGATACTTATCATGTCAGCTGTCTAAAGAGAAAATCAAAAACGCAAAAAGATCTGCACACCTACCGGAAGTTTCTTGTCATGTGGACTGCGATGGTCCTGAAGAAAAGAAGATTATGTATGAACATTGTATGCGTTCTTAAGGTGTTGCAGTGGAGTCTTATAGACTAGCTGTCAAAGTTACAGCGGAGGAATCAACAAAAGACTTGGCGTTCTTCATACATTGTTAGATCAATGTGTAATTTTTTATTTTAGTGATTTTTTTGTATTTTTACATTTTTGTTTAGCCTTCAAAAAAGCAAAATGAGGTTTTTCTGCAGAAGTAAATTGTGTACATAAATTAGGAGAAATATGAACTAGAAAAATATATATTTCAACTAAGATTAGGCAGTTAGAGCGATGTTGGAGCGATTGATAGGAATTGTAGTTGTATCTGCTTTTATTGAAAATGCCATTTGTGTTAGGTTTTATATGATTTAATGGAACTTCGTTTTTTCCATCTTCCCCATTATCTTGACACTTAATATTCACATCTACTTAGGCCCTACACAGCTTTAACTGTCACCAAAAGAATCTCTACACTGAATAGTCAAGAACCCAACTGTCCACATCCACTATGTGAATTGTTTGGTTTAGTGCTGTTATCTTATGTTTTGTTAGTTATGTGGTCAATTTTTAATTTGACCAAAAGATGGGATTGAGCGGGTAAATGGAATCGCCATTTATTTATAAACAATTTTGTCATGATTATCAAAATTGTATTCTGATTAAGCAAGAGTATTTGTTTCAAATACACAGGATGTGTTTTCAAAGCTGTCTTGGTAGTGTCTAAATGCCAATCACACCCCAAGCTGTGAATGGCATTTTCCCAGAGAATCTGGAAGTGACACCTAGGTGCAAAATGACCATCCCTGTGTGAATATAAATACAATTACAACTTGATCAGACCTTCAAAGAGCACAAGACTCCCCCCCCCCCCCTTTTTAGAATGTATAAATATAGTCAGATGCCTAGCTAGTGCAGAACAATAGATTTGAATGTATACCATGCACTGTACAAAGTTTGTTCTCCATGCTTGTGGATAGCTACACGCCTGTATATTAAAACACATCATTTTGAATTTGGCTTCAGCAGTCAACGTAACTGAAAGCCCTTAAGTTCTGGGTTTTTCCCTTAGCACTAGTGACTGGATAGGTTGCACACTCAATGATGTCACTGGTCTCTAGTGACTGGATAGGCTGCGCACTCAGTGATGTCATCAGTCTCTAATGACTGGATAGGCTGCACACTCAGTGATGTCACTGGTCTCTAGTGACTGGATAGGCTGCGCACTCAGTGATGTCATCAGTCTCTAATGACTGGATAGGCTGCACACTCAGTGATGTCAGCGGTCTCTAGTGATTGGATAGGCTGCACACTCAGTGATGTCACCTGTCTCTAATGACTGGATAGGCTGCACACTCAGTGATGTCATCGGTCTCTAATGATTGGATAGGCTGCACACTCAGTGATGTCACTGGTCTCTAGTGACTGGATAGGCTGCGCACTCAGTGATGTCATCAGTCTCTAATGACTGGATAGGCTGCACACTCAGTGATGTCAGCGGTCTCTAGTGATTGGATAGGCTGCACACTCAGTGATGTCACCAGTCTCTAGTGACTGGATAGGCTGCACACTCAGTGATGTCACCAGTCTCTAGTGATTGGATAGGCTGCACACTCAGTGATGTCACCAGTCTCTAGTGATTGGATAGGCTGCACACTCAGTGATGTCACCGGTTTCTACTGACTGGATAGGTTGCACAATCAATGATGTCACTGGTCTCTAGTGACTGGATAGGCTGCACACTCAGTGATGTCATCAGTCTCTGACGACCGGATAAGCTGCACACTCAGTGATGTCAGCGGTCTCTAGTGACTGGATAGGCTGCACACTCAGTGATGTCATCAGTCTCTAATGACTGGATAGGCTGCACACTCAGTGATGTCAGCGGTCTCTAGTGATTGGATAGGCTGCACACTCAGTGATGTCAGCGGTCTCTAGTGATTGGATAGGCTGCACACTCAGTGATGTCACCTGTCTCTAATGACTGGATAGGCTGCACACTCAGTGATGTCATCGGTCTCTAATGATTGGATAGGCTGCACACTCAGTGATGTCAGTGGTCTCTAGTGACTAGATAGGCTGCACACTCAGTGATGTCAGCAGTCTCTAGTGATTGGATAGGCTGCACACTCAGTGATGTCAGCGGTCTCTAGTGACTGGATAGGCTGCACACTCAATGATGTCACTGGTCTCTAGTGAGTGGATAGGCTGCACACTCAGTGATGTCACCGGTCTCTACTGACTGGATAGGTTGCACACTCAATGATGTCAGCGGTCTCTAGTGATTGGATAGGCTGCACACTCAGTGATGTCAGCGGTCTCTAGTGAATGGATAGGCTGCACACTCAGTGATCTCACCTGTCTCTAATGACTGGATAGGCTGCACACTCAGTGATGTCATCGGTCTCTAATGATTGGATAGGCTGCACACTCAGTGATGTCAGTGGTCTCTAGTGACTGGATAGGCTGCACACTCAGTGATGTCACCAGTCTCTAATGATTGGATAGGCTGCACACTCAGTGATGTCAGCAGTCTCTAGTGATTGGATAGGCTGCACACTCAGTGATGTCAGCGGTCTCTAGTGACTGGATAGGCTGCACACTCAATGATGTCACTGGTCTCTAGTGACTGGATAGGCTGCACACTCAGTGATGTCAGCAGTCTCTAGTGATTGGATAGGCTACACACTCAATGATGTCACTGGTCTCTAGTGACTGGATAGGCTGCACACTCAGTGATGTCACTGGTCTCTAGTGACTGGATAGGCTGCACACTCAGTGATGTCACCAGTCTCTAGTGACTGGATAGGCTGCACACTCAGTGATGTCACCAGTCTCTAGTGATTGGATAGGCTGCACACTCAGTGATGTCACCGGTTTCTACTGACTGGATAGGTTGCACAATCAATGATGTCACTGGTCTCTAGTGACTGGATAGGCTGCACACTCAGTGATGTCATCAGTCTCTGACGACCGGATAAGCTGCACACTCAGTGATGTCAGCGGTCTCTAGTGACTGGATAGGCTGCACACTCAGTGATGTCACCGGTCTCTACTGACTGGATAGGTTGCACACTCAATGATGTCACTGGTCTCTAGTGACTGGATAGGCTGCGCACTCAGTGATGTCATCAGTCTCTAATGACTGGATAGGCTGCACACTCAGTGATGTCAGCGGTCTCTAGTGATTGGATAGGCTGCACACTCAGTGATGTCAGCGGTCTCTAGTGATTGGATAGGCTGCACACTCAGTGATGTCACCTGTCTCTAATGACTGGATAGGCTGCACACTCAGTGATGTCATCAGTCTCTAATGATTGGATAGGCTGCACACTCAGTGATGTCAGAGGTCTCTAGTGACTAGATAGGCTGCACACTCAGTGATGTCAGCAGTCTCTAGTGATTGGATAGGCTGCACACTCAGTGATGTCAGCGGTCTCTAGTGACTGGATAGGCTGCACACTCAATGATGTCACTGGTCTCTAGTGAGTGGATAGGCTGCACACTCAGTGATGTCACCGGTCTCTACTGACTGGATAGGTTGCACACTCAATGATGTCAGCGGTCTCTAGTGATTGGATAGGCTGCACACTCAGTGATGTCAGCGGTCTCTAGTGAATGGATAGGCTGCACACTCAGTGATCTCACCTGTCTCTAATGACTGGATAGGCTGCACACTCAGTGATGTCATCGGTCTCTAATGACTGGATAGGCTGCACACTCAGTGATGTCATCGGTCTCTAATGATTGGATAGGCTGCACACTCAGTGATGTCACCTGTCTCTAATGACTGGATAGGCTGCACACTCAGTGATGTCACCAGTCTCTAATGATTGGATAGGCTGCACACTCAGTGATGTCAGTGGTCTCTAGTGACTAGATAGGCTGCACACTCAGTGATGTCAGCAGTCTCTAGTGATTGGATAGGCTGCACACTCAGTGATGTCAGCGGTCTCTAGTGACTGGATAGGCTGCACACTCAATGATGTCACTGGTCTCTAGTGAGTGGATAGGCTGCACACTCAGTGATGTCACCGGTCTCTACTGACTGGATAGGTTGCACACTCAATGATGTCACTGGTCTCTAGTGACTGGATAGGCTGCGCACTCAGTGATGTCATCAGTCTCTAATGACTGGATAGGCTGCACACTCAGTGATGTCAGCGGTCTCTAGTGATTGGATAGGCTGCACACTCAGTGATGTCAGCAGTCTCTAGTGATTGGATAGGCTGCACACTCAGTGATGTCAGTGGTCTCTAGTGACTAGATAGGCTGCACACTCAGTGATGTCAGCAGTCTCTAGTGATTGGATAGGCTGCACACTCAGTGATGTCAGCGGTCTCTAGTGACTGGATAGGCTGCACACTCAATGATGTCACTGGTCTCTAGTGAGTGGATAGGCTGCACACTCAGTGATGTCACCGGTCTCTACTGACTGGATAGGTTGCACACTCAGTGATGTCAGCAGTCTCTAGTGATTGGATAGGCTACACACTCAATGATGTCACTGGTCTCTAGTGACTGGATAGGCTGCACACTCAGTGATGTCACTGGTCTCTAGTGACTGGATAGGCTGCACACTCAGTGATGTCACCAGTCTCTAGTGACTGGATAGGCTGCACACTCAGTGATGTCACCAGTCTCTAGTGATTGGATAGGCTGCACACTCAGTGATGTCACCGGTTTCTACTGACTGGATAGGTTGCACAATCAATGATGTCACTGGTCTCTAGTGACTGGATAGGCTGCACACTCAGTGATGTCATCAGTCTCTGACGACCGGATAAGCTGCACACTCAGTGATGTCAGCGGTCTCTAGTGACTGGATAGGCTGCACACTCAGTGATGTCACCGGTCTCTACTGACTGGATAGGTTGCACACTCAATGATGTCACTGGTCTCTAGTGACTGGATAGGCTGCGCACTCAGTGATGTCATCAGTCTCTAATGACTGGATAGGCTGCACACTCAGTGATGTCAGCGGTCTCTAGTGATTGGATAGGCTGCACACTCAGTGATGTCAGCGGTCTCTAGTGATTGGATAGGCTGCACACTCAGTGATGTCACCTGTCTCTAATGACTGGATAGGCTGCACACTCAGTGATGTCATCGGTCTCTAATGATTGGATAGGCTGCACACTCAGTGATGTCAGTGGTCTCTAGTGACTAGATAGGCTGCACACTCAGTGATGTCAGCAGTCTCTAGTGATTGGATAGGCTGCACACTCAGTGATGTCAGCGGTCTCTAGTGACTGGATAGGCTGCACACTCAATGATGTCACTGGTCTCTAGTGAGTGGATAGGCTGCACACTCAGTGATGTCACCGGTCTCTACTGACTGGATAGGTTGCACACTCAATGATGTCAGCGGTCTCTAGTGATTGGATAGGCTGCACACTCAGTGATGTCAGCGGTCTCTAGTAAATGGATAGGCTGCACACTCAGTGATGTCAGTGGTCTCTAGTGACTGGATAGGCTGCACACTCAGTGATGTCACCAGTCTCTAATGATTGGATAGGCTGCACACTCAGTGATGTCACTGGTCTCTAGTGACTGGATAGGCTGCACACTCAGTGATGTCACCAGTCTCTAGTGACTGGATAGGCTGCACACTTAGTGATGTCACCAGTCTCTAGTGATTGGATAGGCTGCACACTCAGTGATGTCACCGGTTTCTACTGACTGGATAGGTTGCACACTCAATGATGTCACTGGTCTCTAGTGACTGGATAGGCTGCACACTCAGTGATGTCATCAGTCTCTGACGACCGGATAAGCTGCACACTCAGTGATGTCAGCGGTCTCTAGTGATTGGATAGGCTGCACACTCAGTGATGTCAGCGGTCTCTAGTGATTGGATAGGCTGCACACTCAATGATGTCACTGGTCTCTAGTGAGTGGATAGACTGCGCAATCAGAGACAATAAAAAAAAAATCTCATAGAAGTTCTAACTCTTGCAAAAACATAAGAAAATGCTTTGATTGGTGTTCTGTTTTAAAAATGGGAATTCTAGTGTAGAAATAAGACTATATTGTCTACATTCACTAATGGCTCCTTCATTAGTAGTCATTAAGGCCGTTCCATTGTCATCAAACAATAAAAAGATGAAAGAGACAACATGCAGAAAAGAAGATATGAAAGAGGCTTTACATGTTGTGTTCTGCAGAGCAATATATCATCGGCAAGTTACGGGTTTGATTAAATGTGTTATTTTACAATATTTATGCAACGAGAAGCCAAAGGTAGAGTTCTTTTGTGTCGTGTAAAGATCTACGGGTCCGATGGCATTTCATCTTCAAGGAGAAGTACAGGGAAAGCTTGTTTGGCTGTACTTCTCCTGTGGATCACAAGAATGCAGTTCCTTTTGCACCCCCTGTGACCTGTTTTCAGAAGACAGCGGGCTGAAGTCCGCCGTCTGCTGACGTCACAGAGACAGGCTCGGGCAAGATCAAGACAATGGAGTCGGGATTCGCCCGCATGCCTGCAACGGAACCCGGCTCATCCTCTCATCAAGTTCCTGAGAGCCTGAGCCGGCTGCTTCTGCCCCCTCCACAGCCCATCGCTGCAGTGGGGGGGGGGGGGGGGGGCAGAGCAATCAGCGGTGACTGATAGTCAGCAGCTCTCTGCTCCGAGTGCTCTGAGAACCGAGCGATCAGCGGTATTTGATCACACAGTTCTCAGTGTTAAAGGCGTCGTGGGACAGCTGTGGAATCGGACTGATGCTGCATCCAACTAGCTAAGAATGATTATTAAATAAAAAGAACACATATACAGTACTTCTCTTTTAAAGCCAAAACAAACTGTATCTGAGCACCACAAACTGAAAACACTACTGAAATCATTTTTAATATTCAAAGCAAATTTGTCCACCCATCCAGGCTTTATTTGCTTGAGAAACACCTTTGAAAAACATCCCCCTAGCAGTTCTAGCTGTGGCCATCTTGAGTAAGGGCAGATTATTAATTTAGCTGGAAACCATCTGCCCTTAGCTCAGGCATGCAGGCAGGGGGGTGTGCTTAGCTGAGAAAGCCCTTCCCCTAGATCAGGGGTTTCCAAACTTTTTAAACAAGAGGCCTGTTTCTTCAGACTTTAGGAGGGCTGGATTGTGGAAGCAGAAAATGTCTTGGTGTCAGCGGGAGTAAACAAAGCCAAATCCTTAGTGGGATGAATAGTGCCCCATCATTGGTGTCAGTGGGATGAATAGTGCCCCATCATTGGTGTCAGTGGGATGAATAGTGTCCCATCATTGGTGTCAGTGGGATGAATAGTGCCCCATCATTGGTGTCAGTGGGATGAATAGTGTCCCATCATTGGTGTCAGTGGGATGAATAGTGTCCCGTCATTGGTGTCAGTGGGATGAATAGTGTCCCATCATTGGTGTCAGTGGGATGAATAGTGTCCCGTCATTGGTGTCAGTGGGAGGAATAGTGCCCCATCATTGGTATCAGTGGGAGGAATAGTGCCCCATCATTGGTATCAGTGGGAGGAATAGTGCCCCATCATTGGTATCAGTGGGAGGAATAGTGCCCCATCATTGGTGTAAGTGGGAGGAATAGTGTCCCATCATTGGTGTAAGTGGGAGGAATAGTGTCCCATCATTGGTGTAAGTGGGATGAATAGAGCCCCATCATTGGTGTAAGTGGGATGAATAGAGCCCCATCATTGGTATCAGTGGAATGAATTGTGCCCTATCATTGGTGTAAGTGGGATGAATAGTGTCCCATCACTGGTTTCAGTGGGATGAATAGTGCCCCATCATTGGTGTAAGTGGGAGGAATAGTGCCCCATCTTTGGTGTAAGTGGGAGGAATAGTGCCTCATCATTGGTGTAAGTGGGAGGAATTATGCCCAAATTGGTGGTGTCACTGGGAGGAATAGTACGCTAATGTTGGTGTCAGTGGCAAGAATAATGTCTCTGTAGTCGGTTTCAGTAAGAGAAATAATGCCCCAAGGGCTGGATAAACACAAGCAAAGGGCCTTTTCCAGCCCTTGGGGCCACAATATGAAGACCACTGCTCTAAATGAAAGGGAAAGGAGATGCCCATGAGGACTCCTGGGATATGTGACATCATTTTGCATTGGCCAGAAACCAGGAAACAAAAGAATAAATAAAAAAAAAAAAAAAAAATCAAAGCGTAAGGCCGCGTACACACGAGAGGATTTTCCGTCCAACTAAGTCCGTCAGACAATCCGACAGACAGTCCGTCCAACTTTCGAATGAACGGACTTGACCACACACAATGAACAGACAGTCCGCCGAAAGTTTGCGTGATGACGTGTACAGCACGTACGACGGGACTAGAAATCCGACGTCCAATACACTGCAATGCAACCTTCGGCCGTGTAAATCCTTTCTGAGCATGTGCCATACTTAGTCCGTCCAACTTGCCTACTCACGAGCGGACTGTCCGCTGAAACGTGTTTCAGCGGACAATATTACGGAAATTCCGAAATACTTAGTCCGCCAGACTGTCCGCTGAAAAAGTCAGCTGAAGCCCACACACAAGCAGATTGTCCGCTGAAACACGTTTCAGCGGACTAAGTTGGATGGACAATCCTCTCGTGTGTACGCGGCCTAAGGATTGAGATAATGAATGTGAATTGAGAGCTTTTAGATCCACTTTAATGTTTCTCAGATAAGGGCGGTGATGGCGGATATGAGCCAGGCATGTACACAAATCACAACACTCACACACTCACCCGCCTTTAAACCAAGGAGGTTTGGATGGATCTCCATCGTCCTGGGTCTGAAGTTGAAAGAAAAGAAGTTAATAGTTGAAAAAAAAATGCAAGGAGATCATTTAAATATCACAAAAGACGCACAAAGACTTCCGGAGTCACACTCAACATTGCACACAACACAACAATACACACATGCGGTTTTCCAGTACATGCAACACAGTGTATACATTTTCCCATTTTCATTACACACATCACATATACTCATCCTCCTGTCTCCAGTATACACACAACACACATCACATATACTCATCCTCCTGTCTCCAGTATACACAACACACACATCACATATACTCATCCTCCTGTCTCCAGTATACACAACACACATCACATATACTCATCCTCTTGTCTCCAGTATACACAACACACATCACATATACTCATCCTCCTGTCTCCAGTATACACACAACACACATCACATATACTCATCCTCCTGTCTCCAGTATACACACAACACACATCACATATACTCATCCTCCTGTCTCCAGTATACACACAACACACATCACATATACTCATCCTCCTGTCTCCAGTATACACACAACACACATTACATATACTCATCCTCCTGTCTCCAGTATACACACAACACACATCACATATACTCATCCTCCTGTCTCCAGTATACACACAACACACATTACATATACTCATCCTCCTGTCTCCAGTATACACACAACACACATTACATATACTCATCCTCCTGTCTCCAGTATACACAACACACACATCACATATACTCATCCTCCTGTCTCCAGTATACACAACACACATCACATATACTCATCCTCCTGTCTCCAGTATACACAACACACACATCACATATACTCATCCTCCTGTCTCCAGTATACACACAACACACATCACATATACTCATCCTCCTGTCTCCAGTATACACACAACACACATTACATATACTCATCCTCCTGTCTCCAGTATACACAACACACACATCACATATACTCATCCTCCTGTCTCCAGTATACACAACACACATCACATATACTCATCCTCCTGTCTCCAGTATACACAACACACATCACATATACTCATCCTCCTGTCTCCAGTATACACACAACACACATCACATATACTCATCCTCCTGTCTCCAGTATACACACAACACACATCACATATACTCATCCTCCTGTCTCCAGTATACACACAACACACATTACATATACTCATCCTCCTGTCTCCAGTATACACACAACACACATCACATATACTCATCCTCCTGTCTCCAGTATACACACAACACACATTACATATACTCATCCTCCTGTCTCCAGTATACACACAACACACATCACATATACTCATCCTCCTGTCTCCAGTATACACACAACACACATCACATATACTCATCCTCCTGTCTCCAGTATACACACAACACACATTACATATACTCATCCTCCTGTCTCCAGTATACACAACACACACATCACATATACTCATCCTCCTGTCTCCAGTATACACAACACACATCACATATACTCATCCTCCTGTCTCCAGTATACACACAACACACATCACATATACTCATCCTCCTGTCTCCAGTATACACACAACACACATCACATATACTCATCCTCCTGTCTCCAGTATACACACAACACACATCACATATACTCATCCTCCTGTCTCCAGTATACACAACACACATCACATATACTCATCCTCCTGTCTCCAGTATACACAACACACATCACATATACTCATCCTCCTGTCTCCAGTATACACACAACACACATCACATATACTCATCCTCCTGTCTCCAGTATACACAACACACACATCACATATACTCATCCTCCTGTCTCCAGTATACACACAACACACATCACATATACTCATCCTCCTGTCTCCAGTATACACACAACACACATCACATATACTCATCCTCCTGTCTCCAGTATACACACAACACACATCACATATACTCATCCTCCTGTCTCCAGTATACACAACACACATCACATATACTCATCCTCCTGTCTCCAGTATACACACAACACACATCACATATACTCATCCTCCTGTCTCCAGTATACACAACACACATCACATATACTCATCCTCCTGTCTCCAGTATACACACACATCACATATACTCATCCTCCTGTCTCCAGTATACACACAACACACATCACATATACTCATCCTCCTGTCTCCAGTATACACACAACACACACATCACATATACTCATCCTCCTGTCTCCAGTATACACAACACACATCACATATACTCATCCTCCTGTCTCCAGTATACACAACACACATCACATATACTCATCCTCCTGTCTCCAGTATATACACAACACACATCACATATACTCATCCTCCTGTCTCCAGTATATACACAACACACACAAAATACACCAGATCCGGCTCCCAACATGCTCCAATATACATCTCCTGCTTCCAGTCTACATGTCACATATATACACGTTTCCAGGAAGAATGCGAGTATCACCCCAAAGATTCTGCCGTCTGGAAAGGTTTATATCCACACAGAAATCCAAGGTAACTCATGGGTTTGAGGGGTTAAAAATATACCGCCCTCCACAGGGTTTACTCCTAGTTGCTGGAAGTCCATTGAAGGACTTTATCACATGATAACCAAGTCCTTGTCCTATCAGCTAACAGAGCTGCAAACCCTGATGAAGAGGGTTTTCAGCCTGGGAAACGATTTGTATTTCTATGATACAAACACTTTCAGACTAGAGAATCTTTAGTGTCACGCTCTTATTTACCTACTTTCTCTAGATTTTATCTGAGACACCCCAATGTGGGGGGGGGGGGGGGGGTCCTCCATACCAGAATGAGGAGTAACCCTAGATTCAGCACCTCTCTTTTTATACTTCTTCATATACATCTTGTCCTGATTCCGTAATACACATCACATCACCCTTCCATTACCAGAACACGACGGGCACCTACAATTCCTCTGTAGATCAACACGCAGGCCACACAGGATATGATATGTTTACACATTCCTGTTACAGTGCCTGGAAAAAGTATTCCTACCCCCTTGAAATATTCCACATTTTCACATGTTACGAAAAAAGCTAAATGTATTTTATTGGGGTTTTATGTGATAGACCAACACAAAGTGTCACATAATTGTGAAGTGGAAGTAAAATGATAAATAGTTTTCAAAATCTTTTACAGATAAATATGAGAGAAGTGTGGGGTACATTTGTATGGCGCCCCCTGGAGTCAATACTTTGTAGAACCTCCTTTCACTGCAATTACAGCTACAAGTCTTTTTGGGGATGTCTCTACCAGCTTTGTACATCTGGATCAGCCTTTCTCAACCTTTTAAACACATTAGAACCTTGAAATAGTTCTCCGGTCTCGAGGAAACCCCTGCTAAAAATTAGAAATGTACAACTCATGATACATTAGTGTGATGGTCAGTGGGAAGAATGGTCCTTACACTTGTGATCATTGGGAAGAATTACCTCCTTACTGAGAGCTAAAAAGATCAATGGTGTCGGTGGGAACTTATCTGAGAGGCAGAAATGGCCCAATGCTGAAGGAACCCCTACAACCTCTGGAGGAACCCTGGTTGGGAATCGCTGATCTAGAGAGGGACATTTCTGGCCATTCTTCTCTGCAAAATATCTCAAGTTCTGTCAGATTGGATGGAGAGCGTCTGTGAACAGCAATTTCCAAGTCTTGCCACAGATTCTCAATGTGATTTAGGTCTGGACTGTGACTGGGCCATTCTAACACATGAATATGCTTTGATGTAAACCATTCCATTGTAGCTCTGGCTGTATGTTTCGGGTCGTTTTCCTGCTGGAAGGTGAACCTCCACCCCGGTCTCAAGTCTTTTGTAGACTCTAATGCAGTGCACACACAACCAGCATTTCCATCAGAATGAACTCTGACGGACTCCCACTGAAACAGACTTGCCTACACACAATCATACCAAAGTCTGATCGTTTAATGCCAAGACGTACCATGGGACTAGAAAAAGAAAGTTCAATAGCCAGTAGCCAACAGCTGCCCTTGCGTCGTCGTTGGTCCGTCAAACCTGCATACAGACGAGCCGTTTTCTCGATAGGAACTGGTTCCGGCAGAGTTCTGGCGGAAAGATTTGAAACATGTTCTATTTCTTAAGTCCGTCAGATTTTTTGACAGAAAAGGTCAGATGAAGCCCACACACGATCAAATTGTCAGACTGATTTGTTCCGTCTGAACTTTGCTGTCGTGTGTACGGGGCATAACAGGTATTCTTCTAAGATTTCCCTGTATTTGGCTCCATCCATCTTCCCATCAACTCTGATCAGCTTCCCTGTCCCTGCTGAAGAAAAGCATCCCCACCACATGATGCTGCCACCACCATGTTTCACGGTGTGTTCAGGGTGATGTTCAGTGTTAGTTTTCCACCACACATAGCTTTTTTCTTTCAGGCCAAAAAGTTCAGTTTTGGTCTCATCTGACCAGAGCACCTTTTTCTACATGTTTGCTGTGTCCCCCACATGGCTTCTCACCAACTGCAAACAGGACTTCTTATGACTTTCTTTCAACAATGTCTTTCTTCTTGTCACTCTTCCATAAAGGTCAGATTTGTGGAGAGACGACTAATAGTTGTCCTGTGGACAGATTCTCCCCCCTGAGCTGTGGATCTCTGCAGCTCCTCCAGAGTTACCATGGGCCTCTTGGCTGCTTCTCTGATGAATGCTCTCCTTGCCCGGCTGGTCAGTTTAGGTGGACGGCCATGTCTTGGTAGGTTTGCAGTTGTGCCATACTCTTTCCATTTTCGGATGATGGATTGAACAGAGCTCCGTGAGATGTTCAAAGCTTGGGACATTTTTCTTATAACGTAACCCTGTTTTATACTTCTTCACAGCTTTATCCCTGACCTGTCTGGTGTGTTCCTTGGCCTTCATGGTGCTGTTTGTTCACTAAGGTTCTCTAGCAAACCTCTGAGGGCTTCACAGAACAGCTGTATTTATACTGAGATTAAATCACACACAGGTGGACTCTATTTACTAATTAGGTGATTTCTGAAGGCGATTGGTTACACTAGATTTTAGTTAGGGGTATCAGAGTAAAGAGGGCTGAATACAAACGTGCCCCCCACACTTTTCAGATATTTATTTGTAAAAAAAAAAAAAAAAAAAAAAATTGAAAACCATTTATCATTTTCATAGTTACATAGTTAGTCAGGTTGAAAAAAGACACAAGTCCATCCAGTTCAACCTTAAAAACAAATAAATAAAATAAAAAATAATCGTACAATCCAAATACCCAATTTTATGCCCACAATTGATCCAGAGGAAGGCGAAAAAAAACCCCAGCAGAGCATGCTCCAATTTGCTACAGCAGGGGAAAACAATTCCTTCCTGATCCCCCCCTGATTTCCTTCCACTTCACAATTATGTGCCAATTTGTGTTGGTTCATCACATAAAATCCCAATAAAATACGTTTTCTTTTTTGGTTGTAACATGAGAAAATGTGGAAAATTTCAAGGGGTATGAATACTTTTTCACCGCACTGCATTTCTGCTATACACACAGTCACACCAAAAAAATAAAAAAATAAAAAAAAAAACACTTTCTAGCACTTTCACTGTATTTGTTCCCCATGTACCAAACAGGATCTGTCCTGCATGAACCACGCAAACTCTGTTGCCTGTGCACTGAGACTCTTCCTCATGAACCCAACAGGCTCTGTTGCCTGTGCACTCACCAGGCTCTGTTGCCTGTGCACTCACCAGGCTCTGTTGCCTGTGCACACACCAGGCTCTGTTGCCTGTGCACTCACCAGGCTCTGTTGCCTGTGCACTCACCAGGCTCTGACCTCCATGTACTAAAAAAAGCAAAATAAAAAAATAAAAATAAATAAAAAGACTTTGTTCCTCTTCACCAAAGATGCTCTGTTCCTCTGTACTAAAACTGGTGAGCACAGAACTTGAAGCAGCTGTGCACAGTAACCAATCAGCTTCAGATTGTTTTATTAACCACTTCAGCCCCGAAAGATTTTACCCCCCTTCCTGAGCTGACCATTTTTTGCGGTTTGGCACTTCATCGCTTTAACTGACAATTGCGCAGTCGTGCGACGCTGTACCCATACAAAATTGACGTCCTTTTTTCCCCCACAAATAGAGCTTTCTTTGGGTCGTATTTGATCAGTTTTTATTTTTTTGCGCTATAAACAAAAAAAGAGCGACAATTTTGACAAAAAAAAAAACAAAAACAAAATATTTTGTACTTTTTGCTATAATAAATATCCCACATTTAAAAAAAAAAAAATTCTCAGTTTAGGCCGATATGTATTCTTCTACATAGGTAATAAAAAAAAAATTTTTGGGCAATAAAAATTGAAATAAGCGTATATTGATTGGTTTGCGCAAAAGTTATAGTGTCTATATTTTTTACTTTTTGCTATAATAAATATCCCCAAAAAATATATATAAAAAAAACTAATTTTTTCCTCAGTTTAGGCTGATATGTATTCTTCTACATATTTTTGGTAAAAAAAAAAAAAAAACCCAATATGTGTATATTGATTGGTTTGCGCAAAAGTTTTAGCATCTACAAAATAGGGGATAGATTCATGGCATTTTTATCATTTTTTTTTATTAGTAATGGCGGCGATCTGCGATTTCTATGCCCTGTGACTTTCCGATGACAAAATACATCTTATTTTTTTCCCGCCGGATTTTGGCCCAAACTCGTCTTGCATACACACGGTCGCACAAAGTTGTTGGAAAATCCGATCGTTCAGAACGCGGTGACGTAGAACGCGTACGACGGGACTATAAACGGGCCAGTAGCCAATAGCTTTCGTCTCGTCATTTATTCGGAGCAAGCGTGGCACTTTGTCCTTCGTAATTCTCTACACACATTTGGAATGTAAACAATTGCATTATGTTGTTGCATTTTGTTGCATTTTGTTGTTAGCTCCAGCTCTCAAACTTTGTGTGTTGGAAATTCCGACGGAAAACGTCCGATGGCGCGCGATCGGATTTTTCATCAGCGCGATCCGACCGCCCTTTTTCCGTCGGAAAGCCAGACCGTGTGAACAGGGCATTATCGTGACTGCGACATTATGGCAGACACTTTTAACACTATTTTGGGACCATTGTTATTTATACAGCGATCAGTGCTATAAAAATGCACTGATTACTGTGTAAATGACACTGGCAAGAAAGGGGTAGAACACTAGGGGGGCGATCAAGGGGTTACGTGTGTCCTAGGGAGTGATTCTAACTGTGGGGGGGATGGGCTACCTAGGATATAACAGCGATCACTGCTCCCGATGACAGGGAGCGGTGATCTCTGTCATGTCACAAGGCAGAACACAGAAATGCCTTGTTTACATAGGCATCTCCCCGTTCTGCCTCTACACACCGCAATCGCGGGCCGCCGGCGAACACCGAGTTCCTGGGACCCGCGGGTGCGCGCCGGCCTGATAGGCGGCAAATTTAAAGGGACGTACAGGTACGCCCATTTGCCTGCCTGTGCCATTCTGCCGACGTACATCTGTGTGTGGCGGTCGGCAAACGACTAAGCTCCGACAATACAACCTAGAAGCCGATTGGTTACTTTGCACAGCTACATTCTGTGTGTGCCAGTTTTTGTAAATCTCTTCCTCGGTGTCTCTGCACGTAGCACCTCCGGCCTTTATTAGCAGCACTCATATCACCAATCACACATAATAACCACAACCATGACAGGAGGGCACACATACATAAGCATAGGGGGGAACGGGAGGGGGAGGGGGGCAGGTATAAAAACGCAAATAACCTGAAATTCAGCTCTATTCCCCTCTGTGGAAGAAAAAAAAAAAAAGGAGGAGGAAGAGAAGGTTAATACAGACTCTGTGTGTCCTACCGGGTGTAAGACCTTCCAGGACAAATGGGGACACGTGTGGAGGTGACAAGGTGGTTCATGCAACTTTAACCCGCAACCCCAACCACGGCCAACGACGTGCCACCAAAAGGACAAATGGAGCGAGGACCAGGATGATGGTGTATGTGGTCTGCAAGGTGGATTAGTGAGCTTCTGTATCCATCAGAGGTGTTTAATTAGACACTAAAGGGAGGTAAATGATGCCCTTAGTATCCAATCAGCTCCCTCAATTTATTTTCCAGCCTAGATGGGATGCTGATTGATATACATGGGGTATATATATATATACACACATACACAAACATGCACCATTTCCGCCAAAAAATAAGACCTAGTGTGATTGTTGGTGATGGCTCCAATATAAGCCCCACCCCCCAAATAAGCCCTAGTTAAAGTCCTTGCAGGTCTTATTTTCAGGGTAGGGCTTATTTTCGGGGAAACAGGGTAGGGCTTATTTGGGGGGTAGGGCTTATATTGGAGCCATCACCGATAATTACGCTAGGTCTTATTTTCGGGGGAAACAAGGTATATATATGATCTTGTTTTATCACATGGTAATGTCATCCTCTACCACAGAAGAGACACGAGAGGACAAGAACCAGAATTTAGCAGCTGTTGTCTTTTTTTTTTTTTTTTTTTTTTTTTTACATAATGAAAGGTCTATGTTATCAGATTCTCTGAAAAAAGATCTTCAAATCAAACTCTCCGAAAGATTTAAAAAAAAAAAAAATGTTTTTTCCTATGGTGCAAAGAATGAGGAGGAAAGAGGTAGAAGGACAAGGGGGGGGGGGGAGGAGGAGGAGGAGAAAAGGGAAGGCAGAGGAATAAGAATAAGTGGGTAAGGGGAGGAGCAAAGGGAAGCCAGAGGAGCTGGAAGAGAGGAGGAAGGGGAAGGCAGAGGAACCTGAGGAGGAAAAGGAAGGCAGGGAGAGAGGTAGAGGAAAGGGAAGGCAGGGGACAGAGAAGAGGGAGCGAGGAGGAGGAAAGGGAAGGAAGGGGAACCGGAAGGAGGAGGAAAGGGAAGGCAGGGGAACAAGAAGAGGGAGCGAGAAGGAGGAAAGGGAAGGAGGGGGACCGGAAGGAGGAGAGAGGAGGGAGAAAGGGAAGGTAACGTAACCAAAAAAGGGAGAGGGAGGAGGAGGAAAGGGAAGGCAGGGAAATCAGAAGAGGGAGAGAGGAGGAAAGGGAATGTATGGGTACCAAAAGAGGAGGAAAGGGAAAGCAGGGGAACCGGAAGGAGGAGGAAAGGAAAGGCAGGGGAACCGGAAGGAGGAGGAGGAAAGGGAAGGCAGGGGAACGAGAAGAGGGAGCGAGGAGGAGAAAAGGGGAGGCAGGGGAACCGGAAGGAGGAGGAAAGGGAAGGCAGGGGAATGAGAAGAGGGAGAGAGAAGGAAAAGGAATTCAGGGGTACCGAAGGAGGAGGAAAGGGAAGGCAGGGGAACTGGAAGGAGGAGAGAGGAAGAGGAAAGGGAAGGCAGGGGAACCAGAAGAGGGAGCGAGGAGGAGGAAAGGGGAGGCAGGGGAACCGGAAGGAGGAGGAAAGGGAAGGCAGGGGAATGAGAAGAGGGAGAGAGAAGGAAAGGGAATTCAGGGGTACCGAAGGAGGAGGAAAGGGAAGGCAGGGGAACTGGAAGGAGGAGAGAGGAAGAGGAAAGGGAAGGCAGGGGAACCAGAAAAGGGAGAGAGGAGCAGAATAGGGAAGGCAGAGGAACTGGAAAAGGGAGCGAGAGGAGGGGGAAAGGAAAGGCAGGGGTACCGGAGAGAGGTGGAGGAAAGGGAAGGCAGGTGAACGAGAAGAGGGAGTGAAGAGGAGGAAAGGGAAGGCAGGGGAATTGGAGAGGAGGAGGAGGAGGAAAGAGAAGGCAGGGGAACTGAAAAAGGGAGAGAAGAGAAGGAGGAGGCGGAAAGGGAAGGCAGGGAAACCAGAAGAGGGAAAGAGGAGGAGAAAAGGGAAGGCAGAAGAGCCAGAAAAGTATTAGGTGAGGAGGAAAGGAGTGGCAGAGAAACTGGAAGTATGTAAGGGAAGGAGGGAAAAGAAAGGAGCCTGGAAGGGGGAGATGGAACACGGAGGAGCTGGAAGTGGGAAAGGGCAGGAGGAAAGGGAACACAGATGTGGATAAGGGAAGGAAGGAAGAAAGGGAAAAACAGAAAAGGATGGCAGAGGAAAGGGCTTGGGGAAAAGGAGAACAGGAAATTAAAAACAAACATTCATATGGGAAAGAGGAAACAGCAAAGAGAAAAGTACTTAGAAAAGTTCATGAAAAACTAAACGAAGGGGAAGGAAAACTGGAGAAGGGGGAAGAAATGTGAAGCTAATGGACTAAAAAATACCATTATTTTTTATTCTTGCCAACATAATGCCATACATCATTCTGTGACCCGGGTATCAGACCCAACAAAATGAATATGATTTCAGAGTTTAACACCTCAATCAATTTAGTTATAAATTGAAAAAATAAATAACTGACAGAAATAGTGTCCTGCACATAATACCAACCAGATCCACCCCAAAGAACCTGCAGTAAATAACTGACAGCTGGTGTCCAACTGGTCTCTGTACGGGAGGACCATCATTATTTATGCATTCCGCCTGTGGATCTACATAATAAATTGAAATGCGTTGGTGTCCTTGTTATGGATAACGTGTGAGCTCGTTAGAGAACACTGACAGGGGTGGAGAATATGTTGTGAAGCTCATTAATATTTATAACGCTGGAGCCTTACGCTCGCCCACAGAAGAAACTATAGCCTATAAAGGTATGATGCTATTGCTATGCTGTGCCCATTATGTGCCCGTAACATACTGAGCCCGAATGGAACTTACCCAGTAAGTGTATTTGTATATGTCATTTAAAGCTGAACTCCGGGCAGATAGAAAAGACATAAATGAATGCAGCTTTGTAATCATAATAGGTCACTGTATTTTGGTAAATGCAACAGTGTAAGTGCGTGACCTCATATCGGTCCCAGTACAGTAGAGCTTACACTGGGAGATGGAAAATCAACACAAAAGCCGTGCTTAAAAAGCATGCAGATAGGAGGAGAGAGCAGAGTGACAGATTAGATCAGTCTTCTACTTCTCACTGACCCTCTAATCATAGACCGGGGGGGAGGGGGGATTGGGGCTGTGCTGTGTGGTAGAGCTGTGTAAATTTCAGAACTGGATGGCTAGAAACACAAATCCCCCTTGGCAGGCTAAATATCTCTCATACATGCATTTCCGTTTTTGTATTTAGCCATTTGCCTGGAGTTCAGAGTTTTAACTAAGTCCAGCATTGGAATAGAGTAATTCAATATTTGATGTGGATCATTAGTATTAGTGGTGCAACGAAATGAACATTCCGGTGCCGAAACCAAAAAATAAATAAATCAGGTCACACTTGGCCGAAAACCGAAACTGAAATGGACAGTTTTTTAAACAAATCTTTTTACATTTTATTAATGTGGCTGGCCTGTCTGCATTGAACTCAATGGGATGCGAGTTTGCATTGAAGTCAACGGGACGCGAGTTTGCATTGAAGTCAATGGGATGCGAGTTTGCATTGAAGTCAATGGGATGCGAGTTTGCATTGAAGTCAATGGGACGTGATTTTGCATTGAAGTCAACGGGACTCGAATTTACATTGAAGTCCATGGGAGGCGATTTTGCATTGAAGTCAACAGGAGAACATTTTTAATTGAAGTCAATGGGACGTGATTTTGCATCTTTTTTTTTCTTTTGTTTTGGAAAAGTGCTTATAACCCTATTGGCGGCCGATATAACGGCACATCCTTAATTAGTATTAATTTATATTTGTGTATTTTTTACCACATTTTCTGCATTTCCCTTATGCTTTTGATTAACACCTACAAACATTACCCAAAACTGATCATATCTAAGGGGTATCTCATTTCACATAACAAAGATCAGTAATAAATGATCTGTTGGTATAGAGTAGTCTATCTATGACAGGTCTCTGCTTCTTATAACATGATTTATTATTCATGCATCTGTGCAAAAACCCATTAAGAGTGAAGAGCCGATGTAATTAACAAGTACAGAGATCACCGCGGTGTGATGTAATGCTAAAAAAAACATTTATATCCACCTTAAAGGGGTTGTAAAGGTTTGTTTTTTATTTTCTAAATAGGTTCCTTTAAGCTAGTGTATTGTTGATTCACTTACCTTTTCCTTTGATTTCCCTTCTAAATGTTTTTTTTCTTTGTCTGAATTTCTCACTTCCTGTTTCTCCTCAGTAAACTTCACACCATCATCCGAGTGGTGTTTAGTCAGCCAGAACAGCTTACTGAGGAGGAACAGGAAGTGAGAAATTCAGACAAAGAAAAAAAAAACATTTAGAAGGGAAATCGAAGGAAAAGGTAAGTGAACCAACAATGCACTAGCTTAAAGGAACCTATTTAGAAAATAAAAAGCCTTTACAACCCCTTTAATAAGTTAATATACCTTTTCACATAAAATGAGCAATGATGGGCTTTGTGCTGAGAACTCATGCTGGTCAGTGGTGTTATCTACCGTTATCTCCAGGATAAAGACTCTGTAGGGGGTACGTGAGAACAGATGGATTCGGGTGGAGCTGCCCTTTTAAGGGTCCTTTTGCTCTGAAGGGTCCTTGAATCTGGCCAACTGGCAGAAAGAGGCTCAAAACCATTATGGCAAAGTTACTGACGCATTGGTATTGTGTACCTTCAAGCCTTGTCCCGCATATACTCTTCAGTCACAGATCTTTGTTGGAGAGGTCGGGGCCAGCATGGTACGCTCCTGCACTTGTGGTAGAAGTGACCCGGAAGAAGTCCTTTTTTGGTCAGATATTAATGATCAGATAAAAGCCATTTTGGATGTAGAGATCCCATTGTCTCCGGTTCACTTCCTGCTCCATATTCCAACCCTTCTACTTGGTTATTATAAGCAAAGTGTCTTACCGCACCTTTTAAATGTGGCTAATAGACTGATTCCTATTTACTGGAAAAAAGCTCAGGTTCCCAATAGGGAGGAATGGATCAGGAAAGTGAATGAAATCATGGAAGGGGTAGAGTGGGTGGCGACATGTAAAGACAGACAGCAGCACTTCTCTAGTGTTTGAGCGATGGAACGTCCCACACTCCGCTTGAGTGCTTTCATCAGTATATCGCTTCCTAAGTCCTGAAACACCAGACCAATGGTTCTGGCTATAGTAACCCCCAAGAACCAGGCAACACCAGTCTTGGAGTACATCAGGAATAGCCTCCTTTATTTGAGATCTAACACAAATATATACACAAAGATAACAATACAAACTGTAACCAGAAACCTAATTAACATGATCTAGTTAACTAATCCTTTAACCAGGGATATGACCTTTCAGGGCAGCCTTGACGTCTCCTAGCTCACCGACTATACAATACACATTAGCATAAAGATCAACACAGAACTCCTTCATACAACTGTAGGGTTAATTAGCACAAACAACAATGGGTGAAAGACTCTTAGAAGCCATACTAGAATTATTTACATTATAGCAGACAACAGGCAGATAGGGGGCTGGAGTTGATGACATCAGCATCCATTCTATCCATTATAATATGACATATAGAGGGTTCCCAGAGTCTGCGCGTCTTGGGGGGGGGGGCACGGACCTGAATCCAAAGTAACACCACCTCAAGGGTCCCCAGGCATACAGCTCACAGAGAGCACCATTCCCCCAAAATCCAGGGCCCATAATGAGTCTAGCATTCAGTTCCCTCCAAAATCCTCTGTCCCAGGTGAGTCCATCACAGCAACACGGTGAGATTAAACGTCGGACCGTGCTTAAGTCCCATCTAGTTTAGATGTAGCTTTTTTGGCGTCAGCAGAGCCCTCGCTGAAGATACCTACTTGAATACTGCAACCACTACCCGAGTTTTGTTCTTGTACGTTTCTTGGCGGCTTATGTTTATTACTGCTTTTCTTCCAGCCTCCTGGATTGGTGCGTGTGTGGGTGCCTGCAGTCAGGGCACATTTTGAATAAGCCCCTTCTGGTTATATACTATGTTGTTTTGTCTCTATGTTACCGGTATCTTGTTAATCTTGACGCAGATAGCCCAGGTCCACATGATTTGCTTCCGCTGGGTTGCCCCTCGCTGGAGGGTGGCCCACCCGGCATGGGCAGGCTCTCCTTCCACGGACGGACAGCCTCAATCCTCGGTTGCAACTTTTCAGTACCCTGAAGTATCCAGGTTGGATGCGGAGGCCATCTTACCTGGCAAACTTAGGTTTGCACCTTAACTTTGTTTTCCTTTTTCTCTATGGATAACTCTGATCACGTTTGCTATGCGACACGTGTCATTTATTTCTCTTTTTGTAGCAAAATGTTTCATAAATAAAAATTACATTACAAAAAAAGAAAAAAAACTTTATGGCAGCAGATTTTTCATTTTCAAATAAACAGATATTTAACAAACTCTGGAAATCTTGTCAAAAAGGCCAAGTCTACCCAATGGTGATATTTTATTGGGAACCTCTCTTAATGGGCACAACAGGTGTAAAGACCCAGGAACTTAGCACAAGGATGGAGAAAATCCCTCATATTGGGCACAGAAGGTGTACAAACTAAGGAACTCAGTGCCGGGATGGCGTGAAATCCCTCATACTGGAAACAACATGTAGAAACCTGGAAAATCAGCACAGGGGTAGAGAGAAACCCTCATAACGGGCAAAACGGGTGTGTACAGGGATTGGGAAAACCCCTAGTAATGGGCGCAGCAATGTGAACTCAGCACAGGGATGGTAGGATCCCCTCCTAATGAGCATAGTAGGTGTACAGACCTGGGAACTCAGCATAGGGATGGTGGGAACCCCTCAGAATGGGCACAGCAGGCGTACAAACTCAGGGACTCAGTGCAAGGATAGTGTGAAATCCCTCATAATGGGCACAAGTTTGGAGACCTTGGAAAATCAGTACAGGGATGGAGAGAAACCCTCATAATGGCCAAAGCAGATGCACAGGGATTGTGAGAACCCCTAGTAATGGACACAGCAATGTGTACTCCAGGGAACTTAGCACAGGGATGGTGGGAGCACCTGAGAATGGGCACAGCAGGTGTACATACTCAGGAACTCAGCATAGGTATGAGAACCCCCTCCTAATGGGCACAGCAGGTGTACAGGCCTGGGAACTCAGCACAGGGATGGTGGGAACCCCTCATAATGGGCACAGCAGGTGTACAGGCCTGGGAACTCAGCACAGGGATGGTGGGAACCCCTCATAATGGGCACAGCAGGTGTACAGGCCTGGGAACTCAGCACAGGGATGGTGGGAACCCTTCATAATGGGCACAGCAGGTATACAGATTAAAACACAGCACAGTCAATCCTTTAAAAAAAAAAAATCCAAACAAGAAAACACAATGCGAGTGACATTCACCGGCTTGTCTATGAAATAGAAGTGTCCCCATATAATTATTTTCAGTGTCTCTATACACTGAAAGGTTCTCCGCTCCCTCTGGAGGTTTCTGCGCCTCCTCCGTTTATTAATAGCAGCGCCGGCACCACATTTGTCTTCAGCTCACTAGGTGGGATATGTACAAATAATTAAAGCTGCTGCACATCAAAGTGTTTTGTAGCCGTCAGATACAAAATTCCGGGAGCCGTCAGCCTGCAGACAATTCCTGAGCGTTATCGACTATCAGCTGGCAGCAGAATTCGATGACAATTCCTCATCTGTCATTGCCTGAAGGGGTGGTGGTGGTGGGTGGTGGGGGCATCATGGGGTTTCCCTGCCAGTTACCGTGGTTGTGCTGCAGCCCTGCTCTATATAAAGGCTGCACATTCCACACTCACATATAGGATCTCAAATTAGTATAAAATAGTGAGAATCCATCCTTGCTTTGGTGACCTTTTTAATTATGCCTGCTAAGCTCACACATCAGAATTCACTCCCATGGGACACAAATGCCTCAGAGTTGATGTAAAAAAAAAAGTGCCCATTTTATTAGGTTTATCCATTGTCATGCCCCTCTGCCAGTTACTGCTCCATACCATGGCAAACCCAAACTCAAAGAAAGCAGTCACTTTTAAAATGCTGAAAACGTTAAAGGTTTCAATTAAGGACACAGATTATTTTTTATTTATTTATAACACATTATTGCATTTGCATGCTCTTTATTGAATAGGGCATTATTTAGCTCACATGCAACATAATCAGATGTCAGGACTGCTGATGAACAATGAAATGTCCTTTTTTATGTGTGCATACAGCTACCATAAGCCAGCCATAGACGGTTAAAATCTTGGCTGGTTCAGCAGGGACAGGCCAAGATTCAAACAATGCCGGGGCAAGGCTGAATGTAACCAGGCTGGTTGACCCAAGTTGACAACCAGCCTGTTGGATTTTACATTCCATTGTTGCTAGCGGCTATTATAGTTGCTGGGAGTAATCACTGTGCTCTCCTGATGGGGAAGGCTCCCCCGCCCGGAAGAACGCAATGGCTCCCCGGGAGGGATTCCCCCATCAACTCTGACTGTGACTCTGATGGGGGAATCAAGCAATTTTCTTTCCTCCATCTATGGCCAGCTTTAATCTGTCTTGATATCAGCCTCAACTACTTTACACACCTTTTGTTTTAATGCAGCTAGAATGTATTTAGCCGTTTTAAACTGAAAGTTTAATTGGGCTTTAAGCTTCATCCAGTAAAATCTCAAAAATGAGACAGAAAGGTAGAATTGGACAGACAAGGTGATGTTGGAATGACAAAAGGAACAAGTAGTTGATGGCCGCAGCGGGGGCTGTATTCTTGAGTAGAGGGGAAGGTTTTTCCTCTCATTTTATAAATTATAAATAACTAATAATTAGCAATTACACAGCATCAGGACATATTCTCCGGAGAGAAAGGGAACAAAAGCTTTTCAGAGTGTTTCAAAATATGTCCATTATGGAGCAGTCAGAGAAGAATGACCCGCTGATTAAGAGATTATGCTCATTGGTGGTGGAAAGAGGAGGCAGTGCGTTCTTCAAACAAGGGGCTGCAAACAACTTCCTATAGAGCGCGGAAGGGGCCTTTCACTTCTCAGCACTCCATGTTCTTGTCAGAAAGCCAACACGAGATCTGCGCTAAAAGCCACAGATCCCAAAATGGCACCTGGAAATATATCTAATACATTTTTTTCCTGTCGTTACCCCTTCCAGTGTCAACTGATACAAATTTGTTTCCAGGAACAAGAAGTTGGTATCAACATGAGTGCGTTCGAAGTGAAGGAGGGGTTCTAGGAGTTGGTTGGGTAGGGGATGCTGCCTTAGCAATAGGGGAGAGGTTTTAGGAGTTGAGGAGGGAAAGCTGCATTGGATGTTGGAGAGGGATTCTAGAATTTGGGGAGGAAATGCTGCACTGGGTTTGGAGGAGTAGCCCTAGAAGTGGGGGTGGAAATGTGGCATTGGGTGTGGAAGAGGGGTCCTAGGAGTTAAGGAGGACATTCAGTGTAAGATTTGAAAGAGTGGGGTTCTAGTAGTTGGGGAAGGGATGCTGCATTGGGTGTGGAGGATGGATCCTAGAGGTTGGGGAAGGGATACTGCATTGGGTGTGGTGGATGGATCCTGAAATTTAGAGAGGGGATGCTGCATTGGGTGTGAAGGAGTAATCCTGGAAAGGGGGTGCTGAATTAGGTGTGGGCAGAAGGCCTAGGAGTTGCAAGAGATGTTACCTTATATGTAGAGGAATGGTTCCAGCAGCTGCATTAGGTGTGAAGCAGGGTTCCTGGAGTTGGGGGTGAGGTGCTGCACTAGTTATGGAGCAGCAGCTCTATGAGTTTGGGAGCGGATTCTATGCTTGGTGTGGAGGAGGGGTTCCAAGAATTTGGGAGGGGATACTAAGGTAGGTGTGGAGAAAATACACTAGGAGTTAGAGAGGAGATGTTGCATTTGATATGGAGGAATGGTTCCAGCAGTTGGCTGGGGGATGCTGCATTACGTGTGAAGGAGGGTTCCAGAAGTTGGGAAGGTGATGCTGCATTAGGTATGGAGGAGGGGTTCTATGAGAGGTGTGGAGGAGGGGCTCCAAGAGTTTGGGAGGGGTGCTATGGTAGGTGTGGTGGAATGATGCTAGAAGTTAGGGAGCAGATGCTATGTGGGGGCATGGAGGAAGGGTTCCAGGAACTGGAGAGGGGATACTGTATTTAGTGTGGAGAAGGGGTTCTAGGTGTTAGGGAAGGGATGTTTTTCTTTAAGTATGGAGGAGGGGTTCCAGGAGTTTGGTAGATGCTACACTAGGTGTAAAGGCTGGGTTCCATGAGTTGTGGAGCAGATTCTGGGTTAGGACATGGAGGAAGGGTTCCAGGAGTTGGAGAGGAGATGTTGTGTTGGGTGTGGAGGAAAGGTTTCTAAGTGTTAGGGAGGGGATGATTTTGGGATTGGGGATTGGTATGCTATGTTAGGTGCAGAGGGGGAGCAATGAGGGTTGGGGGTTCAAAGTAAAAAAAGTAACTGGGTAAAAATGTTAGCTACAAGGGAAGTCATGGGGGTTGCAGAACTTAAGAGTGGAGCAGCAGATGCAGAACTGAAGCTCAAGGGCAACATCTCAGAAGTCCTGATCTCTATATTTGATCCATGACAATGACTCAAAGTATTGAAGCCAGAGTGGAATCCATCACATTTTTCAAGATCTAGTTGAAGGCCAAAGGACAGAACGCTAGAGCATTAGATCATGGCACCTATTGTTCTTTGGGAAAAAGAAAAGCCTGGTCATAGCTTTATAATCCCTTCTATAATTACTACATGTGCTATTGCATTTAGTAACACGCCTTTGATTCACATTACTGGTAATTCTGTGCCAGTTCAAATGAGGCAATAAATGGGATGAGGATAACCAATTTTAAACCCTCATTTAAAATGCCTTCCATTACCACTCTACCTTGCTGCACAAAAATATAAAACAGGTGCACTTTAAAATGACAAAATGTATATAAAACCTCCTTTGCAAAAACTTCCCGAAGAAACGAGACATTATCTGCTTGATTGCAGTCTGATCAGCCCGGCGCTGAGCTGTCCCTGTCAGAACGATGTGTATATTCTCCAGTGAAAGTGTTAGATCAGAAGTGCCTGTCTCCATTGTAAAGCTGCTAAACATTGCTTCTCAGAAGAGGGTTTTAATCCAATATGCTGTTAAGCCTTCCGCCGGGGGAAATGAAATCCTTATTGAAATGAATAGAGCTTAACCCAGAGGGAGCCATGCTTTAACTGTGTGGCGGTCCGATGGCTCAAGCCGCTGAATGTGGTTTGTGGGACTGTTATCCATCGTAGAGGTGAGAGGCGTGGATTTGCGGTGAAAGTCTACTAAACAAAGGTCACCAGAGAGAAATTAAATTAAAGGGGTCATGAGCTAAAACTTGTACCTGTCCTTTTGCCTGTGCAGGACAAAGCAACAGGCTCTCTTAGCTGCCCCCCCCCCCCCCCATAGCAGCACATATCCACCTTGCGAGCACTGAACTTATTCTCTCTGAAGAAGAGACGCTTGAGAGGGGATATGACTTCAATTTACAAATACCGTACTGGTGACCCCACAATAGGGAAGACAAGACACGTGGCCACTCATTAAGATTAGAAGAAAATAGGTTTAACCTTAAACTACACAAAGATGTGGAATTCCCTTCCACAGGCGGTGGTCTCAGTGGAGGGGGGGGCATCGATGGTTTCAAAAAACTATTAGAGAAGCACCTGAACAACCACAAAATACAGGGATATACAAGGTAATACTGACATATAATCACACACATAGGTTGGAATTGATGGACTTATGTCTGATTTCGACCTCGCCTACTATGTATGTAACTATGTTGTTTCCTGAGAGTGACCACATTCCCAGTTCCATGCCTGTTTGACTTCGTGCCACAGGCATTGGGTCCAGTGAGTCCACTGAATCTGGTAAGAGTATCTAATTTTTTTCATCGCTGTGGATTCACAATCTATGGTAATTTCTTAATGGATGGTGGCCTATTCATCAAAAGTCAAACATATCTTCAATTTAAACATTGATTTTGACCTAAACACTTGTGATTTAATTTCATGTGTTTGGACAGTTTTTTTTTCCTCATGGGTTATTTCATTGTGACTGGTTGCAATGACAATAAAGTAATTATCTTATCTTCAAATTTAAAGTACAGGCAGATCCATATTTCAGTCTGCACACTAATGGCGATAAACAATCAATTTATTTTGCAGTCAACCTCTTCCAAAAGGAATAATCAATCCATTATCGACAATCTGTTTGATCAATATGACATTTATGGGGAAGTGGATTTTGAGTGGTAAAGGATAAGTTCACCCTTTGAAAAAAATAAAAATAAATGCACATTTTGTTACAAGTATAAAAAAAATGTCCAAGCACTGCACCCACGACCAGCAGACCATGGGTGCAAAGCAAACTCCTGCAGACTCTCTACTTGTACTTCCCGCACAGGCGGGCAGTTACTAGAGAGAGGAAGATCAATGAACTACAAGCACGTTCATCAGCACCCTTTCAGTACATTGAGAACTACAAGCCATCTGTAGAAATGGCTGATGATACTTGTAGGCTATTGATTCACAGAAAACTGTTAATTAATGAAAGGGCCATATATTTGGAGCCCACACAGTCGCACGGTTTTCAAATTGTGACAGCAGATGTGGGGAGAAGATCCCTCATCCGCTGTCTCAGAGGGTTGGCAGTGGGAGGTGGGTATGGGTGTACCATGCTCCTAAAAGGTTGAAGTTATCCTTTAAGATATGATCACAAATTATGATTATAAATTATAATCTCATAATCTGATCGATAGAAATATGATCATAATAATGGATATTATCTCGGCGCTGCAGAATAATGCAAATTGAGAAAACACTACACTGGCCGATCAATGCTATTTAACTGGACCAAAAAAAATCAAGTCTAAATTCATTGCAAAAGAAGTTATGACTTTTTGATCATTTGTGGATTTATAGAAACATCAAGGCTGCCCCCCCCCCCCCCTTTTTTTTATTCATACATGTTCTTATATATTTTTATTTTTTGGTAAATTTTTATGTCACAGGCATATTTGAATCCACTTACTGTTGACTGACTCACTACCTCTGCTGGAAGTCCATTCCAAGCACCAGCTACTCTTTCGTTAAAATAACACTTTCTAAGATTAGTTCTGAATCTTCCACCTGCTAGAATTTGATTGTTTTTGGACTCGAATCGGACATTAGTCAGTTAAAAAAACAAATGTTGAACCCTATCAGGTACAGTATTCACCTAATGTTCTTTCTGAAGCAGGGCAGACTGATCATTCGGGCACACCCCGAGGGCCCGGGCCAGTAGGGCGCCTTGTGAAAGGTTCCACAGCTCTCTTATCCAGGAAGAGGAGGTTCAAGTGAAGAACGATGATGCTGCGTTTTCTGCAGGGGGCCTCTGACCTTTAGATGCAGTGGCACGCTGGGAGAGGAGGGTCATTGTCTGGCCTAGATGAGAAGGATGGTGGTGGGCCATTGTCTGGCCATTTTGCCTCCTGGGGGGGTTTTCTTATCTGCAGGGGACTTCTGACTTTTAGATGCAGTGGCACGCTGGGAGAGGAGGGTCATTGTCTGGCCTAGATGAGAAGGATGGTGGTGGGCCATTGTCTGGCCATTTTGCCTCCTGGGGGGGTTTCTACATACTCCGTTCTCCTCTGTGGTCAACGGAGGGGTGCGGCCACAGTCCACATCCCCGCCGTGGGGGACAGCAAGTCGGTGCTGGATGGCACCGTTGTCGTGTGGACCTTAGAGTAAGGCCGCTCAACTTCTACCAGGCAATGGGCATTTCTTCTTCTGCGTCAGATTGGAGACAGAGCACAGATTACCTGCGGGAAGCTAAGTCAGGATCATGGCAGGAACAAGTGCCTGGAACAAGCTGTCAAAGGATGTACAAACCTTGGCACACAAGTGATTGGAGGACACTACGGGATCAACCTATAGAATGCAGTGATGATAGGATAATGTGGGCAATGCAATATTTAGGTGGGGCTTGAGCGCGGGTGAGGACACAGGGGGAACCATGATCCCCTATTGCCCGAGGGTCCCATGAGTTGTCTTCCTGCCCTGACCTGAAGCATCTTGAATGAGTTCCACTCCCGGGGAAGCATCAAGAATTGAGAGAGAGGTCTCTACTCTCCCAGATCTAGCCATCTGCTGAAAGGGGTACCAAATACCGGAAGACATGTTTGGATACCGATAGAAGATGCCTAAATCTTAGCAACTTTTCACACCAAGTCCTTTTATTTTCAAGAATAAAAACATATCTTGCTTTGGGTGACAGGGTCACTTCAAGTGCAGCATAGAAGCATTGGGGTCACCAACCAGGCTGTGCTGTCTGGCAAGAAATCCTGTAGCACATGACTGACTGAACAGCATTAAAAATCTTTGGCAGGTGTTAGCCCTTGTACACACGGTCGGAGAATCTGTCGGAATGTGTCCTATCGGACCGTGTCGTCGGATAATCCGACTGTGTGTGGTATGCATCGGACTGATTCCGTCGGACCCAATTTTCCAACATGTTGGAAATATTTCCCGACCAACTGGGCCAGTCGGACATACTCCGATCATGTGTAGAAAATTTTGATCGGACCAAGTGCCACGCATGCTCAGATCAAATTCCTACATCAAAGCTATTGGCTACTAGCCTGAATGTAGTCCCATCGTAACGAAATTACGTCATCACGTTCTGAAAGATCGGATTTTTCGCCAACTTTGTCCGACCGTGTGTATGCAACAGTTTCAGACAAGATCCGACGGGCAAAATCCAACGGATTTGGTTGTGGAAATCTCCGACCATGTGTACAGGGGCTTAGAGTTCATATAAACCATGTATGCCACACATAAAATCTCAAGAAGTTTGCGGTGGTTTTCTTTCCCTATTGGAAAGAGAGTTAGTTAACTTCTCACAGCAAGTATACTGCCGAAATAGAGAAGAAAAATTGCTGCAGACGTCAGCTAGCAGCAATCAGAACAGGTCTGTTTCATTCTCTGTGAAAAAAAAAAAAAGGAGCTCTAAAACAAACAAAACTATTCCCTATCCTATGCAGCTAAAGCCCGATAAAGGCCTATAAAAGCATATACTGTATTAAATTAAACGTACATGATCTTAATTGCAAAACAAAGCAATTACCACTATTGTGCCATGAAATAAAGAGGAGATAGCAGAAGGCACAGCTTGCTGGTCTGACCCCATGAGATTTTAGAGAAATGCACATATTTTTTCTGGAATGACCAAAAGGTTCGCTCTTGGCGCCACGGAGCTGCGGCAACAATTAGCCCCCCACCCCGCCATTGCCTTTCCATCAGCAGCTGGGTACCAGAGGCTCTGTCAGCTACAACCTGTACACTCAGCACATCAATTCAGGTCACATGGAGGTAGCAGCAGGGTCCGTCAGCCGTGGGCTGCTAAATACACTTAATAAAATGTTGCAGACCTGTCATTTAGGTAGAGACGTGACAATAACAATCTGCTGGAAACATTACAATATGTGCATGACTTTCATGAAAGTTCTCAGAAAAACACAGGTGTAAAAAAATTTAAATGACGTGGGGAGAGAAGTTTCCACATCAACTTCAGCTGTGTTCTCCTGGAAACATGATTATGGTAAATTGCCCTCAATTTTACCATAAAAAAAGAAAGCCTAACGCTGGTCTTTTTTTAAATCTAAAACCAACCTCCAGCTTCAAAAAAATTATTGAAAACCATTTCTACCCCACTACCTGAAAACTAACCTAAAAGTTTTTTTTAAAAAAAGTCCAAAAAATACCAATTTACTTATCTCAACTTCCAGTTACGTGACACTGGGGTCCTCAGTCCTCTTTCTTCTGCAGTGCAGAGTTGAAGAGTTCTTCTTCAGGTCCCCCCATTGCTCCCTGGTGGCATGGACATTCTTTCCATCAGCTGGCCATCAGTGGGCCTCATACAATGCAGAAAACTCCAATGGTGGCATAACAAAGTCACAACGAAGGGCAGAAACAAGACTAGCCAGTCAAGAAACTGAACTTCAACGGAGATTAGCTTTGCATAAAGTATGGAAAGGTTCAATCATGCTATATGTAACTCCAGGGTGGAGCCACTAACGGGAATTTTTTGTTGAAGTCTCTGTCCCAAGTTGAGAGATCCCCATGACTAAGCCCTGTGTGTGAGGCAAAACGGGTTGGGAGAGCGTGGCCTGGACGGAGTCTGGGCTGAGGTTGCTTCTACTCCTTACATGAGGGTTTTGTGTGCTGTGCTGCTCTCAGGACTATTTTCTTTTCCCAAGTGGAGAGGGCCATCTGGATTGTAAGTGAAGGAATATCCCACCATGTGCAAAAAAAAAATCACTTTTTTTTATACATCTCACAAAGGTTCTAACCCTCTACCAAGTTTTAGCTGGAGTTAGACTTTTTCAAGTGGTGGCTGACCAGGGAAGCGTCTTGGTTATTGCGGTTTACTGTATCAAGTTGTATTTTTTTACATTAAGCTGATATATCACTGATGTCTGCAGCATCTAAGCCAATCCTTCTATTTAAGCACATATAATTTAGAGTCATTTACAAACCATGATCAACAAGTTGGACACCAGCTGTGGTTTCCTTGACTAACTAGCACCTCAAATTTATCCAGCCCTAGATTATTTCTACATTCAAACCAATATCAATATAATGGTCAGAGAAGTTAAAAAGCTTTACCTAGACCAAAAGTAGGCAACCTAAAAGAGGTGGCGATCTACTGGAACAACATGGGAGAAGTCAAAAATCACTGGGCACAGTGTAGCCTCCTCACACCTGATTTAAACTTCTAATTGCTGTAATATCGTGTTGTAATCGCGTTCATTGCGCGGTAATCATGGGTTTAAATCAGGTGGTGAGGAGGCAACATATTGCCAAACTCGGATTGCATTTCAGAGGAGCAGAAGTGCCTGCTGCGCTTGTGAATGAGCCCTTAGTTGCATGCGGCAACGGCACCCTTAGGGCTCATTCACATGTAATGTTTGGTGGTGGTAAAACCCGACGGTTGAGTCCAATCCCTATCCCCTTTAGCTGCTGAGACAGCACACGAGGTGTACACATGCCACAGCAGGATTTAACGTAAGTCCCCTGTTGCTTTTGGTGGGTGCTACCGCCTGCCATTTGCGGCCTATTCAGGTAAATGAGGCCACTCTGCAAGTGCCCTACAACTGCATGCTTCTGTGGGGTCCAAAGGGTCAAAGCAGGCAGTGAGAAAATAACACAGCTTTTATGCCCAGTGTATTGCTTCACACTGACTGAAAGATCGCTTCTTTCCTGCTGCTGGCACCGATTTGGAGATCCCCTAGCCGGGATAAGAGATGGAGTGCAGTTGGTATCACCCCACATGGGACAGGAAGCAGAACTACAGAGGAGGCATCAGCTTCTGCGGCTTTTGCTCCCTATTACAGCTCCAAACGGACAAGTAGTCCCTCTGCATTGCACCCTGATGCTCTGGAATAGCAGGTCAGCAAGCCCAGACCGCAATCTACCAGTCCCCTGTCCAAGATCTACAGTTTGCTAACCCCCGATCTAGACCTTCCCTTACCCAACCCTGGACTTCAACCCTTAATGAGAGACAAACATAATAATCCAAATGACCTAATTCCAAAATAATTCTTAATTCTAACATAATTTAGAATGCTTACCAAATTCAAAATTCACATAATCACCCAAAATCTAAATTTTGTGTTTTGCATTCCCAAATTAAAATGCATTGTGTAATTTCTCCAAAGGGTTCTGGGTCTTGGGTCTTTTTGTTGGGTGTACCTGGTAGAGCTTTTGAGAAAGCTATTCAAGAGGCATCCATGGGAGATGCCTGGACTACCTGTGCTAGTGCTTCTTGATTCCATCGATATGATGACTAATATTAATACATTTAAAGTTTTTCATTACTGGTGGTTTCATCAACAGCAAACTTAAAAGGTTCTTGACCTCTTACATGTGATACAAGAAAAAAAAAGTAAATTGTTAATACAAAAGTAAATTCGATATCATACCATACGTGTTCAGTATCATTCCACGTCTGGTAGTAAATATACATTAAGATCTGTATCCCACGGCTTACAGTATCCATCAGTCAAGATGACAGAAAGCAATATAGACTCAGACCTGAACTTTATTAATTATTCCCAGCTGCAGAAGAATTATACTGTATGAATATTGGATGAATTATGCTGTTTCACGGCTGCTCAGGGTGAAGCGGTTGACCTGACAACACTAAGAGTCTGTCCTCCCACGCCGTATCTACACAGCTCCGAGATCGAGGACTTGGTAGAAATATACTAGTGAAGGGCTACATCCTTTAATATATAAAAATAATATACGTATATCAAATACGTATAGCAGAAGACACCGCTGCGATACAGACAAGATTCAAGATAAATTGCTGCTAATTTGCAGGTCTGTGGTTTAGAGTTATCCTGCAAATACTTTTTGGTAACTTTTATAGACGAGTAGAAGAACGAACGTTCTGTCGTTCCAAAAATGAAAATGGTGAATACGAATGTGCCATCATTTGTTTCATTTTTCTCCCAAAAAAAATCCAGAATGTTGGATCCGGCACTTTCTATTGCAGTACGACAATCGCGTGTGTCGCAGCTGCTGTGAAACATTAACGACCCAACGATCGCCAATTTTTGTTTGATTTTTGACTCGTCTTTGGCCTACTTTAGAACAGTAGTAGCAGTTGGATAAAACAATTAAGAGGTGGCTAGTGGCCATTGTGCTCACCTACAGTTCACCTGTGTTGGTGGAAGGTCCACCAGCAATAAAAACAAAATAAAAAACATACAAGACTGATTAGCATCTCCAATTTTCATTTCAGAAGATCTAAAAAAAATCACTTTAATGTGCAATCTGGGAATGCTAATGGCTTACATTTACTAAGACTTAAGTAATACGTGACCTTTTGATAACAAGGTTCTAAAAGGTTTTCAGTAAGGTTATATTAACACATGCTTGACATGTTTTGCTGCCCTGAAAAATGCACTTTAGCTTCAGCTCTGTTTCCAAGCAATACCTTCCATCCAGCTAACAGTGGAGATGTTAACAAATCCTTGTAAGCAACATGCAGACAGATGCTTGTGACCAATGGTGAACACCAAACAGATGAAGATGCTAGGTGACGACAAAATGACAAGCAACATAAAACTTTACACTATCAATACCCAACATCAACCGAAATGTTACTAGCTTAATACCTACAGCAATGGTTTTATTTAATATACCTGAGGTCATCTCTTCACCAGAAACCCAAAAGGTTTCCTGCACTATGTCCTTCAAGAGCTTCCGTTGCATTTTCTTTTTCTCCCGCAATACATTTTTGAAGTTGTTGATGCATTTGTTGAGATAGATGGTCTCCACGCACACCTGATCAAGCCTTAGAGGTCTACCCTCCCTTATTCCCTCTGCCAACTCATCGCCTTCAGTCATCTGCTCAGGAGATGATATTGTCTGAGGGGCTTTAAGGTCTACATCAGGGGAAAGTATCAAGGATGGGATAGAAGATTCATGTGGCAGAGAAGGGACCCGGTTGAGCACAAAATAGGCATCTTCTTTAAGATTGGAACTGGAGCTGTAGCTATTACTCATGCTGGAATGTGTAGGAAGACTGTCATTGAAGTGGCCACTGCCAATGCTGTTCAGTCTTTGTAAGGTTTCGCAATCGGGCACTGGGAAACTGGGCTCTTTATGTTCCATAAAGACATCAGGACTTTCAAGTTTATTAAAAACAACTTTTAAAGCTGATCGAAAATGATTAAGAGCTTTACCTAACTTATTTGCATAAAACTTAATGTCTACTATATCTATATTTTCAGTTGGCTGATCGAGATAATCTCTAAATACGTAACCAGTCTTATCCTGACCTTCTAGGTCTATATGTACCACCTCCTTTAATGTATCTGCTACTGTCCCAACAGAGCACTTGTCTACAGTGTCATCGAAGCTTAAAGAGGTGAAACTTCCTGAAGGGTCTTTAATGATCACATTTATTTTTTCTGTACTTCTAAACTGTACCCGGGAATCACAGGAGACCAGGTCACCTTCTTTGACTAAGCCTTCATGGTCATCAACGATGGAGCAACATCTATGTATAGCAATTTCGGCTTCCTCAGCCTCTGAGGATGCACTCAGATGGTTAGAGCGAGTTAGCAGTCTAGAGCATCGGCAATTCTTTGTCTCACCGGCTGAAGGCAGATTGGTGAAATGAAGGTTTTTTTGAGATTCTTGTGAGTCAAGGCGGATGCAAAGTTGACTTACACTTTTCTCCAGACATTGTTCACAGCTTTCCTTCATTTCACCTCTCGTTGCCTCAGTTTCCGATAAACTGCATTTCTTGGCAAGTGTACATTTTTGTGCAAAGAGAAATTCCTCTGCACCACACGTAGCTTCTGTGCTTTTGTTCTGATATCTTATGCGGAATGACTCAGTTTTGCGTTCGCCCCCTGTATCGTCTGTCCTTACCACTGCCTTATCTAGGCTCAGCGAACTCCACCTGTTCTCTCTCAGGCCCTGTTGTAGCACAGAGAGTGAGTTGGCTCTCAGCCGGTTTTGAAAATCATGCTCTTCAAAAGGAACAATTCTCACTCCAGAACTCTGAAAGCTGACAGATTTTTGAAGGATAACTTCTCTGTGACTGGGATGAGAAAGCTTAACAATAGTTGGCCTAGGCCCTAACAGAGCATCGGACCCACTGCCAACCCTGTAGGCTTCTTTTATATACTCTGTGCTTTGGATACCATTAAAGCAATGATGGTCACACAAGAAGCAGTGAATTCTCTCCAATGTGTTTTCATCTTCGTGCTCCGAGAGTCCAAAAAAATACAACACCGTCCCATCACATAATGGATCTCTAACAGACTCTATGCTAGGAGATAGCACAGGTGTTTTTTGGGAATGTCCCAAACCGCCCTGCAAGCCTTCAATCTCATTCAGAACTGAGTCAACGCAAGTGGACACTTCTTCAACGGAACCTGTAATCAAGCTTAAATGTTGCTGCAATTCTGCGATCTCTGCCTGAATTCGGCTGATGCCTTGCAGTTCCTTAAGGATATATTCCACTACATCGGCAGAGCGGTCACTGGCTGCAGAGCTACTCCCAGGGCTGGTTTCTAATAAATTGTTTTGACATAAAAGTTGGTTATTTTCACTAATTTCCTTCCAGCTCATTGTGATACTTATGGTGGAAAGATCTGGCTGGTCTGAGGAAAGTCCATTGCTTTGACAAGGGGAGACTAACTCAGAAGTCTGCTCATCTGAAGAATCTTGGTCTGTATGGTCATTGCCATTGAGATCCTCAGAATTCGAAGATAACTGGAAACTGGTGTCCCATTTGGTCTCTACCTTGTCAGCACAAAGACCAATTGCTGGCTTGGACTCCTTAGACACATCCATGAGTTCACAAGCAGCTTGGATGTCGGTGTTATTCAATTTCCTCTTTATGCCACATACAAACTGGTCATCTTCTATCTCCACTGGCGAGACCTGGCTGTAATGGTTTGTAGACAATTTATCCACAGGCCCTTGCAGCAACCTTTTCATCTTCTCCCTCAGGCAGAGGGCTAATTTCTGTCTTTTGGATGTCTTTATAGACAAGATTTTGACAGGAAGTGTTCTGTGCTGAAGGGAGCTGTGATTTTCTCTCTTTTTCCACTTGCTTCTGGCAAACATCCTCAACCATAGCAGCTGGCACTTTTCATAGTTTTAGGTCTCAAGAGTAAGGTTAAGGTAGAGTCCTCCAACAACGTACAATTGGCAGAGTTGGTACCTCCATGCTGAAACTACAATTTGTAGATAGTACTGTACAATGAGATGATACCAGCTATCAATGTAAACACTTTCAAAGGTTATGGTTAGCAATTAAAAGACAGTTTTATAAGAAAGGTTTCTTTAAAGTGAATCTTTCATCGGCATCGATGGGTGTACTTCTGCAGAAATACATTTTTGCAGCTACAGGTCAAACTGCGCAGAAAACGTTTGTTACAGGGTCGGGACAAACCATAATACACTTCTGGTGGTTCATGCAATGGTTAGCATTTATTCATAAAATTAAAATATTTTTTCCAAAAGAAAAAAAAAATCTTCTTGTAACTATGCAGCTTTGACTCTAAAGCCTCATGCACACGAGACGCAGTTAAACGCGCGTTCAGATGCAGTTGGACAGTTTTTTCAACTGCACCTGAACTCATTCAATGTTATCCATGCACACAGTCTCGTTTTTTTCCGTTTATATGCAGTTGCGTTTAATCTCGTTTTTCCAGAAGCAAAAAAATGCGTTCAGAAACAAAAATTTCTGCGTTTCAGACGCAAAACGCGGCTAAACGCGGCTAAACGCGGCACCCGCGTTTATATGCATTTGCGTTTATATGCGTTTTTAAAGGTGACCTTTTTTTTTACATTAAAAATCTCAAAAATGATTGCAAATGATGAAAAACCATTAGAAAAATATTTTAAACAATTGCAATTGCAAGTGGACAATCCACAACTTGTGGCAAGTGACGTGACAAGTGGACAATCCACAACTTGTGGCAAGTGACATGGCAGGTGGCAAGTGATGTGGCAAGTGGACAATCCACAACTTGTGGCAAGTGACGTGGCAGGAGAAGTGGCAAGTGACGTGGAAAGTGGACAATCCACAACTTGTGGCAGGTGACGTGGCAAGTGACCTGGCAGGTGACGCGGCAAGTGACTTGGCAGGTGACGTGGCAAGTGGAAAATCAACAACTTGTGGCAGGTGACTGGCATGTGACGTGGCAAGTGGACAATCCATAACTTGTGGCAAGTGACGTGGCAAGTGGACAATCCACTTGTGGCAGGGGACGTGGCAAGTGACGTGGCAAGTGGACAATCCACTTGTGGCAGGTGATGTGGCAAGTGACGTGGCGAGTGGACAATCCACAACTTGTGTCAGGTGACGTGGCAAGTGGACAATCCACAACTTGTGGCAGGTGATGGGGCAAGTGATGTGGCAAGTGGACAATCCACTTGTGGCAGGGGATGTGGCAAGTGACGTGGCGAGTGGACAATCCACAACTTGTGTCAGGTGATGTGGCAAGTGGACAATCCACAACTTGTGGCAGGTGATGTGGCAAGTGATGTGGCAAGTGAACAATCCTCTTGTGGCAGGTGACGTGGCAAGGGACGTGGCAAGTGGACAATCCACAACTTGTCGCAGGTGATGTGGCTGGTGATGTGGCAAGTGGACAATCCACATCTTGTGGCAGGTGACGTGGCAGGTGACGTGGAAAGTGGTGTGGCAAGTGGACAATCCACAACTTGTGGCAGGTGATGTGGCTGGTGACGTGGTAAGTGGACAATCCACAACTTGTGGCAGATGGCATGGCAGGTGACGTGGAAAGTGGACAATCCACATCTTGTGGCAAGTGACGTGGCAGGTGATGTGGCAAGTGACGTGGCAAGTGGACAATCCACAACTTGTGGCAGGTGACGTGGCAGGTGATGTGGCAAGTGATGTGGCAGGTGATGTGACAAGTGGACAATCCACATCTTGTGGCAAGTGACGTGGCAGCTGACGTGGCAAGTGACGTGGCAGGTGACGTGGCAAGTGACATGGCAAGTGGACAATCCACATCTCGTGGCAAGTGACGTGGCAGGTGATGTGGCAAGTGACGTGGCAAGTGGACAATCCACAACTTGTGGCAGGTGACGTGGCAGGTGATGTGGCAAGTGACGTGGCAGCTGACGTGGCAAGTGACGTGGCAAGTGGACAATCCAAAACTTGTGGCAGGTGACGTGGCAAGTGACGTGGCAGGTGACGTGGCAAGTGATGTGGCAAGTGGACAATCCACAGCTTGTGGCAAGTGACGTGCCAAGTGGACAATTCACAACTTGTGGCAGGTGACGTGGCAGGTGACGTGGCAAGTGAACAATCCACAACTTGTGGCAGGTGATGTGGCAAGTGACGTGGCAGGTGATGTGGCAAGTGACGCGGCAAGTAGACAATCCACAACTTGTGGCAGGTGATGTGGCAAGTGACGTGGCAGGTGATGTGGCAAGTCACGTGGCAAGTGGACAATCCACAACTTGTGGCAGGTGATGTGGCTGGTGACGTGGCAAGTGGACAATCCACAGCTTGTGGCAGGTGGCATGGCAGATGATGTGGAAAGTGGACAATCCACATCTCGTGGCAAGGGACGTGGCAGCTGACGTGGCAAGTGACGTGGCAAGTGGACAATCCAAAACTTGTGGCAGGTGACGTGGCAAGTGACGTGGCAGGTGACGTGGCAAGTGATGTGGCAAGTGGACAATCCACAGCTTGTGGCAAGTGACGTGGCAAGTGGACAATCCACAACTTGTGGCAGGTGACATGGCAGGTAACGTGGCAAGTGAACAATCCACAACTTGTGGCAGGTGACGTGGCAAGTGACGTGGCAGGTGATGTGGCAAGTGACGCGGCAAGTAGACAATCCACAACTTGTGGCAGGTGATGTGGCAAGTGACGTGGCAGGTGATGTGGCAAGTCACGTGGCAAGTGGACAATCCACAACTTGTGGCAGGTGATGTGGCTGGTGATGTGGCAAGTGGACAATCCACAGCTTGTGGCAGGTGGCATGGCAGATGACGTGGAAAGTGGACAATCCACATCTCGTGGCAAGTGACGTGGCAGGTGATGTGGCAAGTGACGTCGCAAGTGGACAATCCACAATTTGTGGCAGGTGACGTGGCAGGTGATGTGGCAAGTGGACAATCCCCAACTTGTGGCAAGTGACGTGGCAAGTGGACAATCCACAACTTGTGGCAGGTGATGTGGCTGGTGACGTGGCAAGTGGACAATCCACAGCTTGTGGCAGGTGGCATGGCAGATGACGTGGAAAGTGGACAATCCACATCTCGTGGCAAGTGACGTGGCAGGTGATGTGGCAAGTGACGTGGCAAGTGGACAATCCACAATTTGTGGCAGGTGCCGTGGCAAGTGACACGGCAAATGCAAGTGTACAACTGCTCTCTATGCTGCTGCTGCTCACTCTGATCAAAATAGCAGAAATAGTTAAAAAAATGCTTTGAGAGCTTGGGGAGGGTCTACATGATGTTATCTTTATAAACGCGTTTAAACGCAAACGCATCTAAACGCGTCTAAACGCAGCATGCAAACGCGGCAAAACGCGCGTTTCTAAACGCGCGTTTCAGCTTTTTTTAACAGAGGTTTCATCTGCGTCTCGTGTGCATGAGGCCTAAAGCCTCATACACACAATCCAATTGTTGGCCAACCAAGCGTCAAATTTTTGTCTTAAGGGCGTGTGCCTGGATCTTGTCTTGCAAACGAATGGTACACAATTGTCACCCTGCAACAAGAAGTAGAAGAACCTCGCTCTGTACCTGTAAGTGGTGTAAAAACCGGAAGATAATTCACTTAAACAATTTGCGTTGGTCACGGTCAGAATTTACTGGCTCCCTTACTTGCAAATGTTTGGGGATGCCCCCATTGGGGCTCTTTAGCAATTTGCTGGATGTTTACTGCAACATTCCCCATTAGGTATTGGCTGACCTTATAGGCAGCAGTATATACATGTCATTTGTCCGTTTTGGAAACTACTTGGGAGATCTTCCATTGGGCGGCACCATCCTACTCAGAACCTCTTTAGAAAGTGTGACCATACATTGGGGCTATTATCTGATGCCCCCACCGCATGTATCTTTATAAAGAACTGCTTTGATATACTTCTCTCCACACCCCTGAGGAAAGTTCTGCAATTGCAGGGACTGGAAACGCGTCGGGTTTGGGATATTTTGAGAGTTATTTTGTATATATGTTTTCTATGTATGGGTTTGGGACATTTTGAGAGTTATTTTGTATACATGTTTTTTTATGTATAGGTGTTATTTGATAATTTATCAGCGATACTATGTGTCTGTAAGTTTCTCCTTTTTAAGCTTTGTTATATGAATTAAAAATTATTTATTTTATATCGAATTTTGGTGGTCCATTTAAAGTCCCATCAAAAAAAAAAAGGGGGAATCTTTTTGTCCATTTACTCTAGGGATGGGACCACCTTACCCGATTTTTCTGACACTGACAGCCCCGTACTTCTTTGTCTAAAAACCGGAAGAGGAGACCAGATCTAGAAAAGTTAAAACGTTTTCATAGAAAATTCTACTTTTAGTTTGTCTAATAAAAAAAAAAAGTGACAGTTGCTCTTTAAAATATAAAAATTGCACCCTAATAGATGTGATGAAAGATTCACTATAAAGCAGGAGAAAATTTGAAAATACATTTTCTGCATTGTAACGGCACGTCATGCAACATTACTGTGCCGTCCGCGGCCGACGTCACAACATGCCCCTTGCAGATTAAATTTATCCCATGGCTGCGTTCAGGTGAACAGTTAAGATTCTATCGCCATGGAAACCCCAGAATCTACAGTGGCGCTGAGAATGTTAGCGGTCTCCTCTGAGCCACGCCACACTTGTTGCCGTGATCTACGCGCTTCCAAAAAACAAAAAAATAAAATCCCAGCCACAAATCATTTACCATATAAAAACTTTGAATTATCACAAATGAGAAAACAATATTTTTACAGTCAGATTACAGTAAGGGTCTAGAGATTAGTCAAACATCTTCTAAATTGCATAAGCGAAACATGACAGTTACTGCGCTACAACAGCGGTTGTATTCCGCTAATGTGATGAGAGCGTTTAAAGGGGACCTGTCACTTACATAGCAAGATCAAAGCATTGCGAGACACCGCAGACACTGTTCAAATTTATACTGTCACTAAGCAGCTGTGGATTTTTTTTTTTTACACTTTTAAAGTTAAGCTCCAGAGAAAATGAAATAAAAATGCCTTGCAGTGGGACTTTCACTGCGCTGCTAGGGTTGAAAGTGAAGCCCACCTTTTGCAAAAAAGCAATAAATGCACCCACAGAGGGGGAGTCGGTTCAGGAGTGGGGGCGGTCAGCTTGAAACCATGTTACTCCCCAAATATGGGTTGTACAGGACGCCCGGAGATGACTCCTGGACAGCGGGAATCTTTCCCTACTATTTAAGGGGGCAATCTGAAAGACATTTTATGAGTACTCATGGGTTCTCACCCATGAAGGGTGAGGGGTTCCAGGGCAGGCTGGTTGGAGAGGAGAAGACCGATTTACAGTTCTCTCAGGATTAATAAGTCCTCATTTGTGACCCGGAATTCAGAGGCTTGGAGGGACTTTGGGTGGGAAAGAACCTCCAACCCTGATTACAGGAACTCTAGTTCTCTAAGGATTAACCTAGCTCCAAGTCCAGTCCACACGTCATCAGTGCCCAACGGTGCTGCATATTAGTGCCATTGTCACATGGCATTAAAAAAAAGTATCGTAATCAGTTTTGGCGAGTACTCAGTCTTAAAAAAAAGTTGTATCGGTGCAACCCTAGTTATAACCCTCCCGTGTTCTATCCAAAATAAAAAAATAAGTTTGCCTATAGTTTTACTTTAGGCTCCATTCACACCAATGCATTTTTTCGGCGTTAATGCATTCCATAGGGAAGCAAAAGGCTGCACACCAACTATGCTAGATTATATCCAACTTTATTAAACCCAGGCAAAGCACACTGCAGCCCTGCCTAGCACCACTCCTCTAAAAGGTTACACCCAATATAGACCTGATTACCGTGAGTGAGCCCATACTGGGTGAAATGTTAGAGGGGGTTTCATTGGGCTATATCCAGATTTAAAAAAGTTGGATGTGATCTGACTTCATCGATATGGGACTTCCATTGTGGTTGGGTTTCCATTTGGTTGGCCCCCGGAGTTTTGGAGGTGATAGATTTACATACAGACAGGGAGCAGTGACATCTCTCTGCATGCCAGGTGAAAGGTGCCAGAGTCATGATTCAAAGAGGACTCAGGGTCAGCATAATAGCCAGGTAAACAGCAGTTTCAGAAGCAGACCAGCTATGGCAGCCATTGTTTATGCCAAGGTTTCTGTAAGATCTTTTCACTACTACAAAGATGATGACTGATCTCTCACCTGAAACACATTATCATCAAAGTGTTACAAGAACATTGCTTGCAAAGTAAAAACACTCTATAATAAAATAAAGGCACTGTTTTAATAAAAAAAAGCACTGCTATAATATAAAAGCATTATATTAAAATAAATGTGTTGCCTATAATAATATAAAAGCAACGTTATAATAAAAGCAATGTTATAATACAAAGAGATATACAGGAGCTTAAAAAGAGAAAGACAATTTAGTCCAGGCTTCGGGAACATAAAACGCAGCAAGGGCCGTAATCCCAGACAGACTGGGAAATGTACTTAACCAAAGCTGAATGTTCTTATCAGTCAAAATGGTAGGATGGTGTGAACTTGGAAGACTGAACAATGACTAGACCCAAATATGTAAATAAGACATTCTCAACTAGGGCTCCTCAAGATGTCGCAAGGGGTTCTTTCAGCTGTGGCTTATTGACACCCCCCCCCAATATGATGGTGCCTTCATAGCTCCAGGCCCATTGGCACTTTTCAGAGTCAGTAGCATGACACCAATGACCTTCTTACCTGTCTGTAAGGGTGAAATTCTTCCCACTGACCACCAATGTTTCATAGTTTCATAGTTAGTAAGGTTGAATAAAGACACCAGTCCATCCAGTTCAACCTGAGTGAGTGTCTACAATTGCCCCTATCCCTGTACATTACACACTCACATCGGTCCCTACCCTCAAGGAGCCCACAATCCAAGGTCCCCATTCATATACTAAGGCCAATTTTAGACAGAAGCCAATTAACCTACCTGCATGTCTTTGGTTAATTGGCTATGAGCAATTTCTTAATGATCCCTAGTAGTTCTTAGCAGGGGTTTCCTGAGACCTGAAATTATTTCAAGGGTTTCCTCAGAGGTAAGAAAGTTTGAGGAAGGCTGATATAAACCATCATCTAGAACAGGGGTCTCCAAACCTTCTAAACAAAGGCCTATTCTTCTATGTTTATATTTGGATTCATTATTTGGCACCCATTGACGGAGGCCTGGTCATGTTGGGAGATGCCTCAGCAAGCTTTGGAGACTTCCTACATTTGATGGTTTGAATAAGCACAGGAATCCCACCATCTCCTCAGAGGTAAAAAAGGTTGAGGAAGGCTGATATAAACCATCATCTAGAAAAGGGGTCTCCAAACCTTCTAAACAAAAGGCCAGTTTATTGTCCTTCAGACTTTAGGGAGACCAGACTTTGGTCACGGGAGTAGAACATGTCCTGATGCCAGAGGGCTTAAGTCATGCCCCATCGGCTCTTGTGAGAGGAATATAGCCACATTTTTGGTATAAATAGGAGAAATGGTGCCCATCATTGGTGTCAGTGGAAGGAATAGTGCTCCAAATGCTGGATAAAGGCAAGTAAAAAGGGCCACATCCGGCCCTCGGGCCACAGTTTGGATATCACTGATCTAGAACAGCCTCTCTCAACTTTTTTTTTTTTAACACAGAGGAACCTTCAAAATATATCCTCAGTTCCAGGGGACCCCTACTAACAATTACTATATCTACAATTTACAGAACATTAGTGTGATAGTCATTAGGGTGAATGATTCTTACATATGTGGCCATTGAGAAGACTTCCCTCTCTTACAGACCGCTAAAAAGATCAATGGTGTCAGTGGTAACCTATCTGAGAGGCAGAGGTCGTTAGTTTCTCAAGAAAGCCCTAGAAAACTTTAGAGGAAGCCTAAAGTTCCATAGAACCCTTGCTGCAAAAGACTGAACTAGAATAAGTCACTGGATAAAGATCTAAATCGCAGAATCACGGTAGACAAAGCAACCCTTCTCAACCCATATACCCCAGAGGAATCCTTGAAATCATTTTTTTAGTCTCAGGACTCAGTGGTAAAAAATGACGCCTCTATTGGTGTGATTACCAATGTAAGGAATACAGAAGAAATGTCCCCACTGCATATGGCGTCAGAATGCCATTTTTCAGCTGGCTAAAAAGATGATTGGTGTCATGCTGCTGGCTCTGCCAAGTGGCACTGGGCACAACTATGTAGGCACCATCAGCTGGGAATGGAAGGTTGCTCTGCCATAGCTTACGGAACCCCTAGCAACCTCTTAGGAAACTCTAGTGAATTGTGGTGGAGAATGACTGAATTAAAGTGAGAGCGAAGCCCGCTATAAAACTTGAAAGAGGTTCTAAGGCTTTCTTAGCTGTATATATATATATATATATATATATATATATATATATATATATATATATATATAAAATTACAAAATCGCGTTAACTTGATAACACTTGTCTTGTGCCTTTAAACCAAGTTTATACTCCAAAAGGCCACATACAGCATTGTAACAGTCTCCGACCTCCTACTATGGCACTACTGCGGTCTTTCACCACTTACTGTACCGCATTCGCAGTCTCTGACCGCCTAATAATGCACATCTGGAGTCTGTGACCACTTATTTTAGCACATCAGTAGTTCCTGTTCCGAATACCTACTACACCACATCTGGAGTCCACAGTCTTTGACCATTTATTTGTAGAATATCAGCAGTCTCTGGCACACCTACAACACCACATCTGGAGTCTATGGCCACTTATTGTAGCACATCCATAGGCTCTGAACACCTACTACACCACATCTGGAGTCTACAGTCTATGGCAGTGATGGCGAACCTTGGCACTTCAGATGTTTTAGAACTACATTTCCCATGATGCTCAACTACACTGTAGAGTGGATGAGCATCATGGGAAATGTAGTTCCAAAACATCTGCGGTGCCAAGGTTCGCCATCACTGCCCTATAGTGTGTACTTGTCACAAAAGCACTACATGTCATTTCTGTCTGCTGCTTCATTCCTCTGCTATCACTTATTGTAGAGTATCAGCAGTCTCTGGCACACCTACAACATCACATCTGGAGCCTATGACCAACCATTGCAGCATATCCATAGTCTCTGAACACCTACTACACCACATCTGGAGTTTACAGTCTATGGCCACTTATTGTAGCGTATCAGAAGTCTCTGGCACACTTACAACACCACATCTAGAGTCTATGACCAACCATTGCAGCATATCCACAGTATTTTAATACTTACTACAGCACATCTGGAGTCTATGACCACTTATTTTAGCACATCAGTAGTTCCTGTTCCGAATACCTACTACACCACATCTGGAGTCTACAGTCTTTGACCATTTATTTGTAGCATATCAGCAGTCTCTGGCACACCTACAACACTACATATGGAGTCTATGGCCACTTATTGTAGCACATCCATAGGCTCTGAACACCTACTACCCCATATCTGGTGTCTACAGTCTATGGCAGTGATGGCGAACCTTGGCACTCCAGATGTTTTGGAACTACATTTCCCATGATGCTCAACTACAGCAGAGTGCATGAACATCATGGGAAATGTAGTTCCAAAACATCCGGGGTGCCAAGGTTCACCATCACTGGTCTTTAACCATAGGCTCTGAACACCTACTACATCACATCTGGAGTTTACAGTCTATGGCCACTTATTGTAGCGTATCAGCAGTCTCTGGCACACCTACAACACCACATCTAGAGTCTATGACCAACCATTGCAGCATATCCACAGTATTTTAATACTTACTACAGCACATCTGGAGTCCATGACCACTTATTTTAGCACAACAGCAGTCTCTGAATACCTACTACAGCACATCTGGGGTCTATGACCACTTATTGCAACACATCCGCAATCTCTGAACACCTATTACAACAAATCCAGAGTCTATGGCCACTTACTGGAGCACATTCACAGTCTTGTCTCTGAACATCTACTGAGGCTTATCTGGAGTCTATGACCACTTATTGGAGCACAACAGCAGTCTCTGAATACCAACTACAGCACATCTGGGGTCTTGACCACTTATTGCAGCACATCCGCAATTTGAACACCAATTACATCAAATCCGGAGTCTACGACCTCTTATTGGAGCTCATTTTGCAGTCTCTGAACACCTACTGCAGCGTATATGGAGTCTATGACCTCTTATTGGAGCACCTCCGCAGTCTCTGAACACCTTCTGTATGTAATACACTGGCAGTCTCCAACTAAAGTGAACACTTTGTGTGACTCTTTGGCCATTCCAGGAGTCACACCTGCACCCCCCTATATTTAAAAAAGTCGTCCATGCTTATTAGGCACATGATCATGTGAAGGAAAAGATCGGCCATTCTAAAATCGAATCATCCTTTTTGAGAAAAATCATATGACCAATTGCCTAAAATCATGAGACCAGCACTGAAGGGAGCCGGGAGCAGCATTTTCCTAATGCCGCATACGCACGGTCAGAATTTCGCGCCAGCAAAAGACCGATGAGAGCTTTTCGTCTGAAAATGCGACCGTGTGTATATGCTCCATCAGAATTTTGCTGGCCGAATTTCTGCCAGCAAAAGATTGAAAGCAGGTTCTCAATTTTTCCGACAGAAAAACTTTCTATTGGAAATTCCGATCGTTTGTATGCAATTCCAATGCGCAAAAACTCATGCATGCTCAGATTCAATTACGAGACGGAAGCTATTGGCTATTGAACTTCTTTTTTCTAGACCCGTCATACGTGTTGTAGGTCACCGCGTTCTTGACGGTTGGAATTAGGTGTGACCTTGTGTATGCAAGACAGCTTGAGCTGTCGGAATTTTGTCGGGAAAACCAACAGAGCTTTTTCCGACTAAAATTCCGATCGTGTGTACGGGGCATTAGAAAAGGTAAATATGCTGTCACTTCATTTACCCTTTATGAATACATTCTGGAAACAATATAGAAGTATGTGTAGGAGTTTTAAAGAGGAAGTAAACCCTGATGAGTTTACTTCCTCTTTCATTCCCTGCAATGGTAAAGCATAATGGACTACTGTGCATCGCATAGTAGTCCATTATGTGTCACTTACCTGACACAGGAGCCAGCGAAGTCACCGGTGTCCCCTGTAGTCCAGCGCATCCATCTTCTTGGTGGGTCTCGCTGCTCCGCCGCTGTCATTTGGCAAAGCCGCGATGACGTCACTCCTGCGCATGCGCACGGGAGCATGCGCCGTAGACAGCTGTGCCTGTCTTTCGGCAAATATCTCCTAAACTGTGTAGGTTTAGGAGATATTTCTTGGACCTACAGGTAAGCCTTAATCTAGGCTTACCTGTAGGTCAAAGTATGTTGTAAGGGTTTACAACCACTTTAATATCCTTTATGTATAAATGTTTCAAGCATGAGAACAAACGGACCTACCCTTTGTACGCTCAGCAGACCTCAAGGGCCCTTGAAAACCTGGGGCCCCCTAGAGGAGCCCCCTTTTAGTTTAAAACTCTTGGCTTTCTTCTTTACTTTCAATAACTGTGCGCTTTAATTTACGACTACCACCCTAATTAGTGGCAGTCTTCCAGCGCGCTGTGCCAGCCGAGTTAGAAATAGTCTTTACTTTAAATCAATTAGTCAAAACAAAATGCGTCTGTATTTCTGTATCTACAAGCTAAACATGGTCCCCGTCACTTTCCGGGCATCGTTAATAACAATCAACACGGCTAATGAGGCTGCCTAAATGACAAGGGCACCCGGGGAAACAATCCGAATTAACGGGAGAGAACGTAACCCGCGCGCAGCGGAATTTCTCTAATAAGGATCACATAAGGCTTGGAAAACAAAGGTGACGTCCCCCCCGCGGCACTACGGATCGCTGCGTTCGGATCGTTCTCAGCTCTCAGTTTTTAGGACGGTGATCCCGGGAAGGAGAAGAGGTAATAATCTAACAGCTCACTCAAAGGGCCACACACACACACACACACACACACAGTAATCTGATCAACTAGGTAAGAGCGATTGCAAACAAGAAAATTGTGATCATATAAAACACTGAACGTAACACACGGTATTGCTCCATATGGGCAATCAATTGAAAATACTGTTTGGAAATAGTAAACTAAAACATTGTTTGATTTATATTCACCATTGAAGGCTGAAAAGCACTTCTTCACCACAGTGCGTTGCACTGACACGCAACACACATTACACGCATTAGTCAATTGCCATACCATTCATTTTGGATGATACCCGAACACATTGAAGCAATGCAGCCTCAACGCACATGCTTTGCAGAGTACCAAAATACATCACCTAGCTTATCCCTGATGTAGTCACGTGATGAGTGACACAACATATTGGGCGGAGCCGGGTGACGTGATAAGTGACGCACCATATTGGGCGACGTCATTGCGCAAAACCGGAAGTGGTGCCAATATGCGGTCTGTGGGACCCTTGCTTGCCTCGCATAGACTTTCTTAACTGCTTGCTGACCAGCCACCATCATTATACTGCGGAAGATTGGTACGGCTACCTGAATCGCCCTAGGTGTACTTCGGCCAGTTTAAGAGATATAGGGGGGGGGAGAGACGCTGGAGCGGAAGCGTGTGGCCGCAATGTCAGCTGGTGACCCACGATCGCTCCTCAGAGAGCCAGAACAGCGTTCTGTCAATGTTAACAGACAGATCCCGTTCTGTCAGGGAAGTAGAGAGAGATCTGCTGTTCACAGTGATCAGTGTTCCTAGTGCATCGGGAATGTGAGTAGGGGATAGCCGGACAGGTGGAGGTAGCGAGTTCCAGGAGGATGGGAGAGGCTCTGGAGAAATCCTGGATACAAGTATGGGAGGAGGAGACGAGAGCTTGAGCACAGGAGGTCTTGAGAAGAGCGGAGAGGAGGATTAGAGTGATATTTGGAGACAAGATTGGTGATGTAGCTTGGGGCAGTATCCCACATCACCCCCTCCCCTTTTACTTATCTTAACCCTTATTCGATCCAGCGCTGTGCACACGTCTGCAGCTCTTCTCTCCCCTCAATTCCGGGTCCCACTTGCTTTGCTGGGGCACCAGAAGCAATTGGCTCCCATTGCTGTCAATCAAAGCCAGTGTTGAGGGAGCTGTGGGCGCGGGCGAGATCCTCTGTGTGTCAATGGATGCAGCAGCGGGGCTCTGGAGCGTGCGCGCACAATTGACCCCAAAGAAAGCAGCTTTCATGGCGATAACTCACATGTGTGGTTTGAACACCGTTTTCATATGCAGGGCGCTACTCACGTATGCGTTCACTTCTGCACGCGAGCTCAGCGTGAAGGGGCGCATTTAAAAATGTTGTTTTGAGCGCCGTTTACATATGTGGGCACGACTTACATATGCGTTCGCTTCTGTGTGCGTGAGCACACGGGAACGGGGGCACTTTAAAAAAAATTTTTTCAATTCTTTATTTTACTTCTATTTATTTTACCTTTTATTTTTACACTGTTCTTTAAAAAAAAAAAAAAAAAAAATATGGTGTCACTTTTATTCCTATTACAAGAGATGTAAACATCCCTTGTAATAGAAAAAAAAACATGACAGGACCTCTTAAATATGAGATCGGGGGGGGGGGGGGGGGGTGAAAAAGACCTCACACCTCATATTTAAAAAAAAACAAAAAAATCGCCATCGAAAAAAATAATAAAACCAAAAAAACAAAAAAACGTCCCTTTTTCCAACCACCTTGCTCAGATATACTACGGCAAAAGAGCATACACAGGCAGATTAACATACCTGTACTTTGCCCTTTAAGAGGTGGCTTGCGGGCGCACGCCCGCCGGGAGCTCCGTGACCGTGATCGCGGGCATACCCTCGATCGTCGAACGGGGAGGTGCTAATGTAGACAAGCATTTCCCAGTTCTGCCTAGTGACAGTGTCACTGATCTCTGCTCCCTGTAATTGGGATCGGTGATCAGTGTCATGTCACACACAGCCACCCACCCCCCCCCCCCCCCCACAGTTAGAATCACTTCCTAGAAAACACTTAACCCCTACAGCGCCATCTAGAGGGTAACCCCTTCACTGCCAGTCACAAAGAATATAAATGTAAATAAAAAGCAGAAATATGGAACAAAGTTGCATAAAAAAAAAATATAAAATGTAAATAAAAAGCAAAAATATGGAACAAAGTTGCATAAAAAAAAGAATATAAATGTAAATAAAAAGCTGAAAATATATAAATGTAAATAAAAAGCAGAAATATGGAACAAAGTTGCATAAAAAAAAAATATAAAATGTAAATAAAAAGCAAAAATATGGAACAAAGTTGCATAAAAAAAAAGAATATAAATGTAAATAAAAAGCTGAAAATATATAAATGTAAATAAAAAGCAGAAATATGGAACAACGTTGCAAAAAAAAAAAAAAAAAAAAAAAGAATATAAATGTAAATAAAAAGCAGAAATATGGAACAAAGTTGCATAAAAAAATAAAATAAAAATGAATATAAATGTAAATAAAAAGCAGAAATATGGAACAAAGTTGCATAAAAAAATTGACTTTCCGGTGAACTTTTCAAACAACGATTCTATTGTTTCCCTCACACTAAACCAGCTGGAGAGGCGCAGAACACGTCTCTCCGATGATCAGAGCCCTTTCCCTCCATCTCCCTCTCCCCGCCTGACAATCGTTCTTGGTGCTGCGTCTCCGAACAGCGGACATAATTCTCTCTTTATCCAGGGGGGGGGGGGGGATTCTGTAACACTTCTCCCCTCGTTTGTCCTTTCGTGTTAAACGAAGAAAAAGCGACAGTGGCGGCCGGCGGCATCAGCCGCTCTGCGAGGACTTAAGCTGATGAGTTTAATCATTTGAACACGACGTGCATGTGGGCTGCTGAGTTAGCGGTAATGGCAGAGACGAGGAGAGAGAATGTTAGGCGGGGTTCCGCGGTCACATTGGGCTCTCTGCGTGGAGCACCCCCCACCTGCCCCTCTGTGCGGGAGGTGAGGGCAATTATGCATGGCCGCCAGGAGGTGAGGGCAATTATGCATGGCCGCCGGGAACGCCATTTCATTACCAGCCCGGGGGGGGGGGGGGGGGGGTCCGTGTTCAGGATACAAGAGGTTAATCAAATTCTACCGAATAGGAAAGGCTGTCTATGTTAATGCTACATTGTCTTCATATTCCTTATACAAGTCGGAATGTTACCTGTTCAGGAGATTCCAAATAAACAGATAATAATGATAAGAAGCAACTACAGATTTCCGCTCTTCTCAAGTGTTTTGTTTTTTTTTCAGCCCATTAAGGAAAATTTTGTTGCAATATTCACCTTTAACCCTTTCATGACTAAGCCTTTTTTTGACATTTGGTGTTTACAAGTTAAAATCTGTATTTGCTAGAAAATTACTTAGAACCCCCAAACAATTTATTTATATATATATGTATATATATATATATATATGTATATATATATATATATATATATATATATATATATATATATATATATATATTAGCAGAGAGTCTAGAGAATAAAAAAATGGCGATTGTTGCAATATTTTATGTCACACGGTATTTGCGCAGCGGTGTTTTAAACGCAACTTTTTGGGAAAATGGACACTTTCATTAATTTAAAAAAAACAAACAAACAAACAGTTAGCCTTTTTGTGAAAGACGATGTTACGCCGAGTAAATAGATACCAAACATGTCACGCTTTATAATTGCATGCACTCGTGGAATGGCAACAAACTACGGTACCTAAAAACCTCCATAGGCGACGCTTTAATTTTTTTTTTTTTTTATGAGTCCCAGGTTAGAGTTCCAGAGGAGGTCTTAGTGCTAGAATTATTGCTCTCGCTCCGACGATCACGGCGATACTTCACATGTGTGATTTGAACACCGTTTACACATGTGGCGCGACTTCCATGTGTGTCTGCTGAGCGAGCTCGCTTAAATTTTTTTTTTTTTTTTTTTTTTAATTAATAAACAGTTTTAAAAAAAAAAAAAGATCGCTTTTATTGCAGTCACAAGGAATGTAAACATCCCTTGTGACCTTATGGAGGGATCGGGGGGTCTAAAAGACCCCCGATCCCTCCTTTGCACTTCAAAGTATTCAGATCGCCATTTTCGGCGATTCTGAATAGTGTATATTTTTTTTAAAACTAGCGCCATTGGCAGCTGAGTAAACGGGAAGTGACGTCATGGCGTCGCTTCCATGTTTACAATTAGGAGACTGGAATGAAGCAGCTTACGGCTTCATTCCAGTCTGTCTATAGCTGCTAGAAGCGGTTCGGCCGCTTGATCGTTCTTACGGGTGGCGGGAGGGGATGCCCTCCGGTGCTTCTACCGACTCACCGCTTCCATCGGTGAGTCGGTCAAGGGATCCGCCGGCCCCCGGATGATACCATAAGGATTTCCGGTGGACCAGATGGTCCCCATAGTCTCTATGATCGTTCAGAGGCCAGGCGCGATGTTATGACGTCACGCCCGGCCTCTGCATTTAAAATAAGGGCGCCGATTTGGCTGGGAAGCCAGGATAGTTTTTTTTATTTTTTTATTTTAGGCGTTCCAGCCTAGAGGTGAGATATGAGGTCTTATTGACCCCATATCTCACTGTAAATATATTTCCGATCGTGCCATATTCCTATTACAAGGGATGTTTACATTCCTTGTAATAGGAATAAAAGTGATCAATTTTTATTTATTTTCTTTAAGTGTCAAACTAAAAAAATAAAAGTAAAATTAACAATAATAATAAAAAAAAAAATTAAAGCGCCCCTGTCCCCATGAGCTCGTACGCAGAAGCGAACGCATACGCAAGTCCCGCCCACACATGAAAACGGTGTTCAAACCACACGTTAGGTATCGTCGCGAACGTTAGAGCGAGAGCAATAATTCTAACCTAGACCTCCTCTGTAACGCAAAACATGTAACCAGTAAAAAAATTTAAAGCGTTGCCTATGGGGATTTTTAAATACCAAAGTTTGGCGTCATTCCACGAGCGCGTGCAATTTTGAAGCGTGACATGTTGGGTATCTATTTACTCTGCGTATCTTCATCTATTACATTATGTCAAAAAATTGCGTTAACTTTACTGTTTTTTTTTTAAGCATGAAACGCGTTTGAAAAATTGCTGCACAAATACCGTGCGAGATAAAAAGTTGCAACAACCGCCATTGTATTCTCTAGGGGTTCTATGTAATTTTCTAGCAAAAAAATTAAAAAATTAGGGATACTTATAGCAAAATGTAAAAGATATTGTGTTTTTTTTTGAAGAATGTCACTCTTCTTTTGTTTATAGTCCAAAAAAAAAAAAAAAATCATAGAGACGATTAAATACCACCAAAAGAAAGCTCTATTTGTGGGGGGGGGGAAAGGACGTCAATTTTGTCTGGGTGCAACGTCGCGACCGCACAATTGTTAGTTAAAGCGATGCGGTGCCGAACAGCAAAAAAATGGCCTGGTCATTGAGCAGCCAAATCTTTCGGGGCTGAAGTGGTGAGCAATTTTAAAGCGTGACATGTTGGGCATCTATTTACTCGCCGCAACAGCAGCTTTTTATAATTTATCAAAAACTTGGGTTATATATTGTGCTTTGTTGCATGAAAACTCATTAAAGTGTATTTTTACCTAAAAAAAATGGTGTTCGAAAAAAAAATTGTTGCACTAGCAATAGCATGCGATATAACAGATTGCAACAACCACTGTTTTGTTCTCCAGGGTCTCTGCCAAATCAATAAATACAATTATATATATGTTTATAGAGAGAGAGATATGAGATATATATAATATAGATTATATATATATATATATATATATATATATATATATATATATATATATATATATATAGAGAGAGAGAGAGAGAGAGAGAGAGAGAGAGAGAGAGAGAGAGAGATGAGATGAGATATATATATATAAATAATATATATATATATATATATATATATATATATATATATATATATATATATATATATGTTTTTTTTTTCTTTGGCCGAGACTCTGGAGAACAAAACAGTGGTCATTGCAATTTGTTATATAAAATCATCATTCTTTTTTTTTTTTTTTGCTAGAAAAGGACTCTGAACCCCCAAACTTTATATATATATAAAGTTTGGGGGTTCAGAGTCATTTTCCAGCAAAAAGAAAAATAATGATTTTTACATACAGGAGAGAAATGTCAGAATTGGCCTGGGCTGGAAAAAGTTAAAAATTAAAATCTTATTTTTTTTTTTCCTTTCTATGCACGCCAAAAAACACTCAAAAAAACGTGGCCCACCAGCGTTTAACGTTTTTGATCTCATTGAAAAAAAAAGAAAAAAAAAAAAAAAAACTCTTAACAATGCTAAAAAAACGCTGAAAAACTCACTGCAAAGGCACTGGCGTTTTTATAACGTTACTATAAATGTCCAATGTACAGGAGCCCCAAATGTGAGATGTGGGGTCTTTTTGACCCCCAGATATCACAATAAAGAGGACCCATCAAGCTTATTTCTATTACAAGGGATGTTTACGTGCCTTGTAATAGGAATAACCGTGATCAAAAAAAAAAAAAATGTTTTAAAGGGACAGCGTAAACATAAAAAATAAAAAGTAAAATAAATAAGAATTTTTTTTTTAATACGCCCTGTCCTTCCGCGCTCACGCGCAGAAGCGAACGCATATGCAGGTCGCGCCCACATATGTAAACGGTGCTCAAACCCCACATGTGAGGTATCGCCACGATCGTTAGAGCGAGAGCAATAATTCTAGCACAGGACCTCCTCTGTAACGATAAACATGTAACCTGTAAAAAATGTTAAAGCGTTGCCTATGGAGATTTTTAGATACCATAGTTTGTCGGCATTCCACAAGCGGGTGCAGTTTTAAAGCATGACACGCTGGGTATCAATTTACTCGGCGTAACATTATACAAAAAAAAAATAAAAAATGGGCTAACTTTACTGTTTTCTTATTTTTTATTTTAAAAGTGTGTCCCCCCCCCAAAAAAAATTGGGTTTGTGAAACCGCTGCACAAATACGGTGCTGACAAAGTATTGCAACGATCTCCATTTTATTCTCTAGGGCAGTGATGGAGAACCTTGGCACCCCAGATGTTTTGGAACTACATTTCCCATGATGCTCCACTACACTGCAGAGTGCCTGAGCATCATGGGAAAGGTAGTTCCAAAACATCCGGGGTGCCAAGGTTCTCCATCACTGCTCTAGGGTCTCTGCTGATAAAAAATAAAAATAAATGTTTGGGGGTTCTAAGTAATTTTCTAGCAAAAAAAATACAGATTTTTAACAAAATGTCAGAAATGGGCCTGGACCAGAAGTGGTTAAAATTGTGATGGGCTGTGTAGGTTGCACACAGTGACCCTGTGAGATGTTCTCTGGATTCTTGCTGCAGTGGATTATAACGTTTGTACACTTGCTATGTATATACGATTGTAAGCCCAGTTTATTCGCTTTTACTTATGTCTTGGAATTTCTTTTAAACCAGCAAAACCACCTGAACCCGTACTGTCTGCAGAAAATATTACATTGGACAATTTTGGCATTTATTATTTATAACGAACTTCTGAGAAATAAGAAGCCAAGGGACAAGCATGACAGGATGAACAGGGGAACGAGGCAGTAACCAGGCCAGCTTGGTACGGGGGAAATGGGAAACTTGGGGATCCTCCACTGCTGGAGAACTACAAGTCCCAGCAATCCACGTGACTGTCTAGGAGTCAGGAACAGGGAGGTGGTTAGACAAATGGGTGGATGTATTCTAAGGGGAAGCGTGATCCCTATAAAGAAATGATTTTTTTTTTTATTTCTGAATGAGCAGAATTCTCTATGGATGGAGACATTAAGGGTTAAAGCTTATATTTCAGGTTGGGTGGGTAACATCTGGTTACCCAATGACTGCCCCAAGGATTAGGACTTCAGTGTAATTCTAATGGCGCCCAACTAACTTCATGAATATTTATACTCCCACCCATCCCTCAGCGTTGATGTGCTTTTAAGTGTCCCTATTAGAAGCTTTACAAATCCGAATACATACATTCCTGAACAACATAGAAAAGCTCCAATGTTTATTTGAAAAAAACGACCTTGATCTCCGATCAGTGACTTTACCTAGGCAAAGCAGGAGTGCAGACTAGGGAACGCAGCACAGGGATGGTGGGAGCTCCTGATAATGGGCACAACGGGTCTACAGACACTGGAACTCAGTACAGGGATGGTAGGAAGCCCTCATAATGGGCACTGCAGGTGTACAGACCTGGGAAACCATCACAGAAATGGTGGGAACCTCTCATAATGGGGGCAACAGGTCTACAGACACCGGAACTCAGCACAGGGATGGTGGGAACCCCTAATCATAATGGGCACAGCAGGTGTACAGACATGGGAACCCATCACAGAAATGGTGGGAACCCCTCATAATGGGCACTGCAGGTGTACAGACCTGGGAACTCAGCACAGGGATGATGGGAGCTCCTCATAATGGGCACAACAGGTCTACAGACACTGGAACTCAGCACAGGGATGATGGGAGCTCCTCATAATGGGCACAACAGGTCTACAGACACTGGAACTCAGCACAGGGATGGTGGGAACCCCTAATCATAATGGGCACAGCAGGTGTACAGACCTGGGAACACAGCACAGGGATGGTGGGAACCCCTCATAATGGGCACAGCAGGTGTTCAGACCTGGGAACACAGCACAGGGATGGTGGGAACCCCTCATAATGGGCACTGCAGGTGTACAGACCTGGGAACACAGCACAGGGATGGTGGGAACCCCTCATAATGGGCATTGCAGGTGTATAGACCTGGGAACACAGCACAGGGATGGTGGGAACCCCTCATACTGGGCACTGCAGGTGTACAGACCTGGGAAACCATCACAGAAATGGTGGGAACCTCTCATAATGGGCACTGCAGGTGTACAGACCTGGGAACTCAGAACAGGGATGATGGGAGCTCCTCATAATGGGCACAACAGGTCTACAAACATTGGTACCCAGTGCAGGGATGGTGGGAACCCCTCATAATGGGCACTGCAGGTGTACAGACCTAGGAACCCATCACAGGAATGGTGGGAACCCCTCATAATGGGCACTGCAAGTCTACAGACACTGGAACTCGGTAAAGGGATGGTGGGAACCCCTCATCATAATGGGCACTGCAGGTTTACAGACCTGGGAACACAGCACAGGGATTGTGGAACCCCTCATAATGGGCACTGCAGGTGTACAGACCTGGGAAACCATCACAGAAATGGTGGGAACCCCTCATAATGGGCACTGCAGGTGTAGAGACCTGGGAACTCAGCACAGGGATGATGGGAGCCCCTCATAATGGGCACAACAGGTCTACAAACATTGGTACCCAGTGCAGGGATGGTGGGAACCCCTCATAATGCACACTGCAGGTGTACAGACCTGGGAATTCAGTACATGAATGGTGGGAAACCCCTCATCATAATGGGCACAGCAGGTCTACAGACCTGGGAACCCATAACAGAAATGTTGAGAACCCCTCATAATGGGCACTGCAGGTGTACAGACCAGGGAACCCATCACAGAAATGGTGGCAACCCCTCATCATAATGGGCACAGCAGGTGTACAGACCTGGGAACTGTGTGTAGGGATCTCACCAATAGAGCCCCTTGGAGACCATCACGAGGTTTCTCTCTCCAGCATCTACCAGAGATCCCCCACCCCCCTGCGCACTCAGGATCTGGTAAAGTCAGGAGGTTGACAAGTCGGCAATTGTCAGACTTGAGGTAACTTCTGTCTCAGCAATGGAAGAGAGCAGAATTCCTTCCACTGGGTTAGTACAACCAAATGTACAACTTCCGCTTGAGGCAGCTGCTGGAATGTTCAGCCAACCAGAGATTTCCTTATGATCTCCGGGGACTCCGAAGCTCCCAGATCTGCACAGCCAATGCTTTGTAAGGAGAGGTCCTACTATGTCTAATAAGTTCCAATTATATTTCATGTTATTAAGAATGCAACAAAAGGAGTGAGACCAAACCAAACAAACTATCCTACGTGGACACAGCTGGGTCGGCGGGGTCTTAGTCCATGGGACCCCACCTGCAGCAGATATGACTTCTGGCTCTCTGACTCTTTATGATGATCTCTACACTGCGGTGATGAACCACAACCCATCAGAAACTAAACCGTGACTGATCCTACTATAGGAAGGGTAATGCCGAGGTTTACTACAGGCTGCTCTGGTGTGCCCATCCAAACCAAGATAAATCATAATGGGGAATATACTAAATGACAGCAGCTATGAAGATCCAACACAGACTGATATGAGCTCCTTCAAGTGTCCACTTGGGGGTGGTTTTAGGGGTGCAGCCAGCTTAGTGCTGTCAAGTTACAGCAAGAGACAGCTACCCATTTAAAGAGAGACTGTTAGGGACAGCTGCCCAGTCATAGGAGGCTGGCGAAGACTGCTTCCCACTGACAAGGGAATACTAGAGGCCGCTGCTTGGTCAAAAGTCTTCTACAGCTCATCACAAGGGACCATTAGAGAATGCTGCTCAGTCACAAGAGACTGCTGCTCAGTCACAAGAGACTGCTGCTCAGTCACAAGAGACTGCTGCTCAGTCACAAGAGACTGCTGCTCAGTCACAAGAGACTGCTGCTCAGTTACAAGAGACTGCTGCTCAGTTACAAGAGACTACGAGAGATTGCTGCTCAGTCACAAGAGACTGCTGCTCAGTTACAAGAGACTACGAGAGACTGCTGTTCCGTTACAAGAGACTACAAGAGACTGCTGCTCAGTTACAAGAGACTACGAGAGATTGCTGCTCAGTTACAAGAGACTGCTGCTCAGTCACAAGAGACTACGAGAGACTGCTGTTCCGTTACAAGAGACTACAAGAGACTGCTGCTCAGTCACAAGAGCCTACAAGAGATTGCTGCTCAGTTACAAGAGACTATAAAATACTGCTGCTCAGTTACTAGAGACTACAAGAGACTGCTGCTCAATTACAAGAGACTGCTGCTCAGTCACAATGGAATACTAGAGACCGCTGACCTACAGCTCATCACAAGGGACCATTAGAGATTGCTTTTCAGTTACAAGAGATAAGAGACTGCTGCTCAGTCACAAGAGACTACAAGAGACTGCTGCTCAGTCACAAGAGACTACAAGAGACTGCTGCTCAGTCACAAGAGACTACAAGAGACTGCTGCTCAGTCACAAGAGACCAATAGAGATTTCTGATCACTTCCACAAGACTACTAGAGACTGTTCATATAAAAAGATGCTTCTAAATTGCTGCTCGGTTTCAAAAGACTATTAGAGACTGCTATTCAGTTACAAGAGAATACTAGAGGCTTCTCAGTTATAAAAGACTTCTAGAGACTGTTGCTAATAGAGTGCTAGAGATTACTGCCTGATCCAGAGTCTCCTAGAGACTGCTTCCCAGCCACACATGACTTGTAGAGCAGTGTTTCCCAACTCCAGTCCTCAAGCCGCCCTAACAGGTCATGTTTTTAGGATTTCCCTCAGATGAAACAGTGTTGGTAATTACTAAGGCAGTGAAACTGATCAAATCACCTGTGAAAAATAAATGGTAAGCCTGAAAACATGACCTGTTGGGGCGCCTTGAGGACTGGAGTTGAGGAACACTGTGCTAGAGGCTACTGCTTAGTCACAAGAGACTGCTTCCTATTTACAATGATTTCTCAGTTACACGAGAACGTTAGAGGCTACTAACACAGCTACAAAAGAGTACTAAAGAAAGCTGTAGGACCACTAGAGATGGCCGCCATGTTCTGGCTTGCTTTAGGAGGAGATCAGGCCAAGCTTCTCTGCAAAGTTTGATCCTGAACCAGCCCGGGGCAGTACCACAACCAGAACCATGGACCAATCCACCAACACCACGCCAGAACTCCAATGCTAATCGCTGTATTACTTAGCCCTTGTACACACGGTCTGAGAATCTGTCGTAATGAGTCTTATCGGACCGTGACGTCAGATAATCCGACTGTGTGTGGTCTGCATCGGACTGATTCCGTCCGAATCTCCGTCCGATCCAAATTTCCAACATGTTGGAAATATTTCCCGACCAACTGGGCCGGACGGACCTAATCCGATCATGTGTGGAGCATTTTGATCGGACAAAGTGCCACGCATGCTCAGATCAAATTCCTACATCAAAGCTATTGGCTACTAGCCTGAATGTAGTCCCATCGTAACGAAATTACGTCATCACGTTCTGAATGATCGGATTTTTAGCCAACTTGGCCCGACCGTGTGTATGCAACAGTTTCGGATACAATCCGTCGGACTAAATCCGACGGGCAAAATCCGACTGATTTGGTTGGCAAAATCTCCAAACGTGTGTACATGGGCTAAGGACAACTAAAGCTTAACTAGTGCCCAGACAGGAGGATTCTTCTCTTCTCATCACTGCTCCCGGGAATTACACCAGAGAGTTCAGGTCCTGCAACTACTACAGGGCATGCTGGAACTTGCAGTCACCCTAACGCAAGGATGACCATGATGGATACAAGAAGGACCATGAAGGATACAGGGAGGACCATGAAGAGTATAGGAAGGACCATGAAGAGTACAGGAAGGACCATGAAGAGTACAGGAAGGACCATGAAGAGTACAGGGAGGACCATGAAGAGTACAGGGAGGACCATGAAGAGTACAGGGAGGACCATGAAGAGTACAGGGAGGACCATGAAGAGTACAGGAAGGACCATGAAGAGTACAGGAAGGACCATGAAGAGTACAGGCAGGACCATGAAGAGTACAGGCAGGACCATGAAGAGTACAGGCAGGACCATTAAGAGTACAGGCAGGACCATTAAGAGTACAGGCAGGACCATGAAGAGTACAGGCAGGACCATGAAGGGTACAGGGAGGACCATGAAGAGTACAGGGAGGACCATGAAGAGTACAGGCAGGACCATGAAGGGTACAAGGAGGACCATGAAGGGTACAGGGAGCACCATGAAGAGTACAGGGAGGACCATGAAGAGTACAAATGAAGAGTACAGGGAGGACCATGAAGGGTACAGGGAGCACCATGAAGAGTACAGGGAGGACCATGAAGGGTACAGGGAGGACCATGAAGAGTACAGGGAGGACCATGAAGAGTACAGGGAGCACCATGAAGAGTACAGGGAGGACCATGAAGAGTACAGGGAGGACCATGAAGGGTACAGGGAGGACCATGAACGGGCACAAGGAGAAACATGAAAAGACACAAGGAGGACCATGAACGGGCAACAAGGACGACTATGGCAGGTACAGACACAACAGGTGACCCACAAAACTGTAAGGACACCATGTACACCATCTATAGGGAGATGGCGGAAGCAACATGACAGACACAAGGAGGACCATAACAGGTACACGGATCATGACGGGTACAAGAAGGACCATAATGGGTACAAAGACAAACCATGACGGATACAAATACCACCATGACCAGGTACAAGGATGATCATGACCAGGTACACACACAACAGGTGACCCTCAATATTCTAAGGACACCATGTATACCATCTGTAGGGAGATAGAGGAAGCAACACTAGAAGATTTGGCAGCCGGCACTAATGAATCCCACCATGGGAGAACACCCCCTGAGCCATGATCATTTGCATTTCATGAATTCTTTAGATGTAATCGGCTGACTTAATAATGCCGATCGCAAATCGCAGGCAAGCCGCCTACAAGCGCACACACCTGGCAGCGAAGGGTTAAACGCTGGCTGCACCGCTCACCGATCGGATTATATAAGGGCAGTTACAGCGTTCAGTCTTCCGATATTCACACCTCCACAGACGCAGCATACCAAATTGCCCCCCCCAAGGCAGAGACACGCGCCATCAATCGGTTTGATCGCTACACCCCGCGTTGTCGGCCAGGTCCCGGCATCGCAGTCCAGCCAGAGATCACTTACCTCAAGGTCTTCAGACTTTACAGCTTTGTGACAACATAGAAAACAAAGTTTTGGATCCTGGGCAGCCTCACCGCACCCCTCCACAGCCAATCACAGCGAGCGGCGGCGGCAGGTGAGGCCGGGAACCGTTATTATCAGAGACAGAGAAGAAAGTGGATGTGCTCAGCGCTGGCTCCTGAGACTTGTGCCCCGTGCCAAAGTGTCAGGCGTCCAGCTGTGCCCACTCCAGGCTCAGACCCATCACACCAGCCAGGGGCGCGCAACAGTCCTAACACCATTGGCTGCAGCTCCCAGTAATCCAGTTAATGTGTCCTTTGCCAGCCGGGGAATTCGCAGCATTGTGACGGCTGTGTCTCCCAGAGAACACTGAGCGTGGAATGCGAGGAAAGCCGATGTGCGCTCCTCCTCTCCAGCTGCCTCCTGTCTCCAGTCTTACTTATAGAGAGAGGCAGCCTCCCTCCTCCTCCTCCTCCGAGTCACACATATGTACCCACAGAAGAAGCCACAACTGGCTGACTGATGGAACGCTACTGCCTGTCCCCTAACCCTAAACCTCTGCCCCTCCAACCCTCTGCCCAGTCCTCATCCCCTCCAAACCTCTGCCCATCCCCTGCCCTTCTCCATCCCAAAACCTCTGCCCATCCCTCATCCCCTCCAAACTTCTGCCCATCCCCTGCCGCCAAACCTCTGCCCTTCTCCACCCCAAAACCTCTGCCCATTCCTCATCCCCTCCAAACCTCTGCCCGTCCAATACCCCCAAACCCCTAGCCCCTTCTCCACCCCAAAAACCTCTTCCCCTCCTACCCTCTGCCCATCCCCTCCAAACCTCTGCCCGTCCCCTGCCCCCAAAACCTCTGCCCATCCCTAATCCCCTCCAAACCTCTGCCCATCCCTCACCCCTCCAAACCTCTGCCTGGCTCATTACCCCTCCACCTCTGGCAGGCGCCTGCCCCCAAACCTCTACCCGACCCTTTACCCCTAAACCTCTGCCCGTCACCTGCCCCAAAACCTCTGCCCATCCCCTGCACCCAAACCTCTGCCCGTCCCTTAACCCCCAAACCTCTATCAGGTCCCTTAACCCCCAAACCTCTACCAGGTCCCTTAACCCCCAAACCTCTACCAGGTCCCTTGACCCCCAAACCTCTGCCCGTTCCCTGCCCCCAAATCTCTGTCTGTCCCTTAACCCCCAAACCTCTGCCTGGCCCTTTACCACCAAACCTCTGCCTGTCCCCTTTCCCCAAACCTCTGCCAGTTTTTTACTCCCTAAACCTAAGTCAGTCCCCTGCCCCCAACCTCTGCCAGTCCTTTACCCCCAAACCTCCACCTGTCCCCTACCCTTAAATCTCAGCCCGTTCCTTTACCCCTCAACCTCAGCCTGTTCTCTGCCCCCACAACTCTACCCCGGCCCTTTACCCCTAAACCGCTGTCCATCCCCTGTCCCCAAATCTGCCTGCCCCTTACCCCTAAATCTCTACTCCTCCCTCATTTCCAAACCTTTGTCCACCCCTCAACCTCTGCCCGTACCCTAACCTCTGCCCGTCCCCTGCCCCCAAACCTCTGCCCATCCCCTACCCCTCAACCTCTGCCCGTCCCCTACCCCTCAACCTCTGCCCGTCCCCTACCACTCAACCTCTGCCCGTCCCCTACCCCTCAACCTCTGGTCATCCCCTACCCCTCAACCTCTGGTCATCCCCTACCCCTCAACCTCTGGTCATCCCCTACCCCTCAACCTCTGCCCATTTTTTTACCCCCAAACCTCTGCCCGTTCCTTTACCCCCAAACTTCTACCCGTTCTTTTATCCCCAAACCTCTGCCCGTTCTTTTACCCCCACACCTCTGCCATTCTCTTTACCCCCAAATCTCTGCCTGGCCCTTTACCACCAAACCTTGTCCTAGCCCTTTACCACCAAACCTCTGCCCATCCCTTTACCCCCAAACCTCTGTCCATCCCTTTACCCCCAAACCCCTTTTTTTTTATGCAAGCAGTGCAAGTACCTGAATGACACCTGGTATCAGCCTCCTGCAGCCCCTGTACAACAGAACTCAGGCAGGGAGAGAGAGAAGCAGCTAATCAATTGTGTGCAGTGCAAAGAGCATGCTGATAGGAGGAGAGAGTGGTGTGACACAGAGATCAGCTTTCATTGTCCTGTTACACGCTGGGGTGTGGATCCATGATGGCTTAGGTTTACAGGAAGTGGGTTTGGCAATAGAAACAGTAGTTCAACCCGAAAGACTGGTGACACCTTGTGGTGGAAAATCAGTACTACAGGGACAACTTTGGAACAAATGTTAGTTATGCAGGAAAAAGTTTTGTTATTTTTATTTTTTATTACTTTTAAACAACTTTTTTGGTGACTGGAGTTCTGCTTTAAGTGAGAGACCTGGAACTCTTTAGTCAGTCTCTAACAACTTGCAGCACCTGCTTCGCGTTTACAGTAGATGGGCGATAGGCTCCCAAGTCACCAAAGACGTTCAAAGGGTCTTTGCTGTGAAATTTGAAGATTAATTTCATTGTTTTTTTTGTTTTTAAAGAGACCCTGTCACCAATTTAAAAATATCACGTAAAAGCACAGAAAAAAAAATGTAAATAGACTTTTGTTGCCTTCTTTGATGGGAATTTCTGTGACGTTTTACCCAGCTACAAAGAAAAAATCCATTCACCAACAATTCAATTATAATGGCTAATGTGACCGAATGCCTTCCATAACGCAGACTCACTGATCGCACATGTACCAAACAATCGCTTTACATTCACCGCATACCTTCAATGGCTTTTAAAATCGACTGTATATACACAACCCAATGTTACGAATACGGCGATGAGCACAGAAGATTCAAGACAGGGGATGGGCCCGCTCTTTATAAAGAACTAATCACTTTGATTGTTAATGTTGTCTTTTTGATTGTTAATGTTGTCTTCCTGTAATCTTCCGCTGAATAAACAAAAAGATCAGATCAGCGGTTCCGTCTGATATCATTGTGTACACTGACCCTCCTAACAAGCGGGATTAAAGTGTCACTGCTGACCCGTGTTCCCCATCTTTCCTCCCTTCATCAGGGCCACTGACTGCCAGCTCTGTAATGAGGATGCATGGAGACCTGCAACTCAAGATGTGATTGATCTGCCAGTCGTAGCTGATGAAGACGTGTTAGTCCAACGCTGAGAGCGATAAGATATAGATTAGAATTCTGTGCACACAACAGACATGTACAACGCATGGAAAATATATACATATATATATATATATATATATACACACACACATATATATATATATATATCTATAGATATATATATATATACAGTATCTCACAAAAGTGTGTACACCCCTCACATTTTTGTAAATATTTTCTTCTATCTTTTCATGTGACAACACTGAAGAAATTACACTTTGCTACAATGTAAAGTAGTGAGTGTACAGCTTGTATAACAGTGTTCATTTGCCACCCCCTCCAAATAACTCAACACACAGCCATTAATGTCTAAACCGCTGGCAACAAAAGTGAGTACACCCCTAAGTGAAAATGTCCAAATTGGGCCCAATTATCCATTTTCCCTCCCCGGTGACAGGTGACTTGTTAGTGTTACAAGGTCTCAGGTGTGAATGGGGAGCAGGTGTGTTAAATTTGGTGTTATCGCTCTCACTCTCTCATACTGGTCACTGGATGTTCAACATGGTACCTCATGGCAAAGAACTCTCTGAGGATCTGAAAAAAAACGAATTGTTGCTCTACATAAAGATGGTCTAGGCTATAATAAGATTGCCAAGACCCTGAAACTGAGCTGTGGAACAGTGGATAAGACCATACAGCGGTATAACAGGACAGGTTCCACTCAGAACAGGCCTCGTCATGGTCAACCAAAGAAGTTGAGGTCACGTGCTCAGCGTCATATCCAGAAGTTGTCTTTGGGAAATAGATGTATGAGTGCTGCCAGCATTGCTGCAGAGGTTGTAGGGGTGGGGTGTCAGCCTGTCAGTGCTCAGACCATACGCCGCACACTGCATCAAATTGGTCTGCATGGCTGTCATCCCAGAAGGAAGCCTCTTCTAAAGATGATGTACAAGAAAGCCCGCAAACAGTTTGCTGAAGACAAGCAGACTAAGGACATGGATTACTGGAACCATGTCCTATGGTCTGATGAGACCAAGATAAACTTATTTGATTCAGATGGTGTGAAGCGTGTGTGGCGGCAACCAGGTGAGGAGTACAAAGACAAGTGTGTCTTGCCTACAGTCAAGCATGGTGGTGGGAGTGTCATGATCTGGGGCTGCATGAGTGCTGCCGGCACTGGGGAGCTACAGATCATTGAGGGAACCATGAATGCCAACATGTACTGTGACATACTGAAGCAAGTCCTGATTTTCACAGCTGACCCTCGATGATGCGCCGCAGCACACGTGTGTGAACTGCGAATTGTTGTCGACTGTCCTGAACCCACCTGGCATGTGTGATATGAGTATCCCAGCTGGCTGCGGGTTGCTGGGGGGTTATGTCCATTTTGCTGTAGCAGCACTGGGGTCAACGGTTTAAATCCCAACCACGGCACTACCTGTATGGAGTTTACATGTTCTCTTTCTGCCTGTGTGGGCTTCCTCCCACACGCCAAAGACATGCTGGTAGGTTAATTGGCCATAGTATGTGTACGAATGTGAGTTAGAGACCTTAGATTGTAAACTTCTTGAGGGCAGGGATAGATGAATGTACACTCACGGGACACTTTATTAGGTACACCTGTTCAACTGCTTGGTAACACAAACTGCTAATCAGCCAATCACAAGACAGCAACTCAATGCATTTAGGCATCTAGACGTGGTGAAGACGACTTGCTGAAGTTCAAGCCGAGCATCAGAATGGGGAATAAAGGGGATTTAAGGGACTTTAAACATCACATTGTTGTTGGTATCAGACGGGTTGCTCTGAGTATTTCAAAAACTGCTGATCTACTGGGATTTTGACACACAACTATCTCTTGTGTTTACAGAGAATGGTCTGAAAAAGAGAAAACATCCAGTGTGTGGGAATTGTGTGGAGGAAAATGCCTTGTTAAGGTCAGAGAAGAATGGGCAGACTGGTTCCAGATAATAGAAAGGCAACTTACATCCAAGGTATGCAGAATATCATCTCTGAATGCATAACACATCAAACCTTGAAGCAGATGGGCTACAGGAGCAGAAGACCCCACCGATCAGTTAAGAACAGGAAAACTGAAGCTACAATTCGCACAGGCTCAGTAAAATTGGACAATAGAAGATTGGAAAACCATTGCCTGGTCTGATGAGTCTCAATTTCAGCTGTGACATTTAGATGGTCGGGTCAGAATTTGGTGTCAACATGAAAGCATGGATCCATCCTGCCTTGTATCACCAGTTCAGGCTGGTGGTGGTGGTGCAATGGTGGGGGGAGATATTTTCTTGGCACACTTTGGGCCCCTTAGTACCAATTGAGCATCGTTTAAATCCCACGGCCTACCTGAGTATTGTTGCAGACCATGTCCACCCCTTTATGACGACAGTGTCCCCATCTTCTGATGGCTCCTTCCAGCAGGATAATGCACCATGTCACAAAGCTCCAATCATCTCACCACTAGACAATGAAGTCACTGTCCTCCAATGGCCTCCACACTCACCATATCTCATCCAATGGCCTCCACACTCACCAGATCTCATCCAATGGCCTCCACACTCACCAGATCTCATCCAATGGCCTCCGCACTCACCAGATCTCATCCAATGGCCTCCACACTCACCAGATCTCAATCCAATAGATCACCCTCTGGGATATGGTGGAAGGGGAGATTCACAGCATGGATGTGCAATATGGACCAAAATCTCTGAGGAATGTTTCCAACACCTTGTTGAATCTATGCCATGAAGAATTAAGGCAGTTCTGAAGGTAAAAGGGGGTCCAACCCGGTACTAGCAAGGTGTACCTAATAAGGTGGCCGGTGAGTGTATAAAAGCGGCCGGTGAGTGTATACAGAGCATCCGGAAAGTATTCACAGTCCTTCACTTTTTACACATTTTGTTATGTTACAGCCTTATTCCAAAATTGATTAAATTCATTAATTTTCCTAAAAAATCTACATACAATACCCCATAATGACAATGTGAAAGAAGTTTGTTTGAAATCTATGGAAATGTATTAAAAATGAAAAAAAAACACCTCCCATGTACAGAAGTATTCCCAGCCTTCGCCGTGACACTCAAAATTGAGCTGAGGTTCCTCCTCTTTCCACTGATCATCCTTCAGATGTTTCTACAACTTGATTGGAGTCCCCCTGTGGTAACTTCAGTTGGTTGGACGTGATTTGGAAAGGCACACACCTGTCTATATAAAGGTCCCACAGGTAACAGTGCATGTCAGAGCACAAACCAAGCCACGAAGTCCAAGGAATTGTCTGTAGACCTCAGAGACAGGATTGTATGGAGGCACAGATCTGGGGAAGGGTACAGAAAAATGTCTGTGGCATTGAAGGTCCCAATGATCACAGTGGCCTCCATCATCTGTAAATGGAAGAAGTTTGGAACAACAAGGACTCTTCCTAGAGCAGCCCGCCCTGCCAAACTGAGCAATCGGGGGTGAAGGGCCTTAGTAAGGGAGGTGACCAAGAACCCGATGGTCACTCTGACAGAGCTCCAGTGTTCCCTGTGGATAGAGGAGAACCTTCCAGAAGAACAACCACCTCTTCGGCCCCCACCAATCAGGCCTGTATGGTAGAGTGGCCAGACGGAAGACACTCCTCAGTAAAAGAAACATGATCGCCCGCCTGAGGTTTTCCAGAAGGCACCTAAAGGACTCTCAGACCATGAGAAACAAAATCCTCTGGTCTGATAAAACAAAGACTCCTGAATGGAAAGGGTCATGTCTGAAGGAAACCAGCCACCGCTCATCACCTAGCCAATACCATCCCTACAGTGAAGCATGGTGGTGGCAGCATCATTCTATGGGGATGTTTTGAACTGGGAGACCATTCAGGATGGAGGGAAAGATGAATGCAGCAATATACAGAGACGCCCTTGATGAAAAACCTGCTCCAGAGCGCTTAGGACCTCAGACTGAGGCGAAGGTTCATCTTCCAACAAGACAACGACCCTAAGCACACAGCCAAGATACCAAAACTGACGGCCCTATACAAGAACTTGAAATAAAAGAAAAATATACAGTATATGTGTGGAAAGTGAGGTGGAAGGTCCTCTTTAAATACAGCCATTAGAGGGTTCAGGATTATTTTATTTGTAATTAAAACGGCTTTGATGTCTTTAAAACATGCAAAAGTGAAATAAGACGGATGATAAATTACCTTTGCAGAAGGAAAATCCTGCCCTTGGGTTGATTTATTCCCCTTCCCAACAAGCGCGTCGTTTTCCAATAATCCCAGAAGTCTCACCCTCCTGGTGGCAGAGAAGATTAGACGGGGGGCGAGGTGTCGGAGGGTTGTGGAGGTGACGGTGGGGGCCGCGCTGTGTGGCAGGGTGACTATGTGCTGTGACAATACATCCCTCTATGGGGTCCTTCCATCTCGCTGTGGGGGGGGGGGGGGGGGGGAGTACTGAATAGCTGAAAAGGTTCTTCTTGTACAAAGACATTATTCCCTCCAGTGTTACAGAAATATACATACAACATGCGTGACGTGAGTGTAAACACAGACCTGACGCACGCAGACCCTGAAAAGCGACAATTTATACAAAGACGCAGGAAGACGTATTCCGGAGTCTGTTTACCAGTATGAAGCACAAAAGGGATCAATATACAGGAGGCGAGGGGGTCAGCAGTATTCAGCATTAGACATGACAAGATGTTTACTGTATATATATATATATATCAATGTGTTGCGCTGTCACGTATAAGTGAGAAGATGTCTTGTTAGTGATCCGGTAAACAAAAGTCCATCTTTAAAATACAGTATCTCCAAAAGTAAGTACACCCCTCACATATTATGTAAATATTTCCTTCTATCTTTTCATGTGACAACACTGAAGAAATGACACTTGTCTACAATGTAAAGTATTGATTGTACAGCTTGTATAACAGTGTAAATTTGCCGTCCCCTCAAAATAACTCAACACACAACCATTAATGTCTAAACCGCTGGCAACAAAAGTGAGTACACCCCTAAAGTGAAAATGTCCAGATTGGACCCAAAGTGTCAATATTTTGTGTGGCCGCCATTATTTTCCAGCACTGCCCTGAAGGTTCTAGTTACGCCTCTTGGGCATGGAGTTCACAGGTTGGCACTGGAGTCCTCTTCCACTCCTCCATGATGACATCATAGAGCTGGTGGATGTTAGCCCTTGTACACACGGTCGGACATTCCGATGGAAAATATCCGATCGGACCGTGTTTTTGGATAGTCCGACAGTGTGTGGGCTCCATCGGACTGTTTACGTCGGAATATCCGACGGACCATGTTTTAGAGCTGGGCTATAAAAAATTTTCGACAACATGATCCGATCGGACTTTGTCTGATTGTGTGTAGAGAATTCCGATCGGACAAAGTGCCACGCATGCTCAGATCAAATTCCTAGACCAAGGCGATTGGCTACTAGCCCGAACGTAGTCCCGTCGTAACTGAATTACATCATCACGTTACAAACGATCAGATTTTCCGACAACTGTGTCCGATCGTGTGTATGCAACACCAGTTTCGGGCAAAATCCGTCAGAAAAAATCAGACGGATTTTGTTGTCGGAATGTCCGACCGTGTGTACAAGGGCTTAGAGACCTTGTGCTCCTGGAGACATGCTTGGCCAGCGGACAGAGGGAGAAGAAATGGAGAGAGAGCGGAGAAAACCCGGGGAGGGGAGAAGAGGAGGGAGAAGAGCCGGGGAGTTGAGAAGAAGTCGGAATAGATGCCGGAGCTGCTTTAATGAATTACTTTTTTTTTAGGTGACTGGGTAGGGGAACAATGTACCTACACTCATTCATATAGGGTGGGGGGCCTCCTTGTCAAAGGGGGCTTCCAGATTCCGATAAGCTCCCTGCCCGCAAACCCAGAAAACTCCACGGCCAAAGTTGTCGGGAAGAGGCCCTTCGCCTCATCAACATGGGGACAAGGTGCTTTTGGGTGGGGGGCCGTAGGACCCCCCTGCCCCAAAGCACCCACCCCTCATGTTGAGGGCATGCAGCCTGGTACGGTTCAGGAGGGTTGTGGGGTGCTCGCTTGTCCCCACCCCCTTTCCTGACCTGCCGGGCTGTGCGCTTGGATAAGGGTCTGGTATGGTTTTGGGGTGGCCCCCCCCCCGCAGTTTTTCAGCATGGGGAGTCCCCTTTAAAATCCAGGCCTCAGGGCCTGGTATGCTCGTGGAGGGGGAACCCATGCTGTTTTTTGTTTAACATTTTGCGTGGAGTTCCCCCTAAAGATTCAAACCAGACACAGTGCCTGGTATTGTTGGGGATCAAAGTCCGATCCCTGTTCACTAAAGTCAGATGCATGTTGGACTTCAAGTCGCAGGGCAAAGTTGGATCCGAAGTGGTACGACTGTCATGTCATACCAGTACGAACCCGGCCTTAGGGCTAGTTTACACTTGCTTCAAAACATGGCTTCTGAGAGGCTTTGTTAAAGCTCTTTGAACGCCAAAGTTTTTGTCACTAAATAAAATGGTTAGCTTCCAGTCCTATCTACACCTACTTTTGCTTGGTGCTTTCGATGAGGCTGCGATAAGGCTTTGATGGAGCTTCGGTGAAGCTTCGGTGGGGCTTCAAATGAGCATTCCCATAGACTTCTATTGAGGCTTTGAAGATGCTTTAAAGCACCACTGAAGCTACATATCATTTTTGAAGCGAATCAAAGCAAAGCAAAAGCAAGGTGTAAACAGGACTGTAAGCTAACCATTTTATTTAGTGACAGCGTTCAGAGAGCTTTAACAAAGCCTGTCCGAAGCCTTGTTTTGAAGCAAGTGTAGACTAGCCATTCATGTGTGTTGAAGCCAAAGCATGTGTAAATGAGCCCTTAGGGAACTCCAAAACCTGATCACACGGTATACCATATGGAAGAGGAGAACAAACTCATTGCGCAGCGTTCACTAAAAACACGCAAGAGTTTATTTCAAGGTTCTACTTACAGCAAAGATGTTACAATAGGCTTATTGGAAACAAACTTTTGTCCAACACCCTCCACAAGTGCCACGATGTCACCGCTGCTCCGTGCCTAGCCTGACCTACGTTTCGTCCAATGGGACTTCTGTGAGGCAGTAAGGGTCAGCTGATACCAATAAGCCCAATGTAACATCTTTGCTGTAAAACCTTGAAATAAACTTGTGTGCTTCTAACCACTTGCCGACCGGCCTACTGTCACGTATACCGTGGCAGATTGGTACGATCCCGCGAGCTGTCATAGCTCTACGTCGGCTCCTTTAAGCAGGATAGCAGGCGCGTGGGGGGGGGGGCGGGGTGCCGATGCGCATGACCGGCGTTCGGGGTGACCTCCGGCCACGAGCGTTTGCTGGCGCGATAGGCAGGACAAGGACGTGTGTGTGTAAACACACAAATCCCTATTCTGTTCTGAGAGGAGATGCAGATCGTGAGTTCCTAATAGCTAGGAACCACGATCCGTCATCTCCTATAGTCAGTCCCCCTCCCCTTACACTCAGCACACACAGTCAGTTAACCCCTTGATTGCCCCCCCAGGTGTTAACCCCTTCCCTGCCAGTGACATTTATACAGTAATCAGTGCATTTTTATAGCACTGATCGCCGCATAATTGTCAATCGTCCCAAAAATGTGTCAAAAGTGTCCCATGTGTCCGCCATAATGTTGCATTCACGATAAAAAAAATAAAAAAAATTGCAGATTGCTGCCGTTACCAGTAAAAAAAATAATAAAAATCTATCCCCTATTTTCTAGATTCTATAACTTTTGCACAAACCAATCAATATACGCTTATTGTGATTTTTATTACCAAAATTATGTAGAAGAATACGTATCGGCCTAAACAAATATAATGTGTTGAATATGGTGTGTACATATTTGTGAGTGCTGCTGTTTCTTGTCACAAATCATTTAAGTCAATTTTGTTAGTTATCTACACTAAGCGCAATTTTCTTTTGCATACAAATGAGAAGATTTTTGTCACAGAGAAATCGCTGCATTGTATGGCCTCACATACAATGGGCAACAAAAATGCAACTTTTAAAAGCATTTGACTTTTTTGTTTTCTGCTTCTATACACCCCTCCATGTTAGCCTATGTAGCCATGCATACACAGGCATTTTCAGGCATTTAGAGCTAGAAAAAAAACCAAAAACAACAACTTGCACGATCAGAAAAGAAGCGTTTTCGGCAGAAAAAACGGCCAACGCGTCTAAACGCACCTAGGCACTTTCTTACACACACGTTTCTTTGCTAAGTATCTCACTCCTTCATTCACAGAGAAAGGAAATGGGGGGGGGGGGGGGGACTGATCACTGTGATAGCCAATAAGAGGCTATCTTATTGGCTATCACAGTGATCAGGTGACCTTATTGACTATTGCAGCGATCAGGGGACCCGGAATTGTGAGTTCCAGGTCCCGATCCTTAGTACAGTGGGGGGCCCAGGGCTCCTGCTGAGACTCCAGTCTCTGCACTTGGAGAGCGCCCCGCATGGCACAAAAGGGAAACACGCAAATATGTGGCCCCACAGAAAAAAAAAGCCCCCAGTCCAGTGGGGCCGCATCTTTACGGTCGGTGCGAATGGGTAAAAGTGGTTGGATACCCTTACATATATCCAGTGAAGTGACAGGCCTTAGGTAATACACAGGGATTAAACAAATCCTCCTATATAAATTGTACCTGTCTGAGTCTTCTCCTTTTTACATCCTTAATACGTGCTGAATTTTTGAAGTTAGTCTGAGCTGTCAGAAAAAAAGGGGCAGAGAGCTAAAGTTACCCTCTGCAGAGCTCAGTGAGGAGAACTCTGAGAGCTGATTGGAGGGTAGGGACACACCCTCCTTCACGCAGCAACAGAGCTGAGGCTGTCAATCAGCTGGAGGTCCCCTCCCCTGTCACCATTTTTCTCTTGGTGTCAGAAAAACTTGTCAGAAGTGACTCGTGCTGATAATAAAGGAAGGAGGCAGGAGAGAGAAACGACACTTAGAGGTCTGGATTGAGACAAATACATGCTACAGAGGGATATGCTTTGTTCAGACTTCATGTCTGAGGTTTACAACCACTTATAAAGTCGTGTCCCTCAAGGGATGATAGAGAAACTTTATTTTTTAGTTTTTGATGGAGTAGAATTCTTGTCAGGCTCATAATTCTATTAATAGAGCTATAAGGGCTCAGTAATCCTCTTACCTCTTGATATATGAAAAAAAATTAAATAAAAAACAATCTGCGCTATATATCGTCAAATAGCAAAAAGCAGCGAAATGAGAACCTATATATATATACATTTTTAATATTTTTTTTTTTAGTTAGCCAAAATCTATTTGTTTTGGGTGTTTTTTTTCTGATGACCACCACTGGGGGGCGCCGCGGAGCGCCAGGAGTGCTCTCAATACATGGGTGACTCCACTGGGCTCTTTTTTGGACATTTCCGGTTATTAGGATTCGGTGGCCTTGTAACACAATATTATAACAAAACCTTTATTAAGAGGGTACACATTATTTCATTATTTGTAGTTTTGGTATAAATTTCTAGATTTGGGATTTAATTGGTATTTAAAGAGGAAGTAAACCCTTCCAAACAACTTGGACCTATAGGTAAGCCTAGATTAAGGCTTACCTGTAGGTCCAAGCAATATCTCCTAAACCTATATGGTTTAGGAGATATTTGCCCGAAAATGGGCACCGCTGTCTACGGCGCATGCGCCGTAGACAGCGGCGCGCAGGCGCACTAAATGCGGCAAATCCAAGAATGGATTTGCCAAATTTGTCGACTCCCGTGCGCATGCGCGGGAGTGACGTCATCGCGGCCTCGCCGTATGGCAGCGGCGGAGCTGCGAGACGCGACTCCCGTGCGCATGCGCGGGAGTGACGTCATCGCGGTTGCGCCGCTGTGATTCGTCGGAGCTGCGAGACGCCACAAGCAACATGGATGCGGCGGACTACAGGGGACAGCGGCGACTTCGCTGGCTCCTGTGTCAGGTAAGTGACACATAATGAGCTACTATGCGATGCATAGTAGTCCATTATGCTTTACCTTTGCAGGGAAAAAAAGAGGAAGTAAACCCATCAGGGTTTACTTCCTCTTTAAGGTTTTTATTATTTTACGGTTGATTACCAGGTTCTCATCTCATAACTGAAGTTCCCATTTTGCTTGGTAACACAAATTGCTAATCATCCAATCACATGGCAGTAACTCAGTGCATTTAGGCACCTAGACGTGGTGAAGACAACTTACTGAAGTTCAAACCGAGCATCAAAGTGGGGAAGAAAGGTGATTTAAGTGACTTTGAACGTGGCATGCTTGTTGGTGGCAGACGGACTGGTCTGAATGTTTTTCAAAAACTGCTGATCTACTGGGATTTTCACACACAACCATCTCTCGGGTTTACAGAGAATAGTCCGAAAAAGAGAAAATTTCCAGTGAGCGGCAGTTGTGTGGAGGAAAATGCCTTGTTGAGGTCAGAGGAGAATGGGCAGACTGGTTCCAGATGATAGAAAGGCAACAGTGACTCAAATAACCACTCGTTACATCCAAGGTATGCAGAATACCATCTCTGAATGCACAACACGTCCAACCTTGAAGCAGATGGGCTACAGCAGAAGAGGACCACACCGGGTGCCACTCCTGGCAGCTGCAGGAAACTGAGGCTACAATTGGCACAGGATCACCAAAATTGGACAATAGAAGATTGGAAAAACATTGCCGGGTCCCGATTTCAGCTGCAACATTCAGATGGTCGGGTCAGAATTTGGTGTGAACAACATGAAAGCATGGATCCATCCTGCCTTGTATCACCGGTTCAGGCTGGTGGTGGTGGTGCTGGAATGGTGTGGGGGATATTTTCTTGGCACAGAAAATTGTGCATAGTTTAGACACCACGGCCAACCTGAGTATTGTTGCTGACCATGTCCATCCCTTTACGACTACAGTGTCCCCATCTTCTGATGGCTCCTTCCAGCAGGATAATGCACCATGTCACAAACCTCCAATCATCTCACCACTGGTTTCTTGAGCATGACAATGAGGTCACTGTACTCCAATGGCCTCCACAGTCACCACATCTCAATCCAATAGAGCACCTTTGGGATGTGGTGGAACGGGAGATTCGCATTATAGATGTGCAATATGGACTAAACTCTCTGAGGAATGCTTCCAACATCTTGTTGAATCTATGCCACGAAGAATGAGGGCATCTCTGAAGGCAAAAGGGGGTCCAGCCCGGTATTAGCGAGGTGTACCTAACGAAGTAGCTGGTGAGTGTATACAATGCATCTGGAAAGTATTCACAGTGCTTCACTTTTTCCACATTTTCCTTTAAAATTCTACAAACAATACAATAATAACAGGTTCTCATTTCACAATCGAAGTTCCCACTTTGTAATACATTTCTAATAGCCATTATTCGTTTTTACTTAGAATCATATGTATTTTCTAAGTAGGGAAAGATTCCCTCTTCAAATATGGAGGGATTTCCTGGCTGACCGCCCCGAGGCTCAGATGGAGGTGTGGTTTTCATTGTTTTGGGTTATGCAAGCGATGAGTCGGCACACCACCCCGTGCTCCAGGACGTCAGATTGTGACGAAACGCACTGGGGGAGGAGGGAGGGACGTGCTGATGTCGCCGCAGTGTTACAATCCCAGAAGAATTGGCGTTCACGCTAGTCGGCCGGCTTTTTATACACGTGGCGGTTTATGTGCCTCTGATGTAAGTGCAACATATATTTTTTTTAACAATAAAACGTTAGTTGGTTTTACATTTTGGCGAGCTTTCGTCTTTTTGGCTCCTCCTCCTGAGCACATCAATTGAAAAAGACTTGGGAAAGGGCTTCTCCGGTCTCAGGGAACCCCTGCTAAAAGTTAGAACTGTACAACTCATGATACATTAGTGTGATGGTCAGTGGGAAGAATGGTCCTTACATTTGTGGTCATTGGGAAGAATTACCTCCTTACAGAGAGCTAAAAAGATCAATGGAGTCGGTGGGAACTTATCTCAGAGGCCGAAATTGCCCAATGCTGAAGGAACCCCTACAACCTCTGGAGGAACCCTAGGATTCCACGGAACCTTGGTTGAGAATCACTGGTTTAGGCCATCTGCTCTGCTACATGTAAAGTTTTCCTTGATACAAGCTGCCATTTGGTTTCTCTTTTGAGGACAAAGGCCCTGGCTGTGTATTAAAGCGGGAGTCCGCCGGGACTCCGCATTTTATTTTATTTTTTAAAAGCCAGCAGCTACAAATACTGCAGCTGCTGACTTTTAAAATAGTGACACTTACCTGTCCAGCGCGCCCGCGATGTCGGCACCCGAAGCCGATCTCTAGATCGTCTCTCGGGTGCTGCCGCCGCCATCTTGGGTATGGGAATCAGGAAGTGGAGCCTTTCGGCTTCATTTCCCGGTTCCCTACTGCGCATGCGCGAGTCGCGCTGCGCAATAAGGACGGTCCCCGCTGCCTCTGGGATCTGTGTGTTTCCCAGCAGGCAGCGGGGGACTTTCGGAAAGGGGCGTAATTTCCCCCCCCCTTTTCCGCAGAGAGCTATCCCGGAAGTGGGTGCAGATACCTGTACTGTACAGGTATCTGCACCCCCCTCCCCCCTGAAAGGTGCCAATTGTGGCGCCGGAGGGGGGGAGGAATCCGATGAGCGGAAAGTCCACTTTAGGGTGGACCTCCGCTTTAAGCCACAAACATGTCTGGTAAGCGTGTATTGTATGTGGTGGAGGTATACGTCTGGTAAGCGTGTATTGTATGTGGTGGAGGTATATGTCCGGTAAGCGTGTATTGTATGTGGTGGAGGTATATGTCCGGTAAGCGTGTATTGTATGTGGTGGAGGTATATGTCCGGTAAGCGTGTATTGTATGTGGTGGAGGTATATGTCCGGTAAGCGTGTATTGTATGTGGTGGAGGTATATGTCCGGTAAGCGTGTATTGTATGTGGTGGAGGTATATGTCCGGTAAGCGTGTATTGTATGTGGTGGAGGTATATGTCCGGTAAGCGTGTATTGTATGTGGTGGAGGTATATGTCCGGTAAGCGTGTATTGTATGTGGTGGAGGTATATGTCCGGTAAGCGTGTATTGTATGTGGTGGAGGTATATGTCCGGTAAGCGTGTATTGTATGTGGTGGAGGTATATGTCCGGTAAGCGTGTATTGTATGTGGTGGAGGTATATGTCTGGTAAGCGTGTATTGTATGTGGTGGAGGTATATGTCTGGTAAGCGTGTATTGTATGTGGTGGAGGTATATGTCTGGTAAGCGTGTATTGTATGTGGTGGAGGTATATGTCTGGTAAGCGTGTATTGTATGTGGTGGAGGTATATGTCTGGTAAGCGTGTATTGTATGTGGTGGAGGTATATGTCTGGTAAGCGTGTATTGTATGTGGTGGAGGTATATGTCTGGTAAGCGTGTATTGTATGTGGTGGAGGTATATGTCTGGTAAGCGTGTATTGTATGTGGTGGAGGTATATGTCTGGTAAGCGTGTATTGTATGTGGTGGAGGTATATGTCTGGTAAGCGTGTATTGTATGTGGTGGAGGTATATGTCTGGTAAGCGTGTATTGTATGTGGTGGAGGTATATGTCTGGTAAGCGTGTATTGTATGTGGTGGAGGTATATGTCTGGTAAGCGTGTATTGTATGTGGTGGAGGTATATGTCTGGTAAGCGTGTATTGTATGTGGTGGAGGTATATGTCTGGTAAGCGTGTATTGTATGTGGTGGAGGTATATGTCTGGTAAGCGTGTATTGTATGTGGTGGAGGTATATGTCTGGTAAGCGTGTATTGTATGTGGTGGAGGTATATGTCTGGTAAGCGTGTATTGTATGTGGTGGAGGTATATGTCTGGTAAGCGTGTATTGTATGTGGTGGAGGTATATGTCTGGTAAGCGTGTATTGTATGTGGTGGAGGTATATGTCTGGTAAGCGTGTATTGTATGTGGTGGAGGTATATGTCTGGTAAGCGTGTATTGTATGTGGTGGAGGTATATGTCTGGTAAGCGTGTATTGTATGTGGTGGAGGTATATGTCTGGTAAGCGTGTATTGTATGTGGTGGAGGTATATGTCTGGTAAGCGTGTATTGTATGTGGTGGAGGTATATGTCTGGTAAGCGTGTATTGTATGTGGTGGAGGTATATGTCTGGTAAGCGTGTATTGTATGTGGTGGAGGTATATGTCTGGTAAGCGTGTATTGTATGTGGTGGAGGTATATGTCTGGTAAGCGTGTATTGTATGTGGTGGAGGTATATGTCTGGTAAGCGTGTATTGTATGTGGTGGAGGTATATGTCTGGTAAGCGTGTATTGTATGTGGTGGAGGTATATGTCTGGTAAGCGTGTATTGTATGTGGTGGAGGTATATGTCTGGTAAGCGTGTATTGTATGTGGTGGAGGTATATGTCTGGTAAGCGTGTATTGTATGTGGTGGAGGTATATGTCTGGTAAGCGTGTATTGTATGTGGTGGAGGTATATGTCTGGTAAGCGTGTATTGTATGTGGTGGAGGTATATGTCTGGTAAGCGTGTATTGTATGTGGTGGAGGTATATGTCTGGTAAGCGTGTATTGTATGTGGTGGAGGTATATGTCTGGTAAGCGTGTATTGTATGTGGTGGAGGTATATGTCTGGTAAGCGTGTATTGTATGTGGTGGAGGTATATGTCTGGTAAGCGTGTATTGTATGTGGTGGAGGTATATGTCTGGTAAGCGTGTATTGTATGTGGTGGAGGTATATGTCTGGTAAGCGTGTATTGTATGTGGTGGAGGTATATGTCTGGTAAGCGTGTATTGTATGTGGTGGAGGTATATGTCTGGTAAGCGTGTATTGTATGTGGTGGAGGTATATGTCCGGTAAGCGTGTATTGTATGTGGTGGAGGTATATGTCCGGTAAGCGTGTATTGTATGTGGTGGAGGTATATGTCTGGTAAGCGTGTATTGTATGTGGTGGAGGTATATGTCCGGTAAGCGTGTATTGTATGTGGTGGAGGTATATGTCCGGTAAGCGTGTATTGTATGTGGTGGAGGTATATGTCCGGTAAGCGTGTATTGTATGTGGTGGAGGTATATGTCCGGTAAGCGTGTATTGTATGTGGTGGAGGTATATGTCCGGTAAGCGTGTATTGTATGTGGTGGAGGTATATGTCCGGTAAGCGTGTATTGTATGTGGTGGAGGTATATGTCTGGTAAGCGTGTATTGTATGTGGTGGAGGTATATGTCTGGTAAGCGTGTATTGTATGTGGTGGAGGTATATGTCTGGTAAGCGTGTATTGTATGTGGTGGAGGTATATGTCTGGTAAGCGTGTATTGTATGTGGTGGAGGTATATGTCTGGTAAGCGTGTATTGTATGTGGTGGAGGTATATGTCTGGTAAGCGTGTATTGTATGTGGTGGAGGTATATGTCTGGTAAGCGTGTATTGTATGTGGTGGAGGTATATGTCTGGTAAGCGTGTATTGTATGTGGTGGAGGTATATGTCTGGTAAGCGTGTATTGTATGTGGTGGAGGTATATGTCTGGTAAGCGTGTATTGTATGTGGTGGAGGTATATGTCTGGTAAGCGTGTATTGTATGTGGTGGAGGTATATGTCTGGTAAGCGTGTATTGTATGTGGTGGAGGTATATGTCTGGTAAGCGTGTATTGTATGTGGTGGAGGTATATGTCTGGTAAGCGTGTATTGTATGTGGTGGAGGTATATGTCTGGTAAGCGTGTATTGTATGTGGTGGAGGTATATGTCTGGTAAGCGTGTATTGTATGTGGTGGAGGTATATGTCTGGTAAGCGTGTATTGTATGTGGTGGAGGTATATGTCTGGTAAGCGTGTATTGTATGTGGTGGAGGTATATGTCTGGTAAGCGTGTATTGTATGTGGTGGAGGTATATGTCTGGTAAGCGTGTATTGTATGTGGTGGAGGTATATGTCTGGTAAGCGTGTATTGTATGTGGTGGAGGTATATGTCTGGTAAGCGTGTATTGTATGTGGTGGAGGTATATGTCTGGTAAGCGTGTATTGTATGTGGTGGAGGTATATGTCTGGTAAGCGTGTATTGTATGTGGTGGAGGTATATGTCTGGTAAGCGTGTATTGTATGTGGTGGAGGTATATGTCTGGTAAGCGTGTATTGTATGTGGTGGAGGTATATGTCTGGTAAGCGTGTATTGTATGTGGTGGAGGTATATGTCTGGTAAGCGTGTATTGTATGTGGTGGAGGTATATGTCTGGTAAGCGTGTATTGTATGTGGTGGAGGTATATGTCTGGTAAGCGTGTATTGTATGTGGTGGAGGTATATGTCTGGTAAGCGTGTATTGTATGTGGTGGAGGTATATGTCTGGTAAGCGTGTATTGTATGTGGTGGAGGTATATGTCTGGTAAGCGTGTATTGTATGTGGTGGAGGTATATGTCTGGTAAGCGTGTATTGTATGTGGTGGAGGTATATGTCTGGTAAGCGTGTATTGTATGTGGTGGAGGTATATGTCTGGTAAGCGTGTATTGTATGTGGTGGAGGTATATGTCTGGTAAGCGTGTATTGTATGTGGTGGAGGTATATGTCTGGTAAGCGTGTATTGTATGTGGTGGAGGTATATGTCTGGTAAGCGTGTATTGTATGTGGTGGAGGTATATGTCTGGTAAGCGTGTATTGTATGTGGTGGAGGTATATGTCTGGTAAGCGTGTATTGTATGTGGTGGAGGTATATGTCTGGTAAGCGTGTATTGTATGTGGTGGAGGTATATGTCTGGTAAGCGTGTATTGTATGTGGTGGAGGTATATGTCTGGTAAGCGTGTATTGTATGTGGTGGAGGTATATGTCTGGTAAGCGTGTATTGTATGTGGTGGAGGTATATGTCTGGTAAGCGTGTATTGTATGTGGTGGAGGTATATGTCTGGTAAGCGTGTATTGTATGTGGTGGAGGTATATGTCTGGTAAGCGTGTATTGTATGTGGTGGAGGTATATGTCTGGTAAGCGTGTATTGTATGTGGTGGAGGTATATGTCTGGTAAGCGTGTATTGTATGTGGTGGAGGTATATGTCTGGTAAGCGTGTATTGTATGTGGTGGAGGTATATGTCTGGTAAGCGTGTATTGTATGTGGTGGAGGTATATGTCTGGTAAGCGTGTATTGTATGTGGTGGAGGTATATGTCTGGTAAGCGTGTATTGTATGTGGTGGAGGTATATGTCTGGTAAGCGTGTATTGTATGTGGTGGAGGTATATGTCTGGTAAGCGTGTATTGTATGTGGTGGAGGTATATGTCTGGTAAGCGTGTATTGTATGTGGTGGAGGTATATGTCTGGTAAGCGTGTATTGTATGTGGTGGAGGTATATGTCTGGTAAGCGTGTATTGTATGTGGTGGAGGTATATGTCTGGTAAGCGTGTATTGTATGTGGTGGAGGTATATGTCTGGTAAGCGTGTATTGTATGTGGTGGAGGTATATGTCTGGTAAGCGTGTATTGTATGTGGTGGAGGTATATGTCTGGTAAGCGTGTATTGTATGTGGTGGAGGTATATGTCTGGTAAGCGTGTATTGTATGTGGTGGAGGTATATGTCTGGTAAGCGTGTATTGTATGTGGTGGAGGTATATGTCTGGTAAGCGTGTATTGTATGTGGTGGAGGTATATGTCTGGTAAGCGTGTATTGTATGTGGTGGAGGTATATGTCTGGTAAGCGTGTATTGTATGTGGTGGAGGTATATGTCTGGTAAGCGTGTATTGTATGTGGTGGAGGTATATGTCTGGTAAGCGTGTATTGTATGTGGTGGAGGTATATGTCTGGTAAGCGTGTATTGTATGTGGTGGAGGTATATGTCTGGTAAGCGTGTATTGTATGTGGTGGAGGTATATGTCTGGTAAGCGTGTATTGTATGTGGTGGAGGTATATGTCTGGTAAGCGTGTATTGTATGTGGTGGAGGTATATGTCTGGTAAGCGTGTATTGTATGTGGTGGAGGTATATGTCTGGTAAGCGTGTATTGTATGTGGTGGAGGTATATGTCTGGTAAGCGTGTATTGTATGTGGTGGAGGTATATGTCTGGTCGTGTTGTGAGTCACCAACATCACGAGGAGGGCATTTAAAGTGATCTCTCCACACAAGTGGCGTTAATGTTTATTACGGACTAGAACAAGTTTTCTACTGTTGGTTTATTCTCTTTTCTTACGTAGGTGGATGTTTAGCGCAGCTCTATAAAACGAAAAAAAAATAAAAAATACAAATTCCAACGTCATGCCCTACGAATCAAACTGTGAATGAAAAAACCATAGAGTTTACAACCCCGGCTACTAAGGCAGGGTCTCCAATCTACACGTCCCCGTCCAAAGAAGCCAATTTAGCTAGACACGTCAGTGGGATGTGTAAATTGAAAAAAAAAATTGATTTCTGGTGATTCCTGCTTTTCTGTACACCAACTTACCGCCATCTTGAACGCATTTTTTAAATTCTGCACTGCAAACACGCCATATTATAATTCAGGAATTATATCGTGGAGGGCCCCAGCATACAGTCTAAAAGTGAGGGGCAAGTAATAGAAAACGTCGATACCTATGTGGATGAGTTGATAACGAGGGTAAAACTTCCGTTTTTTAAGGGGAGGCAGGATAGGCTTTTCTAAAGAAATTAGTTTTCAGGCATCGCCTAAAGGTGGACAGGATAGGAGGCAGTTGGATGAATCGGAGTAGAAAGTTCCAAAGGATGGGAGAGGCTCTGGAGAAATCCTGGACATGAGCATGGAAGGGGGTGATGAGGAAACTAGAGAGCAGGAGGTCTTAAGAGACGTAAAGAGGATGGCTTGGGGATATTTTCAGACAAGGTTGAGGACGTGGTTTGTGGCAGAGTTGCGGATGGTTTTGTAGGTTAGTACTGTGAATTTCATGTGTTGGGTTAATAGAAGCCAACATAAGGTTTGGCAGAGAGTCCCAGAAAATATTGAACAGTTGGTGAGGTGGCACATACATGATAGATTCACTTCGGAATCCATGAAGAGAAAGAGGTGATTGGGGCAGAGAGGGAGCAATTACAAGAAGCCGCCTCTCCTCCTCTCCCCTCCATGGCTTTTAGCTGTTGCAAGGACAGCCATTCAGGGTGTTGGTTCTTGTAATTGCCCCCCCCCCCCCTGCTCCGGTCCCCATCCCCTCACATTGGCTCTGTCTCTGTTGCTGGAGGTCGTTGGGGTCACTGCATGGCTGTGTGTGTGTATGTGCTTGTAATCCAGCATTTTCTCCCACATCACCAATCCCACCGCCGGTGGCCTCGTCAGGGGACTGTCCAACAGTGCTCAGGCATCTGTCCGGGGCAGTGTTCCAGGGTTTAGTGTATACCGCTGTTCAGAGGGCCTCCTGTACACCTGTAGTCTCAGGTCAGAGTATGGCTGGTCAATGACTGGGCATGGGAGCCACAGGTTGCTGCATTCCATGCATGTGCAAAACCAAGGATCCCATTCATTATAATCATTACATAAATGATATGTAGGTTGCTTTGATGAATGGGAACACCATATTAAACTTTAGAAGGCTACCCCAGGATCGACGGAAAGGGCCCTGGAACCAGTAGGTCGGGGGGGGGGGGCCTTCACGGTTTCTTGCACTGGGCCCTGAAGGTTCTCGTTGCAACTCTGCCACTAGCTGTACCATGCCCAGGATATATGAGAACATTCACAGACTTCATGCCATGGCAGCCACTCACAATCAGGATTCCATGGAACCCTAGGGTTTCTGCAGGGGTGCATAGAGGTTCCCTGAGCTGTGGCTTACTGTCCTCCCATCTGATGATACCTGCATAGTTTCCAGGTCCAACGCCACTTGGCAGAGCCAGTGCTATGACTGCAAGGGTGTGACCACCAAGGGGCCATTACTGTAAACGGTGCACATACCACCAAGAATGTAAGGGGCATTCTCCCAATGATCGCTGATGGAATAATCTTACCTGGAGTTCCTGGAGACCTGAAAATTATTTCAAGGGTTCTTCTGGGGTAAAACGGTTGAGCTATACTATGACTGATTTAACGGGATTGACAGTGACATTGCATACTGGTATCAATTACTATTCCATTCAAATAAGGTGGATCTAGAGTGTCATTAGGGATCTGCACTAAGCAACCATTCCCATAGGGATATCTTAAGCATTAATGTAATCCTATCAACATTATATGAACTCTGACATGCTACTCAAGTATGAATACCAAGTACTGTGTGGTATGAAGTGGTATTCTTATGAAAGCTTACCATGTGCTTTGTCCTTGATTGCAGTATGAATGTAATTGTGGTGGAATATTATGCAGTGAATAACTGAATACATTATGTACATTATGCACAGTGAAAAATATATTATATATTTTATAACTGTTGTTCCTTTACAAACTATTATTGGCATTTTAATGTATATTCTTTATCAGTAAAGGAAGCAGGCAAAGCGTATAACCTTGGAGATGGTGGTTTCATAAATATTATGCAGCTGGATTTCTAAAGACCAGGAGTCCACACTCAAAGTTTTTGTAAACCCACAAAAAAAAAAAACATAAAAAAAAAAAAAAACGAAGGCATAATGAGCATAGCATACTTATCTTAGATCTAAGCCCCCGCATCGGTCCCCGTACACCGTTGTGGCCAGCGACATGTCTCTCTCAGTTATTTCTGGGTATAGCGGGCTCCAGCGCTGTGATCGGCCGGAGCCGCGATGACGTCACACCCACGCATGCGCGCAGGAGCCGCCGGTAAGGGCACAGCAGCCGCAGAAACTGCACCAGTGAGCAGTGCAGTGCAGATGCCGTCGGCACCTGCTGATACAGTGAATATCTCCTAAACGGTGCAAGTTTAGGAGATTTTAACGGTACACACAGGTAACCCTTATTATAGGCATACCTGTAGGTAGAAGTGGTGTGTTTACAACTAATTAATAGTGTAACTATTTTTATAAGCTTGAGCAGATACAGATATGCAAAAACCAAAAATGAAAAAGTCAAAAGATGTATAATAGTGCAACACAGTGTAGATGATGTCCCATGTGAATGTACAACAAAAGTGTAGTTGATCTTGTTTGTTCAAACAAAAATAGTGCTTGACCACGTGGACCCTTCACCGCTGTAAATCAATAGTGAATGGAGGCTTACCAGATCACCGGTCGGTATGCGCAGATATGGACACATAGACGTTTCGATGCGGAAAGCCGGAAGACGACCCACTCCCTTGGATATCACGTAATCACCGAATCAACTCGGATCCTCTCGTGAGCCGTTCTGGGCAGATGCGAACACGTAGGAGTTTCGATACAGGAAGCCGGAAGACAACGCACTCCTTCGAATGTCTCGTGGTCACCAAATCAGCTCTGATCCTTTCACAAGCCTCGAAGCATCATATCACCAAAAAACAAAAATAAAAGTGCGCCAAATCGTGTAGTAAGGTTTCAAAAAATTTAGCAAGGTTTGAACAAATTTATTCTTATTCAAACAAATGGTTGAATGACGTCAGACTTTTGACGAAACGATCGTCGGGTAGCCACGTTCACCCTTTGTGCTTTAGCATTCGTTTATTTTTTATTTTTTTTGCTAGCAATTTGTTAATTTTTAACGATACGTTTACTTTTGTACGACTCGTGGAGTCATTTTTTTAGCGCTTAAACCATTTGGTTGAATAAGAATACATTTGTTCAAACCTTACTACACGATTTGGCGCACTTTTATTTTTGGTGATATGATGCTTCGAGGCTTGTGAGAGGATCAGAGCTGATTTGGTGACCACGAGACATTCGAAGGAGTGCGTTGTCTTCCGGCTTCCTGTATCGAAACTCCTACGTGTTCGCATCCGCCCAGACCGGCTCACGAGAGGATCCGAGTTGATTCGGTGATTACGTGATATCCGAGGGAGTGGGTCGTCTTCCGGCTTTCCGCATCGAAACGTCTATTTGTCCGTATCTGCGCATACCGACCGGTGATCTGGTAAGCTTCCACTCACTATTGATTTACAGCGGTGAAGGGTCCACGTGGTCAAGTACTATTTTTGTTTGAACAAACAAGATCAACTACACTTTTGTTGTACATTCACATGGGACATCATCTACACTGTGTTGCACTATTATACATCTTTTGACTTTTTCATTTTTGGTTTTTGTTTTTCAAATTTATTGGACATCTGGACAAATGTTTTTTATCTGAAAGTATTTTTCACTAAAGATTTTCACATTATTTAGATTCACAATATTTTTCCATTATTTAGGTTTTTTACTAAAATGTATAATTTTTCTTACTTAAGTCATATTATATTCAATGTTTCGTTGTGCCCAGTATCCTGGTTATAGTGTTCAGCTGCTGATTTTTAATTAAATTTTTTTACTAAGCGCAGATTTTCTACTTCTTTTTAGATACAGATATGCGCTAATAAAGATGTTTCTTTAGCGCTAACCAGAATCATGGGATAGGAAGTCATGGGAAACTCAGGTGGTCACCAGAAAGCCAGAAAGTGAACAGAAATTTTCCCAAGGGCCACAGGCTGCAAAAAAACAAAAACACAAGTGTAGCGGCAGCTCCTGAAGAGCACGCGCTATGCGCTTTTCAAAGTTAAAGTTAAACTGCAGTTTGGTTTGGGTACAATTGTCTAAACTTAGACTTTAGCATCAGTCTGACTGGGCTGTGAGATATTCAGCCTGGCCACGGGGGCGCTGTCTCTTCTGGCAGGCATGGAACTATGGTCTGGTTAGGTGCTTAAGTTACTCTCTCTCGGAGCCTGCCCAGTGGGAGTGGCGCTCTCACTGTGCTTTCTGTGAGAGGGTATTTAAGATGAGAATGTCACGTGGTACAGGCTTCCGATCCAGTATGATTTACTGACTTCATGGTCTTGGTCCTCCTGACCAGCCCCCAGGAAGGCTATGGCCTGGGGTGCGGATCCACCCGATTTTGATGTCTCGGGCTGGCTAGCCCAAGGCAAGGAAACTAAAGGGGGATTCTGAGGTGGTTGGGTGCCGTCACCCGGTTTGGGAGAGACCCAGTGACTTCAAGCATTCCAGGGGAAGACTCTTCAGAAGAAGATCACGTACGGGTTGGTTTCTTAGTAAGAGCCTGGAAGGGCTGAAGTACCCGAGAGAATCCGGTCTTGTGGATATCGCCAAGCTGTCTGAAAGATACAGGTATCCTACGAGTGTTCTTCAAGTTTAGTTTCCCTACATGTTCTACAACAATGTCTGTGGCAGAGACTTGTTCCTGAGTATGCACCTTGTTGGCTGCTAGGCCTTGTGAGAGAAGGACTGTCCAACCTGAGTAATCATCCAGTTGTGAATGGCTATTCTCTGGATGCAGTCAAATTAAGCAAGTTCTTCAACATTTTAACTTTGGCACTAAGAGTACCTGAATTTCCTTTCCAACCCTCTGATCCCAATTTAAGAGACTGTTCATTACCTAAGTTTTGCAAATAAAATCCATTAAAGTGGATCTGTTGTCGGTCTCTCAAGTTACTGGGCCATTTACCAAGAGACATCCCTAGACGTGCAACGAGGAAAACAGAAGGTAACGGTAAGCCCAAATCTAACCAGCAGCTCCTTTGGGGGTTAGTGCTACACAAAAAAATAAAACACCTGAAAAAAGTTCTATTACCTACTCTGAAAAAACTGATACACTATAGCAGGGATATGCAATTAGCGGACCTCCAGCTTTTGCAGAACTACAAATCCCATGAGGCATAGCAAGACTCTGACAGCCACAAGCATGGCACCCAGAGGCAGAGGCATGATGGGACTTGTATATTTGCAACAGCTGGAGGTCTACTAATTGCATATCCGTGCCCTAGAGAGACATCTAAACCCCATTAGCGTTATGACCCTCCACCTACATCCGTTTAAAGACCAGAATTTATCAAGCCTGTCTGAGCTGTCAGAAAAAAAGGAGGCAGAGAGCTGAAGTTAGAGTCTGCAATGGGAGGGACACACCATTCCCATAGCACACAGGGACAGAACTGAGGTCTTCAATCAGCTGGAGGTCCCTTCCCCTGTCACCATTTTTCTCTTGGTGTCAGAAAAGCTTGTCAGAAGTGATTCATGCTGATGGCAGAGGAAGGAGGCAGCAGACAGAAATGACACTTAGTGCTCTGGATTGAGACAAGTGCACACTATAGAGGGATGTGTTTTCTTCATATTTCATGTCTGAGGTTTACAACCACTTTAATTCTTCCTTACTCTAACCACAACTAACATAATATTTTGGTTATACATACTTTTTAATGACTTACATAACCGTATTACCAAGGAAAGTAAAACCTGGAAGGTTGGGGTGAAAAGCGTCTAAAGGAACCAAAAAAGGCAATAGAAGCCTTCTTATAAGAGAAGGTATTATCAGGTCTCATTTCCATCTCACACCCCAAAAATAATGGGATTCTTCCTCATTTCAGAATAGTGAGCCAAGCCAAGGGAATCATTCCCTCATGCCCCTGGGCCAACTGTAAATCCAGAGCTGTTGGTTTATAGGACAAATACAGCATAATGAATTAGAGAGAGACAATTATTCCAAACTGTATACTGTATACAGCCTTTTATAAACTTGCTGACCATAGTTAAGTGCAGAGTATAGAAAGCATGGATCTTATGGAGGAGGGGGGCTTTGGGAGCAACGAGAAAGTATCACCAACAGGATATGGTGGGATGCATCAAAAGATTAAATAGAGCTGGAATCCAGAATTTAAAAAAATAACTCTCATCTCTCGGGGACTCCAATGATGAATTCTTAGGTCTGTACACCTGCTGTGCCCATTATGAGGGGTTCCCACCATCCCTGTACTGAGTTTCCGGGTCGGTATACCTGCTGTGCCCATTATGAGGTGCTTCTGCCATCCCTGTGCTGAGTCTCCTGATCTGTACACCTGCTGTGCCCATTATAAGTGGCTCCCACCATCCCTGCACTGAGTTCCCTGGTCTGTACACCTGATGTGCCCATTATGAGGGGCTCCCACTATCCCTGCACTGAGTTCTGGTTTGTACACCTGCTGTGCCCATTATAAGGGGCTCCCACCATCCCTGTGCTGCGTTCCCGGGTCTGTAAACCTGCTGTGCCCATTATGAGGGGGCTCCCACTATCCTTGCACTAAGTTCTCTGGTTTGTACACCTGCTGCGCCCATTATGAGGGGTTCTCACCATCCCTGTGTTGAGGTTCCTGATCTGTACACCTGCTGTGCCCATTATAATGGGCTCCCACCATCCCTGTACTTAGTTCCTGGGTCTGTATACCTGCTGTGCCCATTATAATGGGCTCCCACCATCCCTGTACTTAGTTCCTGGGTCTGTATACCTGCTGTGCCCATTATAATGGGCTCCCACCATCCCTGTACTTAGTTCCTGGGTCTGTATACCTGCTGTGCCCTTTATGAGGGGCTCCCACCATCCCTGTACTTAGTTCCTGGGTCTGTATACCTGCTGTGCCCTTTATGAGGGGCTCCCACTATCCTTACACGGAGTTCCCAGGTCTGTACACCTGCTGTGCCCATTATAAGGGTTTCCCACCATCCCTGCAGGAGGTTATATTAAAAAAACAAACAATGTAGGCCCTAACCGAAGGGCCATAAATGACTACTGGGGGGGCAACACTAGAAAGAAGACTGCTGTCCCCAAGGTGAGCAACTCTAAACTCCACCTTTAAAGAAATATCAGTTTTGGGTGGACTAACTACAGAAAAGCACATAACACAGAGATTCGCGTTTAGTCCCCTGTGCACTGCTAACCAGCGAGCTATGGAATACAAGTTGAAGAACGGACATCGGCGCAAACATGCTCTGCGCACGGCCCCAGATATTTCCCATATTTATGCAGACCAAGGAATAAGATGTCGGAATTAAGTGACACAATCAGGTGAATCCATTTATCATGCTGTCCCTCCCCGTACCCCCCACTGACATCAATGTAGGAAAAAGCAGAGCCCAGGGACCGTACGACACCAATTTACACCAAGCAAAGAAAAAAAAAACACTCACTAAAATAGAGATGGATCAAACCTTGCCAACGTGGTGTTCCCACATTGTCTACAAGCTGGGACATGTTAAATGGGAACCATTAGCACCCGCCTTGTGTCTGCCAGTGCCCCTCGTACTATATGAATGCTGTGACCCCATTTCTGAGCTTGCCAAGGACCCGTTTTATGTGTGCCATGACACAGTACCGTACAGTACTGCAACCAGCTGCAAGCACATGAAAACGTGTTCTGGTTCTGATCGGGTGAAGAAGGGCTTCGTTGTTTTTTTTTGATGTAGCACTTTATGTTAAACTTACTTTAAAACAATGCATACTAGCACATTATGCCTTTACCTTGCAGGTTCCCCCACCAAAAAAAATCCAGTGGTTTACACCCACTTTAAAGTGGTTGTAAACCCTTACAAACCACTTTGACCTACAGGTAAGCCTAGATTAAGGCTTACCTGTAGGTCCAAGAAATATCTCCTAAACCTACACGGTTTAGGAGATATTTGCCGAAAGACAGGCACCGCTGTCTACATTGCATGCGCCATAGACAGCGGCGCGCAGGCGCAATGAGCGAGCTGCAGTTAATGGTGATATGCGGTGAGTGGCGGCTCCCGTGCGCATGCGCTGGAGTGACGTCATCGCGGCTCCGACGAATGACAGCGGCGGAGCGGCGAGACCCGCCGAGAAGATGGATGCCCCGGACTACAGAGGACAGCGGTGACTTTGCTGGCTCCTGTGTCAGGTAAGTGACACATAATGGACTACTATGCGATGCATAGTAGTCCATTATACTTTACCTTTGCAGGGAATCAAAGAGGAAGTAAACTCATCAGGGTTTACTTCCTCTTTAAGTTCCAGCACCTATTGTTTGAGGGAAAAAAGCCCTGGTTTCACCTTATGTGGTTGAAATGTGTCAGAACGTGGCTGGGTCAGAGTTTGCTAAGGCTTCTATTAACCTTATGACATAAGGCTTTGTATGGTGTGTGGTGATTGAAACACCTTTAATGCTCTAAAATTAGAAGGACACTATCATCATCTTTTAAAGAGGAAGTAACCTCTCCCACTCTGATGCTTCTCTTCATTTAGTCCATTATAATAAGTCATTATCAGACTATAACCACTGTAATCCAGCCCAAATCGCATATTACTTACTGTTTAAAGAAACTTTAAAAAACTTGTTTCCAGGGGTTAGGCAGCACCATCTTAAATATTGTTTTCTGAATCCACAGTGGAGTGCATTTCCGCCCTTACATTGAGCACTTCCTGTACTGTTAACCAAGCCTCCTTCTCAATCCAACGTTTCTATGGCAACCCTGCTTCCCTGTTCATAGCTGACTTGTTTTATTTCATAGTATTTACTTGTGCCCATTGTCTAATGTTTCCCTTTGTCAGTCTTATCAGCTTCAGCTGATAAGACTGCAGTAATGGCCAGGTTTACACTGCATGTGATGTCACATGGGGTGTAGGAGGAAGCTCTGAGTGATTATGCAGTCTCCTGGGATATCAGTGTTGTGCCTTAGGAAGTCCTGATAACAGATAGACAAGCACATAGAGAGTGTGCCGTAAATCAGGGGAGATCTGGGCATGCTCAGTGACTTCATTCTAAAGAACAAAAAGGATTACAACAATATTAAGCAAGTAAGGAGATATCTACAAGCAGTGTTCATTAGGGGTTTTTATGCTCATTTACATGGGAAAAAGTTGTGGGGGAGGGTTTACAACCACTTTAAGCTCTAGCTAGAGTATATATATTACATATACTGTACATATACAGTATCTCACAAAAGTGAGTACACCCCTCACATTTTTTTGTAAATATTTTATTCTATCTTTTCACTGAAAAAATGACACTTTGCTACAATGTAAAGTAGTGAGTGTACAGCTTGTATAAGGCTTCATTCCCACGAGGCGGATCTGCTGCTACGGAGTCCGCCAGCTCAGCGGGGGGATCTCTCCATTGATCTTCGATGAGCCGGCGGATGACAGGTCCCTCTAATTTTTTTGTTTATAGCGCAAAAAAATAAAAACCACAGAGGTGATCAAATACCACGCAAAGAAAGCTCTATTTGTGGGGGAAAAAAAGGACTTAAATTTTGTTTGGGAGCCACATCGCACGACCGCGCAATTGTCAGTTAAAGCGACGCAGTGCCGAATCGCAAAAAACGCTCTGGTCTTTGGCCAGCCAAATGGTCCGGGGCTGAAGCGGTTAATGATTCCGGAAGAAAAACTCCTCTGAAAACAAAGGGCGGCGACATCAAACAGCGGAATGTTCAGCTACAAAATACTGGAATTGAAGGGAATATTTATTGAAATGCTCCTTCTTCCTCTCATCTATATTAGGCTTAAAGGAAAAGTCTTTGAAGTGGTGAAGAAGATGACAATATCGGCACTAGAAGAGTGATTTCTCTTGCAGCACGGACGCGCGGTGTAATCCTTGCGCGGCACAATATCAGCAGATGCGCCTCTGCCAGAACAGAACAGCAATTATCATTTTTCTCGCGCTGTCTTCAATTTCATTTCCAAAATGTCCCAGCGGCGGAGGTAACCCCCGCCGGGCCCCGGTTTAGCATGCCAGCCGATGATGAGGACTTTGCTGGACAACATGCAGGATTACCAGATGGGATTAGGGGGGTGAGGTGGAAGGCGTTCCTTCCAGTCTCCGGGATTAGGGGTGGATTAAGCTCACAATATAACATCGCATTTTATGCGGCCTCAGAATATCTAATTAATTTGACAGTCTATTATTTTCACTCTGTTTAAACGCACACACACACAATAAAAACAAAAGCGTTTGGAGATAATAGATATGACCCCGGAAAGATGGTGATGATCCACCATGTAACTAATAATTATGATTTCAGAAGACGAACTGCTAGCGGCCCACTCACAAGACTTAAAGGGGAAGCCCAGAACTTCAGTAATACCAAGAAATGTCGCTGACTTAGAATTTCTAGGAATGTCTCTGATTGTTCCAGAAGAAGACAATTCAAAAACATTGCAGAAGCTACTTGTGACTGTTTGCCGGTGGAGGATATGGACTCCGGCTGGTGGCAGGTGGAGGTCATGGACTCCGGCTGGTGGCAGGTGGAGGTCATGGACTCCGGCTGGTGGCAGGTGGAGGTCATGGACTCCGGCTGGTGGCAGGTGGAGGTCATGGACTCCGGCTGGTGGCAGGTGGAGGTCATGGACTCCGGCTGGTGGCAGGTGGAGGTCATGGACTCCGGCTGGTGGCAGGTGGAGGTCATGGACTCCGGCTGGTGGCAGGTGGAGGTCATGGACTCCGGCTGGTGGCTGGTGGAGGTCATGGACTCCGGCTGGTGGAGGTCATGGACTCCGGCTGGTGGAGGTCATGGACTCCGGCTGGTGGAGGTCATGGACTCCGGCTGGTGGAGGTCATGGACTCCGGCTGGTGGAGGTCATGGACTCCGGCTGGTGGAGGTCATGGACTCCGGCTGGTGGCAGGTGGAGGTCATGGACTCCGGCTGGTGGCAGGTGACGGACATGGACTCCGGTTGGTGGCAGGTGACGGACATGGACTCAGGTTGGTGGCAGGTGGCGGACATGGACTCCGGTTGGTGGCAGGTGGCGGACATGGACTCCGGTTGGTGGCAGGTGGAGGACATGGACTCCGGTTGGTGGCAGGTGGAGGACATGGACTCCGGTTGGTGGCAGGTGGAGGACATGGACTCCGGTTGGTGGCAGGTGGAGGACATGGACTCCGGTTGGTGGCAGGTGGAGGTCATGGACTCCGGTTGGTGGCAGGTGGAGGTCATGGACTCCGGCTGGTGGAGGTCATGGACTCCGGTTGGTGGCAGGTGACGGACATGGACTCCGGTTGGTGGCAGGTGGCGGACATGGACTCCGGTTGGTGGCAGGTGGCGGACATGGACTCCGGTTGGTGGCAGGTGGCGGACATGGACTCCGGTTGGTGGCAGGTGGCGGACATGGACTCCGGTTGGTGGCAGGTGGCGGACATGGACTCCGGTTGGTGGCAGGTGGCGGACATGGACTCCGGTTGGTGGCAGGTGGAGGACATGGACTCCGGTTGGTGGCAGGTGGAGGACATGGACTCCGGTTGGTGGCAGGTGGAGGACATGGACTCCGGTTGGTGGCAGGTGGAGGACATGGACTCCGGTTGGTGGCAGGTGGAGGACATGGACTCCGGTTGGTGGCAGGTGGAGGACATGGACTCCGGTTGGTGGCAGGTGGAGGACATGGACTCCGGTTGGTGGCAGGTGGAGGACATGGACTCCGGTTGGTGGCAGGTGGAGGACATGGACTCCGGTTGGTGGCAGGTGGAGGACATGGACTCCGGTTGGTGGCAGGTGGAGGACATGGACTCCGGTTGGTGGCAGGTGGAGGACATGGACTTCGGTTGGTGGCAGCCGGAGGACATGGACTCCGGTTGGTGGCAGGTGGAGGACACATTTGTTGGTACCCTTCAATTAGAAAAGAAGAGCCAACATTTTTTTCTGAAACATTTTGCTACTGACCAAAGTAATTGACATCCGTCATTGTTTATTGGAGTCCTAATAAAGATGTCACCTTGCAGTGGGGTCTTTCCGGTACAGAGCGTGAACATGTCAAGCCTTAACCACTTGACCTCCAGAAGATTTGCCCCCCTTAATGACCAGGCCCTTTTTCGTTATACGGCACTGCGTTACTATAACTGGCAAGTGTGCACTCATGCAAAGCTGTACACATGAAATTTATGTAATTTTTTTCCCTCAAATAGAGCTTTCTTCTGGTGGCATTTGACCACCTCTGCGTTTTTCTATTTTGTGCGCTATAAACAAAAAAGCCTGACAATTTTGAAAAAAAAGCACTTTTTACTTTCTGCTATAAAACATATTAAATACAAAAATTAAGAAAAAATCCCAATAAACATACATTATTTGGTTTGTACAAAATTTATAGCATGTACAAACTATAGTATGTACAGTTGTGCTCAAAAGTTTGCATACCCTGGCAGAAATTGTGAAATTTTGGCATTAATATTGAAAATATGACTTATCATGCCAAAAAACTGTCTTTTATTCAAGGAATTCAAGCAATCGCATGAAGCCATTTATTATCACATCATTTTTTCGCTCCTATTAAAATCATAATAACAGAAATCGCACAAATGGCCCTAATTAAAAGTTTACATACCCTGGAATGTTTGGCCTTGGTACAGACACAGAAGGTGGCACACACAGGTTAAAATGGCAATTAAAGGTTAATTTCCCACATTTGTGGCTTTTTAAATCACAATTAGTGTCTGTGTATAACGTGGATGCACTAAGCAGGCTAGATACTAAGCCATGGTGAGCAGAAAAGAACAGTCAAAAGACCTGCGTAACAAGGTAATGAAACTTTACAAAGATGGAAAAGGATATAAAAAGTTATCCAAAGCCTTGAATATGCCAGTCAGTACTGTTCAATCATTCAATAAGAAGTGCAAAATTCTGGGCTCCCTTGATACCAAGCCAAGGTCAGGTAGACCAAGGAACATTGCAGCCACAACTGGCGGAAGAATTGGCCAGGATACATAGAAAAAACCCACAGGTAACGGCAGGAGAAATACAGTCTGCTCTCCAAAAAGACGGTGTGGTCATTTTTAAGGAACACAGTTCAACGATACTTGAACAAAAAAGAGCTGCATGGTGGAGCTGCCAGAAGGAAGCCTTTACTGCGCCAATGCCACAAATGCATGGCAAGGTGTTGTTGGGCATATCGTTTCCAGTAACAAACTCATTGACTATTTATACGCAGACACTATTTGCGATTTAAAAAGCCACAAATGTGGGAAATCAACCTTTGATTGCCAATTTAACCTGTGTGTGCCACCTTCTGTGTCTGTACCAAGGCCAATCATTCCAGGGTATGAAAACTTTTGATCAGGGCCATTTGGGCCATTTCTGTTATCATTATGATTTTAATAGGAGACAAAAAAACTTTGTGATAATAAATGGCTTCATGTGATTGCTATCCTTGAATAAAAAAAACAGTTTTTTGGCATGATTAGTCATATTTTCCATATAAATGCCAAAATTTCACAATTTCTGCCAGGGTATGCAAACTTGAGCACAACTGTATACTGGAATTTTTCAATTTTTTTTATACTATTAATGGCGGTGAGCAGCGACTTATAGCGGGACTGCGACATTGTGGAAGACAATCTCACACGAACTGACACTTTTGACACTTTGCGGGAACCAGCGACACTAATACAGTGATCAGTGCTAAAAATATGCAGCCATTGGCTTGCGCTGCTCTCAATCAAATCCAAATGACGCGGTTGCTGGGGGGGGCGGGACCGAGACATACACTCTGCATCCATAGACGCAGAGTGTATGAGACAGGAGTGTGCCTGCAAGGTAACCTCCTCGGGAGAGAGCTTCCCAAGGGGGGTTATCTATTGCGGGGAGGAGCCAAGACAGCCATCGTGGGACCCCAGAACAGCAGGATTGGGGCCACTCTGTGCAAAACTAACTGCACAGTGGAGGCAAGTATAACTTTTTTTTTTTTTTTTAAATAACAAACATAACGAACCTATAAAACCACTTTAAAGGGGGCAGAACTGGGGTATATAAACTTTTGATCAGGGTCATTTAGACAGTTTCTGTTGCCATTATGATTTAAAAAGAGTAAACACGGTTGATTGATAATAAACGGCTTCAGCCAAACACTGACCATGAGTGAAAGAAAAGTTTTTGTGTTATTTATATTCTCTGAAAAATGGCTAAGTCGTCATAAATTCTGCCAGGGTATGTAAACTTATGAGCACAACTGTAAGAAAAACTGCTTTTCCCATCCCCTAGACATAAAACAAGACGTTAACACCCTCGCCGTGCAGGCGCAGCTCCCCACCGCGAGTGTTTTTTTTTTTCCTTTTTTTTTCTTTTTTTTTTGAATTCCTGCCATTGGGTCTTAAATATTAAAAATAAATAAATGAAAAAAAAAATGCTGGGGTTCCTAAACTAATATTTTGTTGCACAAACTCACATAGATGTTCAATAGGGCACAAACAATTGCAATATATATATATATATATATATATATATATATATATATATAGCTTGCAGATTGACATGTTGGGTATTTTTTTTTTACTCGGTGCAACCTCGTCTCATATTAAAAAAATAAAAAATATATATATATATATATATATATATTTATATATATATATATATATATATATATATATATATATATATATATATATATTTTTTTTTTTTTTTTAAATGAGACGAGGTTGCACCGAGTAAAAAAAAAATACCCAACATGTCAATCTGCAAGCGTTTGAAAAAACGCCAAAATATTTCAGTAACCTAAATCTTCCATAGACAACACTTTAAAAGCCCCTACAAGTCATCAGTCTAGAGTTAACTGTGAATAACGGGCCTAGAAGTACTCCGGTGTGCGTATCAATATACAGCATGTGTAGCACAGCAAGGTCTTTGTTACGTAGGCGCGTCCGATGTTTGTGCTTATGTTCATATATGTGGGTATGTAGGAGGGCCCTCGTTTTTTTTACATTTTATTTTTTATCACATACAGGACCAAAATGTTCCTTATGTAAGACTATTTTGTTGTGACGGGTTCTCTGTAATGAGACACCAGGAATCTACAAGAACACGGAAGTCTCGCCTGCCCTTTATTGAACCTAATGGACTTGCATATCGTGGTCCATTAACTTCTTCCCATAGCGGCCAGGACAAGTGACAGCCAAACCCAGAAGTGATGCAATACACCTCGTTTCCAGGTTCACATTAGGAAGAGGAGATCAGCTGGTCTCCACACGGTGACACTCGCCACGCTGGTTCCAGTTGGGTTGGTGGAGTCTTGGTGGTTGGGGGGGAGGAGCACTACTGCATGGAAGCGATATTTGCTTAAAACCAGCTTGTCAGACTTAGACAAGTGTGTGTATAATAATGCCCCATTGGTGGCAGTAAAGGGTATAGGGCACCCTATGCCAGACACAGCAAAGCAGCCACAAAACTTTACCAAGCCGCCACCATGTTTATCGGTATGGTGTTCTTTTCTTTGAAAGCGGCAGTTTTTTCATAGCAGAGTAATAACCTTGTGATGTGCTGCAGCTGCTTTCTAGACCATTATTTCTCAACCAAGGTGCTGCAGAACCCTGGGATGCCATCTGGGTTTGTCAAGGGGGAGGGAACTGTAATGCGATGAGGCAGTGGATCTCTTATTTGATCAGGGGAGGACTCTGAGGTTTCCAGGGGTTGTCACTCATAGGGACGACTTTGATGTGATGGGAGGGGGGACACTGATGTGATGGGGGAAGGACCTCTGATGTGAAGGGAGGGTGGACCTCTGATGTGAAGGGAGGGTGGACCTCTGATGTGAAGGGAGGGTGGACCTCTGATGTGATGGAAGAGTGGACCTCTGATGTGATGGAAGAGTGGACCTCTGATGTGATGGAAGAGTGGACCTCTGATGTGATGGAAGAGTGGACCTCTGATGTGATGGAAGAGTGTCTGATGTGATGGAAGAGTGGACCTCTGATGTGATGGAAGAGTGGACCTCTGATGTGATGGAAGAGTGGACCTCTGATGTGATGGGAGGGTGGACCTGTGATGTGAAGGGAGGGTGGACCTGTGATGTGAGGGGAGGGTGGACCTGTGATGTGAGGGGAGGGTGGACCTGTGATGTGAGGGGAGGGTGGACCTGTGATGTGAGGGGAGGGTGGACCTGTGATGTGAGGGGAGGGTGGACCTGTGATGTGAAGGGAAGGTGGACCTGTGATGTGAGGGGAGGGTGGACCTCTGATGTGAGGGGAGGGTGGACCTCTGATGTGATGAGAGGGGGTGGACCTCTGATTTGATGGGAGGGTGGACCTGTGATGTGAGGGGAGGGTGGACCTCTGATGTGAGGAGAGGGTGGACCTCTGATGTGATGAGAGGGTGGACCTCTGATGTGATGAGAGGGTGGACCTGTGATGTGATGAGAGGGTGGACCTGTGATGTGATGAGAGGGTGGACCTCTGATGTGATGAGAGGGTGGACCTCTGATGTGATGAGAGGGTGGACCTCTGATGTGATGAGAGGGTGGACCTCTGATGTGATGAGAGGGTGGACCTCTGATGTGATGAGAGGGTGGACCTCTGATGTGATGAGAGGGTGGACCTCTGATGTGATGAGAGGGTGGACCTCTGATTTGATGGGAGGGTGGACCTCTGATTTGATGGGAGGGTGGACCTCTGATTTGATGGGAGGGTGGACCTCTGATTTGATGGGAGGGTGGACCTCTGATGTGATGGGAGGGTGGACCTCTGATGTGATGGAAGAGTGGACCTCTGATGTGATGGAAGAGTGGACCTCTGATGTGAGGGGAGGGTGGACCTGTGATGTGAGGGGAGGGTGGACCTGTGATGTGAGGGGAGGGTGGACCTGTGATATGAGGGGAGGGTGGACCTGTGATGTGAGGGGAGGGTGGACCTGTGATGTGAAGGGAAGGTGGACCTGTGATGTGAGGGGAGGGTGGACCTGTGATGTGAGGGGAGGGTGGATCTCTGATGTGATGAGAGGGGGTGGACCTCTGATGTGATGAGAGGGGGTGGACCTCTGATGTGATGAGAGGGGGTGGACCTCTGATGTGATGAGAGGGGGTGGACCTCTGATGTGATGAGAGGGTGGACCTCTGATGTGATGAGAGGGTGGACCTCTGATGTGATGAGAGGGTGGACCTCTGATGTGATGAGAGGGTGGACCTCTGATGTGATGAGAGGGTGGACCTCTGATGTGATGAGAGGGTGGACCTCTGATGTGATGAGAGGGTGGACCTCTGATGTGATGAGAGGGTGGACCTCTGATGTGATGAGAGGGTGGACCTCTGATTTGATGGGAGGGTGGACCTCTGATTTGATGGGAGGGCGGACCTCTAATGTGATGGAAGAGCGGACCTCTGATGTGATGGAAGAGTGGACCTCTGATGTGAGGGGAGGGTGGACCTGTGATGTGAAGGGAGGGTGGACCTGTGATGTGAGGGGAGGGTGGACCTGTGATGTGAGGGGAGGGTGGACCTGTGATGTGAGGGGAGGGTGGACCTGTGATGTGAGGGGAGGGTGGACCTGTGATGTGAGGGGAGGGTGGACCTGTGATGTGAGGGGAGGGTGGACCTGTGATGTGAGGGGAGGGTGGACCTGTGATGTGAAGGGAAGGTGGACCTGTGATGTGAGGGGAGGGTGGACCTGTGATGTGAAGGGAAGGTGGACCTGTGATGTGAGGGGAGGGTGGACCTGTGATGTGAGGGGAGGGTGGACCTCTGATGTGATGAGAGGGGGTGGACCTCTGATGTGATGAGAGGGTGGACCTCTGATGTGATGGGAGGGTGGACCTCTGATGTGAGGATGGACCTCTGATGTGATGAGAGGGTGGACCTCTGATGTGATGAGAGGGTGGACCTCTGATGTGATGAGAGGGTGGACCTCTGATGTGATGAGAGGGTGGACCTCTGATGTGATGGGGGAAGGACCTCTGATGTGATGGGGGAAGGACCTCTGATGTGATGGGAGGGTGGACCTCTGATGTGATGGGAGGGGGGGGCACTGATGTGATGGGAGGGCCTCTGATGTGATAGGGAAGGACCTCTGATGTGATGGGGGAAGGACCTCTGATGTGATGGGGGAAGGACCTCTGATTTGATGGGGGAAGGACCTCTGATGTGATGGGAGGGGGGGGCACTGATGTGATGGGAGGGCCTCTGATGTGATGGGGAAGGACCTCTGATGTGATGGGGGAAGGACCTCTGATGTGATGGGGGAAGGACCTCTGATGTGATGGGACTTTCTCATGAGGGTACTCTGTTGTTTCTGGGGGTTGTCATTCATAGGTGGACTTTGATGTGATGGGTGACCAATGACATGACGGGGGGGCTCTAATGTGAAATGTGTGGTTTGATGGGATGTGGCCATCTCTGATGTGAAGATGATTTCATCAGGATGGTTGTGTGCATTGTCCTCAGGCTCAGGTTTCCCATTGGCATGTAAAATTTTTACATTTCAGACTGGGGGGCCTCAGGATTTTGCATACTTCTCAAGGGTGCCACCACTGAAAAAATGTTGGGAAATGCTACTCTAGATCAATCATTTGCTGCTGCAGGGGAGGTGGTGGAGGACCTGGATGTACAGGCTGGTAGGATTGCCTGGATCTCAAGACACCATGAAAAGTAATGCAAACCCAATGGCAGGTAAACCAGTAACCAGTACAACTGCTTATTGAGCTGCTTGGCTGTAGTTTAGCTTTAAGATGACCACATTCCCACAATAAAAATAAATAAAAAAAAGCAGATTTAAAGAGTCTGGCTACCCCTGAAATAGGAAACTCTCATTTACAAGTGATGTGAGTTGTGAAGGAGCCGGTACTGCCCCGAATCTGCCAAAGCTCATGAATAACCCGAGGACTGAGTGACTTGTCCATCTACGAGAAACACGGCCGTACCCGGCTAGAGACCGAGCGCCACAGGAAAGGAGGAAATTGCCGGGATCGATGATTGACAGATATCATTAAAACATAACAAGTCCCGAGGATAGGTCTTCAGGAGAGCGCGGCTCGCCACCGCATCGTCTACAGGATAACAAGACGCCTCCGCCGCTCGCAGGAAACACCGCAATTATAATTCTCAGGGACGCCGGGGTACCAAATAAGCATCACTAAAGCTCTGTATACTGAGGGCTACAAACACAGACAACCCCCCAATGTAACCTCCGCAGGAAAAAAATAAAACCCATTCTAAACTTATACAACACTGCATTTAGATGTATGTATTTCCAACACAGCCCTTCATCGTGATGATTAAAAATAGTCTATTATTAACAATATTATTATTAGTAACATTATTAATAACAATGATAACAATTCTTGCTCAAGGGTGATAAAAGCAACAATAATAATAATAAATGGTCTAATAAATAATTGCATCTTATTATTTTTATTAATATCTTATTATTATTATATTACTTTAAGCTAAAAATGGCTAATAAACAATATTAACAGCAAATAATATTAATGATAATAATAATGATAGTAATAATAATATTGATAAGAATAAAAATAATACAGGTAAATGCAACAACATAAAAAAAACACTTTTATTGTAATTGATAATATTATTTGCTGTTAATATTGTTTATAAGCCATTTTTAGCTTAAAATAATATAAAAATAATAAGATTATTATCTTATTGTTAATTGGTAATAATAATGATAGGAATAATAAAAATATTAATAAGAATAAAAATGATACACGTTATGCAATGAACATAATCATTTTTTATTATTATCATTAATAATATTATTTGCTGTTAATATTGTTTATAAGTCATTTTTAGCTTTAAATAATATAATAATAAGATTATCTTATTGTTATTAATAATAATAATAATGGTAGTAATAATAATATTGATGAGAATAAAAATAATACACGTAATGCAACATTACGTTAATGTTAATATTGTTTATAAGTAATTTTTAGCTTAAAATAATATAATAAGATTACCTTATTGTTAATAATAATGGTAGCAATAAGAATATTAATAGTACACGTAATGCAACAACATAATCATTTTTATTATTACCATTAATATTATTTGATATTAATATTGTGTATAAGTAATTTTTAGCTTAAAATAATATAATAATAAGATTATCCTATTCTTAATAATAATGGTAGCAATAATAATATTGATAAGAATAAAAATAATACACGTAATGCAACATAATCATTTTTATTATTATCATTAATAATATTATTTGATGTTAATATTGTTTATAAGTCATTTTTAGCTTAAAATAATATAATAATACGATTATCTTATTGTTAATATTAATAATGGTAGTAATAATATTGATAAGAATAAAAATAATACAAGTAATGCAACAATATAATCATTTTTATTATTATTAACAATACTTGTTTTAGAATTATTGTTCTAATATTTTCTGTTTCAATCTATTTTATTTGGTTTTTTATTTGGTTTTAACAAAAGTTACGCCCACACAGGGGCTAGCATTGAAGTGGCAACAAGAGTTCGCTCAGAAAGGAAGGCAAAAAACGAGGCGATAACATGAACAGAAGAAACAAGAGCTAACATGACAGCAATGAATAGGAATGTTCATGGGCCCATGGGGACCAAGGGGTCCCGGAGAGGCTCCCCACAACTATGGGGTGTACCCTGGGCCCTCCGTAATCCAAAAGGTGGGGCAATATATAGCCTAGCCCTAGACACATCTTAAAGGGAATGGAAATCAGAAGAAAGTTAAGTGGAAAGTTAAGGTTAGAGGGAAGGAGCTTGCATGTCAACCGAGTAGAGAACTAGAGAAGAGAAAGAGGGATCTAGGAGAGGCTAGAAGATTAGAGGCCGGGAGATGGGGTCGGAGTTAAGGGCTCGGGAGCATCAGGATCGTCCGTCACAGGCGGCCCAAGCTGGCTGGGGAGAAGGTAGGAAAGGCACATGACAGCCATGGTTCCGAAATTGAGGAACTTGGCATGAGATATTGTTATATTAATAATATCGGTGTTTATATAGTGCCCCCAATTTCCAAAGCACTTTACTTTTACATATTGTACATTCATATCAGTCCCCGCCCCCAAGGAGCTTACAATCTAAGGTCCCCAAACTCACCTGTATAACATACACATACTAGGGGCCAATTTGGATAGGAGCCAGTTAAATTGACCAGCATGTCCTTGGCGTGTGTGAAGGAACCTGAGTACCTAGAGGAAACCCACGCAAGCCCTGGGCGAACACGCAAACTCCATGATGATAGAGTCTGCAAGGCTGAGGTGCGATAACCACCAAGTCTTTGTGCTTCCCTCGCTTATACTTCAAATGTACCAATTTCACTTTTCAGTCTTCGAGTTAGCAAGACTTCTAGATTTGGTGACTAATCCAATTCAGAGCAAAAGGACAGGTTCTCTTGACAGAACCACCACCACTCAATGATACTTTTCTTCTCGGCCACTCTGGTTCCTTCGTCAGAACCGAGAAACACCTAAGCCTGTTTAAGGCCCCCTATCAATTTACATCAGATTCGCACACGGTTAATGACTTCCTCCCTTCCATGACAGTGTTTGGGAATGGATATTGGCTGCATCCTAGAAGGTGGTCACACGCTCTCCCATACCCAGAAGCACCGACCATTTCCTGAAGACTCCAAGGAGCAGTAAGGGAGCTTCGGGGAAAAAAACATAATAGGCAAAGTGACAGGTTCTCTTTAAAGTGGTTGTAAACCCAGTGAAGTGACTGGCCTCCGGTGATACACAGATAAGAAACGAATCCTCCTACATAAAGGTGTAATGCTCTGGATTGACACAAGTACATACTATGGTGCGGAGGGGTCGGCAACCTGTAGATGGTGATCTACCAGTAGATGGTGGTCTGGCTTTGCTGACCTGCCATCCCAGAACATCAGAGTCCAATGCAGAGGGACTTACTTGTAAAGTTGGAGCTGTAGTACGGAGCAAGAGCCTCATAAGCCGATGCCTCCTCTGTAGTGCCCACTCCTGTCCCATGCGGAGTGATACCAACTGCACTCCACCACCTCTTATCCTTTACAACCTCTTTAAAGCAGAGTTCCACCCAAAAGACATCTGTGTGGGTTCATGGAGAGATGTCTATTGAAATCACCCCCCGAATTCACCAAAAGTAATGAAGGAACTACTTTTGCAAATCGGTGTGGCGCTGAAAAGTCAGCATCCCACCAATTGGGACAGTGTCGTTGCCGGCAATAGGCTGTGACTTGACATGTCAAATTGCACCGATATGAACGGGGGGCTTAAAGAGCTTGTTACCTGTATAAAAGACACCTGCATGCAAAAGAAATCAATCAGATTCCAATCTCTTCACCATGGCAAAGACCAAAGAGTTGTCCAAGGATGTCGGGGACAAGATTGTAGACCTACACAAGGCTGAAATGGGCTACAAGTCCATCGCCAAGCAGCTTGGTGAGAGGGTGACAACAGTTGGTTTTGATTTTTTTCAAATGGAAGAAACACAAAATAACTGTCATTCTCCCTCGGTCTGGAGCTCCATGCAAGATCTCACCTCGTGTAATTTCAATGATCACGAGAACGGTGAGGAATCAGTCCAGAACTACACGGAAGAATCTTGTCAATGATCTCAAGGCAGCTGGGACCATAGTCACCAAGAAAACAATTGGTAACACACTACGCCACAAAGGACTAAAATCCTGCAGAGCCCACAAGGTCCCCCTGCTTAAGAAAGCCCATGTACAGCCCGTCTGAAGTTTTGCTAATGAACATCTGAATGATTTAGAGGAGAACTGGGTGAAAGTGTTGTGGTCAGATGAGACCTAAATCAAGCTCTTTGGCATCAGCTCACCTCAACGTGTTTGGAAGAGGTGGAATGCTGCCTATGACCCCAAGAACACCATCCCCACCATCAAATATGGAGGTGGAAACATTATGCTTTGGGGGGGTTGCTAAGGGGACAGGACAGCTTCACCCCATCAAAGGGACGATTGAGGTGGCCATGTACCATCAAATCTTGGGTGAGAACCTCCTTTCCTCAGCCAGGGCATTGAAAATGGGTCATGGATGGGTATTCCAGAAAGACAATGACCCAAAACACACGGCCAAGGCAACAAAGGAGTGGCTCAAGAAGAAGCACATTAAGGTCCTGGAGAGTCTCCAGACCTTAATCCCATAGAAAATATGTGGAGGGAGCTGAAGGTTTCAGTTACCAAACTTCAGCCTCAAAACCGTAATGACTCGGAGAGGATCTGCAAAGAGAAGTGGGACAAAATCCCTCCTGAGATGTGTGCAGACCTGGGGGGCCAACTGCAAGAAACGTCTGACTTCTGTGATTGCTAACAAGGGTTTCGCCACCAAGTAAGTCAAGTTTTGCAAAGGGGTCAAATACTTTGACTCATTAAAATGCAAATCAATTTATAACTTTTTTGAAAAGCGTTTTTCTGGTTATTTTTGTTCTTATTCTGTCTCTCACTGTTACAATAAACCCACCATCAAAATTATAGACTGATCGTCTCTTTGTCAGTGGGCAAACGTACAAAGTCAGCAGGGGATCAAATACTTTCTTCCTTCACTGCAGTTAACTAACCCGTTCCCTCTGCCTGTATACATATATTTTCGGTCTTACTAAAGTGGGTCTTCTAATGTGAGGTTGCATATGTGCGTACCTGTGTTTGTGGTGGGAGCACCCCCAGCATTGTGACCAAGTACTGACCGAGAGCCCCGGGTTTAATACTAATGATTGGGAACAGGAGAACCAGTTCCCGGTCACCCAATCACTGAGCCTCTGATTGGCTATCGCACTGATCAGTCCCGTGTTTGTTTTTTTTCTCTCTTCTGAATGGAGAGAAATGTAATTTTCTCTCCTTGCTAGTGGAGAAAAATGTAAAAAAACAAATAAACAGAACACCTCTCCCCTAGGATATGAAAATAAAGATGGCGGGAGATGCTCTCTAGTCCTAAAAACATTTTCTTGTTCTAGTCTGACAACACTCCTCCTCCATAGACAAAGTACAGTGATGATGAGAAATTTGATCATGGCTTCATCCCTACAGCCTCTGTCAGGGCTTTCAACATTAAAACCCTTCTGAGGGTGTCGAAACTCCTGGAGCCGTGGTTCCTTTCTTAGATCCATATAGGACATACAGGACTCAGCGGTGACTTTGGCCCCAGTGCTTTCAGGCACAGTGTGAAAAGAAAAAAAAAAGAAATAAAGTCCTGCTTGATGTATCTTTTATGAGCTTTCATCATAATGCACATGATATAACGCAACACGTAGGGGGTCGGAGCATGAAGCATCCAACAGTCCTGGAGGTGCTGAATGCCAAAAATGCAGGCGGAGGCTGGCGTGCTGAAATGAAGGAAAGGTAGGAGATGTGAGGTTAAGTTTAGGTTCATGCATGGACAGCCACAGGCCAAAATTAAAAGGTTTGACAAAGGAGCCTATTGGCGCTCAGAAACGAGTTACAGTATCTCATAAACAGTGAGTATAGTAAAATCGCAAGAAGGTTGCATGTGTTTTCTGCTCCATTATCGGCCCCTTTTTATCTTATCGGCAAAAAGCAGACAACACCATTTTCAGCTGACGTGTTTCGGCTGCCAAGGTTTTGGTGAATCTCTGCTCATCTGAACTCCTAGACCTTCCAATCGACCCTGTGTGTCCAGGGTTGGCGTTTCTACGGCGTGTAGGCTTCAGCTAAAGTTTGTATACGGCAATAGTAGTGAATGTTGTGCATCCAAAAGGTGGTATTTAGTCGCCTATGAATGCAGCAAACTATCTGCACCCAAGCGGTTGCATGGATGTAGCCTTTCATTAAAGCAAGGGTAGGCAACCTTGGGTGACTTGCAAGACTCTGAGAAACACAGCAGAGGCAGGAGCAAAATGGGAATTGAAGTTTCAGCACAGTGTGATGACCCGGGGTGATTAAGCTGTACTGGTGCATGCGAATTGAAGAAATTGCGTCAGTTCCGACTGCCTTTTCAAGGGCATGGCAGCCCATTTTTATTCAAAAGAAACAGAAAGTTCAAAAATAAATAGCAGATTCCCTCGCAGGGGTATCCAGCATTACAGTCCTGCTCCAGAACAAACAGCATTCAGCCTTCCTGGCTGAATCTTCTCTGCACTTTCAGCTTCGTGCTGCACTGGCTACCTCCTGACTCCTAAGCCAGACCTCCTGTTTGCCGGGCGGAGCTGTCTCTAAGGATGAGCACTGACCTCTATTCTGACTAGTACCCCCCAGCAGTACCAGTACCCACCATCAGTACCAGCCAGCAGTATAAACCAGCAATACCAGTACCCGCCAGCAGCACCAGTACCAGCCAGCAGTACCAGTACCCATCAGCAGTACCAGCCAGCGTTACTAGCCAGCAGTACCAGTACCCACCAGCAATACTAGCCAGCAGTACTCACCAGCAGTACCAGCCAGCTGCAGGAATCCTGAGGAAGAAGTGAAGATTGAGGTCAGTCGAGGAGCAGGTAAACCGCTGTGCATCCGTGTGAAAGCAGGCTTAGGCCCCTTTCATATGATCGGTCTGATCAAGTCCGCCTGTCTGTTTTTCAGGTGGACTCAAACGGACTCTCCATTCACCTCTATAGAGTGGCAGATGTAAACGGACTCGTGTCCGTTTACACCCACCTATCTGCAATCCGATCTCCTTAAAAATTTGTCCCCTTCTGTTTGGGCGGATCGGAGGGCCCTTAGGGTAGAGCAGGTGTGTCTGCTCTACATATGCATAGTGGACACAGACCTGCCATCCCCCCTTTACGCTCATTTTGGCCCGCGACCGGTTACCAAGTCGATAAAGTGGCCCTCGCTCCTCAAAAGGTTGGGCACCCCTGCCGTAGCCTGTGTATTCAGCGCTAATTTGGGAAAATGTAAATGAATCACAGATTCTCAAACACTTTCTCTGCAGTGTAAAAATTGCAATGACCGCCAGGACAAAAGACGGTATTGTAGGAACATGCATTTACTGTTCAGCCGGACCACTTCACAGAAGCCTAGAAAACCTTAAGGATATAATTAGCGGGCGCACTGAATCGCTGATAGTGGAAGAGCGGCTTTAGGTCTCCACGCCGGCCGCCCTCAACATAATGCGGTCTGCGCGGGACTCAGCCCCTGGTTCTCAGCTTTATGATTAAGCTCACCGCCCAGAAGATCTAATGTTAAACATGGGCCGGGAGAGCGTTTATTGAACGAGCGAAAATCAGAATAATGAGAAGTTATTTTACCACCCCCCCATCCCCTCCTCTGCCCTGCGGCAATGAGAGAAAGCAATACAATGGCTCTCCGTGATGCTAATGCTCAGCCTTATTACTCCGCTGTACCAGAGCTGAATATGACAAGTCGCTGGACATCAATCTGGATGTGGCCCGGGAATGCGTCCTCCCACGGATCGCACAGGAAACATAGAGAGCTGATTTATCATCAAAGTCTATTCACAGTGTTGGAGATACAAAGGAAAAAAAAAATCACAGCAGTTTACAGCATCTTTTAGGGCTCATGCACAATGGGCTTTTACAGGCATTTAAGGTTATCTATTAACGCCGCGTACACACGATCGCAATTCTCGTTGGAAAAAGCTCTGATGGTTTTCCCACTGGAATTCCGCTCAAACTATCTTGCGTACACACGGTCACACCAAATTCCGACCGTCAAGAACATGGTGACGTACAACACGTACGATGGGACTAGAAAAAGGACGTTCAATACCCAGTAGCTAATAGCTTCCATCTCGTAGTTGAATCTGAGCATGCGTGAGTTTTTTGCGCGCCGGAATTGCATACACACGATCGGAAATTCCGATAGAAAGTTTTAACATCACGAAAATTGAGAACATGCTATCAAATTTTTGCTGGTGGGAATTGGGCCAGCTAAATTCCGATGGAGCATACACACGGTCGCATTTTCAGATGAAAAGCTCTCACCGGTCTTTTGCTGGCCGAAATTCCGATCGTGTGTACGCGGCATAAGAGTTCATGAACACTAGGCAGCATAAAAAAATGCAGCATAAAAAACACACCTATGAAGAATATTGTACAAGCATTTATTAGCATTTACATTTATAACCAGTTTCCCCAAAATGCTAAAAAAAAAAAAAAAAAAATTACACTTAAAAATGTTTGCCGTGTGTAGTTACGTTAAGTATTTTTTTCTGTCCAAAAGCTCCTTTGTGATGGGTTTTATTTCAGACTGGTTCTCTACAAATATGCCTGTAAACACCTAAATGTGCAAAAGACACATAGATCAACTCCTGTCCTCGGGGCCCACTAACAGGCCAGGTTTGCAAGATAACTGAAATCCATCACAGGTAATATCAATTACTGCTCAGTGATTGCAGTATTCTAGTCTGCATCTCCCCCAAGGTAATACCTAAAATATGGCCTGTTAGTGGGTCCTGAGGACAGGAGTTGAGAAGCTCTGCCAATAAAAGTACCTCCCGATACACATGGGTGTTTACAGGCATTAAAGAGGAGAAGCATTTACAGTTCATGCTTACAAACATCAGTTTGGTGATGGCTCTTTTCTGTCCTAGCAGGCCTGTGCCCCTGTGTACAAAGCCAGGTCCATAAAGATATGGTTTGATGGGTATGGTGTGGAAGAACTTGACTGGCCTGACCTCAACCCTACTGAACACCTGTGGGATTCATTTGAACATTGAAATGAATTGGAGCCTATGGCTCCACTTTAATACTACAGACAAAGAAAATTGCGCTCTTCTAAACCCATGGGACTAGTTTGGGGAAGACCCTTTTCCAGAATGACTGCACTCCTCTGTACAAAGCCAACTCTATATAGACACGGTTTGAGGACTTTGGTGTGGAGGAACTCGAGCCGCCCGAACACAGCCACAACCTCAACCCTACTAAACACCTTTGGCATGAATTGGAATAAGCCAGTTCTTCTCAACCAACATCTCCAAAAAGACCTGTTTGATGGGTTTGGTGTGGAAGAACTCGAGTGTCCTGCATAGAGCCCTGACCTTAACCCTACTGGATGGCTTCACAATTGGAACATTACAATTAATTGGAGACTATAGCTCTACTTTAAAACTACAGCATACAAAGACATTTTAGACAATTGTGCACTTTCGATCTCATGGGAACAGTTTGAAAAAGACCCTTTTTCCAGAATGACTGTACTCCTATGTACAAAGCAAAGTCTACAAAGACATGGCTTGATAAGTTTGGTGTGGAGGACCTCAAGCGGTCTGAACACAGCTACAACCTCAACCCTACTAAAAACCTTTGGCATAAATTGGAACAAGCCAGCACTTCTCAAACCAGCATCTCCATAAATACATGGTTTGGTGGGTATGGCGTGGAAGAACTCAAGGGTCCTGCACAGAGCCCTGACCTCAACCCTACTGAACGGCTTCATGGAACATCTAAATAAATTGGAGACTATAGCTCTACTTTCAAAATACAGCATACAAAGACATTGTAGACCATTGTGCACTTCCGACCACATGGGAACAGTTTGAAAAAGACCCTTTTCCAGAATGACTGTACTTCTATGTACAAAGCAAAGTCTACAAAGACATGGCTTGATAAGTTTGGTGTGTAGGACCTCAAGCGGGCTGAACACAGCTACAACCTCAACCCTACTAAACACCTTTGGTATACATTGGAACAAGCCAGCACTTCTCAAACCAGCATCTCCATAAATACATGGTTTGGTGGGTATGGCGTGGAAGAACTCAAGGGTCCTGCACAGAGCCCTGACCTCAACCCTACTGAATGGCTTCATGGAACATCTAAATAAATTGGAGACTATAGCTCTACTTTCAAAATACAGCATACAAAGACATTGTAGACCATTGTGCACTTCCGACCCCATGGGAACAGTCTGGAAAAGACCCTTTTCCAGAATGACCGCACTGCTGTGTACAAAGCAAACTCTACAAAGACATGGTTTGATATGTTTTGGAGTGGAGGAATGGAAATGGTCTGAACAGAGCCCAAACCTCAACTCTACTGAACACCTTTGGGACCATTTTGAAAAAGCCAGTTCTTCTCAATCAACATCTCCATAAAGATATGATTTGATGACTTTGGGTGGAGGAACTCAAGTGGCCTGAACAAAGCTCCAACCGCAGCTCTATTGGAAACCTTTGGAATGAACTGGAACGCTGACTGCAAGCCAGGTCTTCTTCATCACACATGCTCTTTCACCTTTTTTCAGATGGTAGCTTAGCAGCGGCCACCAAGCTTTAAGGAACCAATACTGCCACCTCCACAAAGCCTTTTTTTTCCAAATGAATGGGGATTTTCTGTTGAAATACCACACTTCAACCGCAATCTAAACCAGGGCGAACCATTGAATAAATTTGATCACACATGTGGCAGTCCGCTGACGGTTGGCAAGGTAAGGGGGTGGGTTAAAACTGCCGCTCAACCTGGAATCTTTATGGCACCCCTGGCCACCCCACATAAACAAGGCACATATTAACGCTTTAATGACATTTTATCAAAAAATCTTATGTAATTACTTCCCTGGCATTGTGTATTACTCTTATGTCTATGCATAGTTTACACCAGTCAGAATGAATTATCGTACTTTATTCCAAAAGAAAGCTGAAAAACAACAAGCGTGATTGTATAAAAAAAAAAAATGAAATAATGACACTGCATCAAATACAGGGGCGGGCAGAGGGTGGCATGGCACAGAGCGAGCTATCATTCCAGGTGCACAGTCATCAGACTGCGGATAATTGAGAATGTACCAAAGTATTTATCCGTAGAGAAATTGTCGCTCGGCTCCACAAAGCCATTACGCTTCCCTCTCTGAACCGCATTTTACAGAACATGCTTGTAATCACAAAATTACTATTACAATTTTGGAGCAAACAAATCAGCTTTAGAGGGTTTAGAAAATGATGTACAATCTGCAGTCCGGGGCTGGCTGGTATCATTTAACTGTCGGCCGTGCACAGCGGTGCTCCACGCTGTCCCAGGAGTCGCCCCACTAATATTTAGAGATGAAGGGGGGGGGCGCTCTGTTCTCTCCAGCCAGGGATTTAATACACCTTCCCCATAATAATCTATTTTCTTGTTTCAGGCCTTCTAAGATGTAATTACACAAGAATATTCGGCGGTGAATCTACAGCAAGTCATGGACACATTTCTCGGAGAATCATTAGAATGAGAAAAATGTATCCATATTTACGGATGGCGAACACTTTCTAGCAGACCATGTATTACTCCTAATCACCTACTATTCAGCTACAATCACGTTTTGTGCATGTTAGGAACGTGTGCAAAATTGCGTGCTTTCCCGACCTGCACAAAAAAGGCATTGCGCTTTAGCAGACACATAGCGGTGCCATTAAATTCTTTAACGGCAACCCCTATGCATCTGCTAATCGTGGCTCGGTGAGGTGCAAAACATTTCACACTTCTGGTGCCTGAAATGAATGGGCAGCCCTACACGCGCTGCGCAGAAACGCGCACGTGCGCCCTCATACCTGCAACGACATGAACGGAGTCTTGGTAGGTCTAAAATGTCCTGGAAAGAAAAAAAAATTGGGTTTCTTACTTCCATCGCCCTCATATTTTGCCTGTGGCACCGAAGGTGACCATGATGTCACCCTCCTCCCAAGGAGACTCTGGGGAATACACAGCAGGTGAAACTCAGGAAGACATTTCTTCTTGAGTTTTGAGTCTATTTCTTGCAATAGACAGGAGGGACTTCCAGTGCTCTGCATTTCCCAGGGATCTTTCCCAAAGGACGGTGGCTTCACCCCCAGCAGTGCCAGGCATGCCACCACTCAATTAGCAAGCCTGAGGAGATTCCTTCACTTCACTGTTCTGCTACCTATCTGAAAAGTAGCCCGATGGGCAACTAACGTGGTGCACACAGCAGGCTGATAACGTTGCTGCTAATTGCAAGGCAGTGGCTTAGCGTTGTCAGGATCTCATTAAAGGTTGCAACAGTGTTGCATAAAACAATCTGCTTAAAGCTGAATTCCAGGAATTCAGCTCCTTTGTAAAAAATGAAGGCACACCGTTAATTAAGACCAGCGAGGTGCATGACACCTTCTGGGCTTAGCTCTCGCATTTATATCGGGATTATAAAGTCTTGTTTTTCTTTTCTTTTTTTAAATAATAAACATGTTACACTTACCTCTTATGTGCAGTTGGTTTTGCAGCCTGGATCCTCCTCTTCTCGGGTCTCTCTCCTGTTCTCCTGGCCCCTTCCTCCTGTTGAGTGACCCCACAGCCAGCAGCTTTCTATGGGGGCACCCGAGCAGAGTGACAGCTCCCTGTGTCCATTCAGACACTGAGCCGCGACCCGGCCCGCCCCCTCTCTCCCCTGATTGGCTAAGGACAGCCACGGGAGCCAATGGCACTGCTGCTGTGTCTCAGCCAATTAGAAGGAGTGTCCCGGATGGCTAAGACACTTGTGGACATCGCTGGAGAGAAATTCGGCTCAGGTAAGTAATTAGTGGGGTGCTGGGGAGCCTGCTACACACAGAAGGTTTTTTTTATCTTAATGTATAGGATGCATTAAGATTAAAAAAACTTCTGCCTTTACAACTGCTTTAACCACTTCAGCCCCGGAAGATTTTACCCCCTTCCTGACCTGAGCACTTTCTGCGATTCGGCACTTTGGTCGCTTTAACTGACAATTGCGCGGTCGTGCGAAGTTGCACCCAAACAAAATTTACATCTTTTTTTTCCCACAAATAGAGATATCTTTTGGTGGTTTTGATCACCCCTGCGGTTTTTATTTTTTGCGCTATAAACAAAATATTTTAAAAAAAAAAAAACATTTTTTACTTTTTGCTATAATAAATATCCCCCAAAAAAATGTTTTAAAAATTTTTTTTTTCCTCAGTTTAGGCCGATATGTATTCTACATATTTTTGGCAAAAAAAAATAAAAAAATCATAGCGTCTACAAAATAGGGGATAGTTTCATGGCATTTGTAATATTTTTTTTTTACTAGTAATGGCGGCGATCTGCGATTTTTATTGGGACAGCGACATTATGGCGGACACGTCGGACAATTTCAACACATTTTTGGGACCATTGGCATTTTTACACCAATCAGAGCTATAAAAATGCACCGATTACTGTAAAAATGTCACTGGCAGGGAAGGGGTTAACACTAGGGGGCGATCAAGGGGTTAACTGTGTTCCCTAGTGTGTGTTCTAACTGAAGAGGGAAGTGGACTGTGTAGGGGAAGAGATAGATCGCTGTTCATACTCTGTATGAACAGATGATCTGCCTTTTCTCCCCCCAGAGAACCAGAAACTGTGTGTATACACACATAGATCCCGGTTCTCCGTGTGCCCTAAGCGATCGCGGTAACCTGGCGGTGACTGCAGGGGGGCTGGCGGCGTGCGTGCTCCCCTAGTGGCCACAGGGCGAGGCGACGTTACATAACGTTGTTTCGCCCAGCCGTGCCATTCTGCTGCAGTACAACTGCGGCGGCTGGTCGGCAAGTGGTTAAGGTACTTCCAGAAGGCAGCTATCACTGTAATTCTGGGAGAGCGACGCTCATCCTTCTGAGCTCAGAATCTTCAACAGGATAGTCACTGCAGCTGTTATGCCCCTCCCCTCCTCCTGCCCATTCACAGAAGCCTTTGTATTAATGCAAACCCATACACAAACTACAAAGACTTCTGTGAATGATCAACAGAGGGGAGGGGCGGGCATAGCTGTGGTGTGTGCCTTTCTCCTCTCTCACAGCTCCCAGTGTCTCCAGTGCAATTCCCAGCAGAGCCGTAAACCTGTCAGATATAAAATAATAGAGATAAGTTCAGGGGATGTCATGCAGATCCTTGGACTTAACTCATATTGTGTCTTCACTTTTTACAATGTGGCTGAACTCCTGGAATTCAGCTTTCAGAAAACTGTAGATGGCGAGATACAATGCCAAACATACTGACTGAAACTACAAAGATTTTTGGCTTTGAAAACACATTAAAGCTGAAGTTTAATCTGCATATATTTTGACTTCTCTGGATCACCCCACCCCCTTCCCAACATGACTTTTTTTTTTTTTTTAAATCCTTTCCATTTTTATTTTCATTTCTTATTTTAGATCCCCAGTGATGTCATCTGGTCATCTGTGCTTCTCTATGCAATGTAGACAGATCATGGCTGGTGGGAAGGTCCAGCAGGGTGATGTACATAGCTTTCTGAAAACATCACAGAACTACTCCCAAGATGCCCTCAGTCCCGATGCAAGCAGTGGGCGGGACATTGGGAGGAGTTATGCAAATATCAAAATGCCTTGATGGCTGGGTTGTCCGTCTGGAGGAGTGGCCATTCCCAGGCAGGCTGTACTTTGATGGACACCACCCTAGGTAATGTCCCCTATGCTGAGCCTCCACGAAAGGATAAAAAGGGGCAGGCCAGGGACATTCAGGCTTGGGAGGAATGGGGGCTTAGATGATGCTGGACATCCAATCAGAAAATTAGGTAAAAAAATTATTTGTTTGTTCTGTTTTGTTTGTTTTCGGATACCATTAAACCAAACTTTTTAGACGCCTCGTATAGTCGGTTAGATCTCTTGGAGTTGGAGGATCATTGAAGCACTGCTTAAAGAGCATATATGTGGGCAAATGTGTGTAGCGCCAAACAAAAAATAATAAAAAGACAAAGTTCATGATAGAAAGTTCATATAAAGGGTTTGTCTAGGTAAGCAAAGAGACTGGAACCAATCAGAGCAATGCCCACCATGGAGGAAATATCCAGTGATCGGAAACCACCATAAAAGAAGGAGATAAAGAACCCGTCACCTTCACCCAATATAACTGACCCTTACCATCAGTGTATGGGTTATACACATTAAATGCGGTCAGATGATGATAAGAACGATCCAACTTTAATAGTAATCCACTGTACATGTATTCCAAAGAGATCCTTCTCCCAGGACACCAAATGACAGACCCAAAAGGCCCTTCCTATCAAAAGCATATATAACCAGGTATAATCCAAGACTCAGGTAGTGGCTCGATCCTCATATAAATACATGGAGCCTAAAAAAAAATGCTCATTGCGCAAGCATCCAATTAAGGAAAAATTTATTGCACATAAAAAAAAAGTAAAATAAACTCACATTTGCAGGAGTTCAAACAAGCATATAGTAAGAAGCAACCAGCGCTTCTAACCAACTAGATGGCCGCCGAACCTCCGTCCGTCCGTCCGTGTCCTACGTCACACGTCCCGTAGCTCCACCCTAACGTTTCGTCATAAACATGCGTCTTCAGGGGCGTATAGCCTGAATTATTTTGTAGGTATCTGCACAAATGCACTTTTGTGGATTGTTTTGCTGAATGAATCCCTTAAGGCAGTGGTCATCAACTCCTGTCCTCAGGGCCCACCAACAGGCCAGGTTTTATGTATTACCTTGGGGGAGATGCAGACTAGAATACTGCAATCACTGAGCAGCAAATGATATCACCTGTGATGTATTTCAGTTATCTTGCAAACCTGGCCTGTTAGTGGGCCCTGAGGACAGGGTTGATGACCACTGCCTTAATGCATGTATTGATACTTTCAACACCAAATTCTTTTGGATGATATATTTATTTTATTCATGCTTTATTGTATGCAACTTTGGTGTTGATAGTGACTTTTTTTAATTTTATTTTATCGATGTGCATTTTTTATCGTTTACGTTGATCTAAAACCAGTAGCACTGTATAGAGATTTTTTACATAATACATTTTTAAATCAAGTATTTTGCAAACTTACATTCAGAAAGCCCATAATTTGGGACACTATTTGTATACTGGGTAGAACAGGAATATGAAAATCCTTCACGATATTTTTAAGTTTTAGTTCATAAAAAGTAAGATCAATCTGAATATATATTCTACCACCTGGTCAATGCCGAGGTAACCAGTATTTCCCGTGGGCAAGAATCTGCCAAAGCAAAGAAGAAGAGAAAAAAAAAAGAGAGAGAAAAGAAAAAAATAAAAGAAAAAGAGAAAATAAAAAAATAAAATAAAGAGAAAAAAAATAAAAAAGAGAAAATAAAAAATAAAAATGGACCCCTTATGTATGTATTGATACTTTGAACACTGATTCTTTTGGAAGATATATTTCTAATATTCATGCTTTATTGTATGCAATTTTGGTGTTTATAGTGACTTTTTTGTTATTGACGTGCAATTTTTAGCGTTTACGTTGATCTAAAGCCAATAGCGCTGTATAGTTTTTTATACATAATGCATTTTTAATCAAGTATTTTGCAAACTTACATTCAGAAAGCCCATAATCTAGGGCACCATTTGTATATTGGTAGAAAAGGAATATGACAATCCTTCATAATATTTTTAAGTTTTAGTTCCAAAAACTAAGATCAATCTTAATCTATGTCCGGCCACCTGTTCTTCAAGAGCATCTATCGGTAACATATATTTCCCGTGGGTAAGAATCTGCCCAAGGGAAAGAAGAAGGGAAAAGAAAAAAAAAAAAAAGAGAAAAGAGAAAAAAAAAAGTGAGAAAAGAAAAAATAATAAAAAAATAATAGAAAAAAAAAATAATAGAAAAAAATAAAATAAAAACGGACCCCTTATTCATGTATTGATAACACTGATTCTTGTGGATGATATATTTATTTTATTCATACTTTATTGAATGCAATTTTGGTGTTTATAGGGACTTTTTTTTTTTGGACCTGCAATTTTTAGCGTTTATGTTGCTCTAAAGTCAGTAGTGCTGTATAGAGGTTTTTTTTACATAATACAATTTTAGTCAAGTATTTTTCAAACTTCAGAAAGCCCATAATCTGGGACACCATTCATATATTGGTAGAACAGGAATATGACAATCCTTCATAATATTTTTAGTTCCTAAAAAGTAAGAGCAATCTGAATATGTTTGACCACCTATTCATCAAGAGCATCTATGCTGAGGTAAGCAGTATTTCCTGTGGGCAAGAATTTGCCCAAGGGAAAGAAGAAGAGAAAAGAAAAAGAAAAAAAAAGAAAAAAAAGAGAAAAAAAGAAAAAAAAAAGGAAAAAAAAAAAGGAAAAAAAAAAAGAAAAGAAAAAATAATAATAAAAAAAATAGAAAATAAAAAATAAATAAAAATTGACCCCTTATTCATGTATTGATACTTTGAACCCTGATTCTTTTGGATGATATATTTATTTTATTCATGCTTTATTGCATGCAATTTTGGTGTTTAAAGTGACTTTTTTTTTTTGACGTGCAATTTTTAGCTTTTATGTCGATCTAAAGCCAATAGCGCTGTATAGAGATTTTTTACATAATACATTTTTAATCAAGTATTTTGCAAACCTACATTCAGAAAGCCCATAATCTGGGACACCATTCATATATTGGGTAGAACAGGAATATGACAATCCTTCATAATATTTTTAAGTTTTAGTTCCTAAAAAGTAATATCAATCTGAATATATGTTCGGCCCCCTGTTCATCAAGAGCATCTATGCCGAGGTATGGAAAGAAAAAAGAAATGGCCGCACATCCAGAACTTCCGATTGCCTTTTATTTTGTTTCACAAAGATAACACCAAAGACACCAAACTGTGGTCACGTAGACGACGCGTTTCACACATACATCTTGTGCTTAATCATTACAATGACTGAGATAACTGATAGATCTTAAATAGACCTCCCCAATAGCTACAGGTGCTCTGAGGGCGCTGATAATCAGTGATGAGAACACAGCTCGATCAATCACCAAACCTCAGTCCCAAAGAGCACGCAGCTAGAAACCTGAGTAAAAGCTCAAACTGAAGGTCCATGTTCTCATGTACACCAAAAGGTCCTGCAAGTACAGAAACATGGACCAACAGTCGCATGTAAACATTTCTAAACAATACTGTAAACCAATAAAAACATGTGAAAAAGGAGAAAAACAGGGAATATATATACATAATACGTGAAAAACAATCGACTTAACGAAAAATAATGATATACACATATATGACTATAAACCAATAGTCCCATGTAGACGTGTATGCATGTGCCCAACCCCCCCCCCCCCCCCCAAACCTATACTGTCCTCCCTCCCTTTCCTCGGACAATGCACACAACGGAACAGCGGAACTTGACCAGAAAATACACACCAGTCAGCCACCCACCCACAGCAAAGTGCCAGCTACCCACCCACAGCAAAGTGCCAGCCACCCACAGCCGGGTGCCAGCCAGCCACTCACAGCCGGGTGCCAGCCAGTCACCCACCCACAGCAAGGTACCAGCTACCCACCCACAGCAAAGTGCCAGCCACCCACAGCCGGGTGCCAGCCAGCCACCCACAGCCGGGTGCCAGCCAGCCACCCACAATAAACATTAACATGTTCAGTTTAGACCAGATTTGTGTAGAAAACTATGTTGATTTTTCAAAACTTTAAATGTACAGAATCTCAGCACCCGATATCGGAATGAAAGGCGGCCGGAAAAACGGTATCGGCCCTAAAAAAGCAATATCGGTCAACCCCTAATTTGGATGCAGTCAGACCTCACATGGATGTTCATATAGGGGTGTGAGTAGAACAGAGTAGGTACTCCCTGGTGCATACACACACAAGCTGCCACTGGTCACATGACCCAACAAGCCACAAACTCCCCGCACACCACATTCACACATGCCGACCGCAAACTTTCACACAGACTCCGGCACAACAAGACAAAAATATAACAAATCAATGACCCGATTCAACTCCTACCTCGTTAATTTGTACCCGCACTTTGTTAATAACCCGAAGCCAGCGAGCCTTGGCCGGAGAGAACGGAGGAGGTCCTGCATCTTCCTGATAGCTGTAGGGACAAAAGATAAAAATGTTATGCTGCTGATCGATGATAACAACAACAACAACAACAAAAAAAAGCCTAAAATAAAACATGCCCTCTCCATGATCACCAGTCACACCCTATAGGTCAGTGGGTATAATAAAAAGTTTTGGCTGCCATGTCATACGGAGTCTTTCAGACCTGCAGAGAGTGGAACCCCAGTTTAAAAAAAAATAAAAAAATCGCATCAATAGCCTGTTAAAAGATAAAATACCAAAACCAGATTTTGTTGTAATATTCAGCTTCAAGCTGCAGATTTCCCCCCCACAGTACTTTTTTCTGCCACTAGATGTCCTCAGTGTGTGCCCAGCATCATGTCCTCTGAGACCGAGTCATCCCGGACCCGCCCCCAGTCAGTGACCGGACAGCAAAAGACTGATGAGCTCATCTCTGTCACTCTCTCCTCCTATCAGCCTGCCTCCTTGTCAGTACATGAACTGTTTGGTGTCTTGTTTTGCTTCTTCCTCCCACACTCCAGCCCAGATGTGTACAGGGCCTGCAAGAGGCTGATACCAGGTCATATCCAGGTACATATACAGCTCAAATTAAGGAAAAAATAATAATTTAATGATGCTATATTCATGTCTTTCTTAAAAAAAAAAAAAAAGGAGCACTGAAGCTTCAAAACGCGTATCTACGCCCCCTAGTGCATCTCTCTGACATTGAAAATGTTTTGTTATGCGTTAAATATTTGCAAATAACATTTGTTTATCCCGACAAAAATCCAGAGAGATGATTAGCTTCCTGTTCTCTCCGAGGTGTGATCTCAAACGATGTTACCAAGTAGTGTTTTAGGACTACAGAACACCTCCCCTTAGGCTACATAAAAAAGGAGCAGGGGAGTTAATTTGTAGTCCTAACACTCTTCCTGGCCTAGGGTGATAAAGCTGTTCCTTCTTACACAGTAGGCTGAGAGAGTGTTGTCACTAGAGGACAGGAAGTGTGTTATTGGCAGGATCACCAGGGTGAAAAAAAAATTGAAAAACAAAAATAACCAAATGCAGTCACCACACCTAAAGCGGCAGTGGAATACCTTTTGTCTTCTGGGTTTTATTATACACAGGACTGCAAGGTCCTCCCACTCCTTTAATTCTGAACACAAGCTTGATACAGGGTCCAGCCACTGAGGACAATGGTAGCCCATAGTTCCATAATGGCCCAGGAGCCATGAGTACACTGCGATGTGTGTGGAAAATTTCTCAGTGATCAATCCTCACCCAAATCTGACGTATGTGCAGAATATAAAGTGCTACCCTGTGGCTGTGAGTGCTGCACTAGGCCGGGAAGGAGATAACCTATTCTAGTTGCTCTTTTAATGGAGAGGTCAGAAAAAGAGCAATTTGTTCTGTAATAATTCAAGAGAATAAAAAAATCCAGGTAATAAAGAAATGTATTCCAGGATACAGCTAAAATCATGTACCTTAATTTGTGCTGTCTGTAACCCATGGTGGCCAGAATTCACACAGCACCATATACAGGGTCACTGGGAGCATACTTCCTAAACCATAAGCCTTGGAACTTCCTCTCGTTCTGCTTCCTGTATAATGCCTTCAAAAAAAGTATGTAAACCCCTTGAAATTTTCCACATTTTCTTATGTTATAACCAAAAACGTTAATATGTATTTTATTGGGATTTTATGTGATGGACCAACACAAAGTGGCACATAATTGCGAAGTGGAAAGAAAATGATAAATTGTTTTCAACATTTTTTTTATAACTAAATATGTGAAAAGTGTGGTGGGTACATTTGTATGGCGCCCCCCGGAGTCAATACTTTGTAGAACCTCCTTTCACTGCAATTACAGCTGCAAGTCTTTTTGGGGATGTCTCTACCAGCTTTGCACATCTAGGGAGGGACATTTCTGCCCATTCTTCTCTGCAAAATATCTCAAGATCTGTAGATTGGATGGAGAGCGTCTGTGAACAGCAATTTTCAAGTCTTGCCACCGATTCTCAATTGGATTTAGGTCTGGACTTTGATCGGGCCATTCTAAGACATAAATATGCTTTGATCTAAACCATTCCATTGTAGCTCTGGCTGTATGTTTCGGGTCGTTGTCCTGTTGGAAGGTGAACCTCCACCCCAGTCTCAAGTCTTTTGCAAACTCTAACAGGTTTTCTTCTAAGATGTCCCTGTATTTGGCTCCATCCATCTTCCCATCAACTCTGAGCATCTTCCCTGTCCATGCTGAAGAAAAACATCCCCACAACATGATGCTGCCACCACCATGTTTCACGGTGGGGATGGTATGTTCAGGGTGATGTGCCGTGTTAGTTTTCCGCCACACATAGATTTTTGCTTTTAGGCCAAAAAGTTAAATTTTTCTCTCATCTGACCAGAGCACCTTCTTCCACATGTTTGCTGTGTCCCCCACATGGCTTCTCGCAAACTGCAGACGGGACTTCTTATGGCTTTCTTTAACAATGGCTTTCTTCTTGTCACTCTTCCATAAAGTGCACGACTAATAGTTGTCCTGTGGACAGATTCTCCCACCTGAGCTGTGGATCTCTGTAGCTCCTCCAGAGTTACCATGGGCCTCTTGGCTGCTTCTCTGATGAATGTTTTCCTTGCCCGGCCGGTCAGTTTAGGATGACGGTCATGTCTTGGTAGGTTTGCAGTTGGGCCATACTCTTTCCATTTTCAGATGATGGATTGAACAGAGCTCCATGAGATGTTCAAAGCTTGGGATATTTTTTTTTTTATAACCTAACCCTGCTTTATACTTCTCCACAACTTTATCCCTGACCTGTCTGGTGTGTTCCTTGACTTTCATGATGCGGTTTGTTCACCAAGGTTCTCCAACAAATCTCTGAGGCCTTCACAGAACAGCTTTATTTATACTGAAATTAAATTACACACAGGTGGATTCTATTTACCAATTAGGTGACTTATGAAGGCAATTGGTTCCACTAGATTTTAGTTAGGGGCAACCATTTATCAGTTTCCTTCCACTTCCCAATTATGTGCCACTTTGTGTTGGTCTATCACAGCCTTTCTCAACCTTTTCAACGCGGGGAACCCGTGAAATAACTTTCCGGTCTCAGGGAACCCCTGCTAATAATGACTATATCTACAACTCATGATACATTACTGTGATGGTCAGTGGGAAGAATTCTCCTTACATTGGTGGTAATTGGGAAGAATTACCCCCTTAACCTCCCTGGCGGTACGATTATTTCAGATTTTAGGTGCTGAATGCGGTACAATTATTTTGCCTGAAAATTTGGCGTTTTATATTGTAGTCCTGTAATTCTTAGGAATAACTCACTTAAATCTGTCCAAACCAGAGTCTAGCAGACATCCCGGGTATGATAAAGTTTGAAAAATTAAATCATAAATGATAATACAATAAATAACTATAAATAATTATACAAAATAATAATATAACAATAATAAAAATTATTCAATAATGTAATCAAATCAAAAACACAGAAATTTGCTCAGTTGCAGAATTGTCACTGTCATTACTTTTCAGTATTTGATGACGGATCTCCCCACAAATCGATATCGCTCAATTCTGCGAGTGATTCCAATCTATTATCGCTGTTTTCTAGCTGGTCTAAAACCATTTTTGATGTAAAGGGACAGTTTTGGTTGCTATGGACAATCTCCAGTTTCCAGGCATAAAGAACAGTTTTTATAATATAAAACTGCATGCAGGACACTGGACAGACCACTAGGGACAAAGGGGATGTGAAATAATTACATACAGTAATGTAATCTGTAAGATTACATTATACTGTATGTAATGTGTGTGTCTTACTTTTTGAATTTGGCGCCGTTCTCCGTCCCCGTGCATCGCAATGCTCGCAGGGAATGGAGATCGGCTCCGTGATAGGTCCAGCGGAGGATGAGCCGCTCGTACAGCGGGGGGAACATCGCTGGATCCAGGGGAGAAGGTAAGTAAACTCTCCATGCATTCAGCAATGCGGTCCCGAGTCTGGCTTGGGGTTACCGCTTTTGGTATAAAATCTCCACCCCGAGCCAGACTCGGGAAGACCACCAGTGGGGGTTAAGCCCCATACACACTATCAGTTCTTCTGCTGAGTTTTTCCTTCAGATTTACCAAAACCATATAATATGAGGTCAAACCTTAGGAGTTTCAATGTGTATGCAGTCAGGCAGGCCCTTGCACTACATGGTTTTGGTAAACCTGAAGGAAAAACTCAGCAGAAAAACTGATAGTGTGTACGGGGCTTTACAGATAGCTAAAAAGATCAATGGTATCAGTGGGAACTTATCTGAGAGACAGAAACTGCTCATTGCTCAAGGAACCCCTACAACCTCTGGAGGAACCCTAGGGTTCCATGGAACCCCGGGTTGAGAAACCCTGGTCTATCACATAAAATCCCAATAAAACACAATTACGTTCTTGGTTGCAACATGATGTAGAAAATGTCAAGGGGTATGAATATTTTTTCAAGGCTCTGTATTTGGGGGATAGTGTCCACTCTTTTCTTTAATGCGCAGTCCATCCACCCAATTAAATACAGATCGCTTTTCTAACTACAAACTCTTCTAGAAAAGCCAATGACAACCTACACATCAAATCTTTCTATTGACTTAATATTTGGTCTCTGTGCTCTATTTCCCCAGCTCCTGCAAATATCTGTATACAAAGGGAAGGTGCGTACTGCCAACTAACACCGGGATCTCCTCTCTAGACATCGCTCTCTGGTCGCTCTCACTTATAAACTAGATAAAGAGAAATAAAATGAAAAGCAGAACACCGCAGAGCAGATAAAGCTCCGAGGAGCATCTCTGCACCAAATCCCGACACAGTGCCACAGGCCGGCGGGTAGGAGGGCCGCTCGGGAGAAGTGTGTGTGTGTGTGTGCGAAAACACTGGAACAAATTCTTTTTAATAACTTCACAGTGAACGGCGTGTGTCTACGGCTCGGAGAAGGAGCGCGAAGAATAATGTGGAATAAAGCCTCCTCCCTCTTGGCATCCATTAGAAGCACTATAAGCGTGGTGTACAGAACAATCTTGAAGCAAAACAAGGCTTTCATCTTTTCCAAATACACCCGAAATTTTGGTGAGAGGAGGGGGCTGTGTGTGTTTCCTGGGGAATGTGAAGACTTGATGGGAATACCAAATGGTTGAAATATGTGTCTACATTCAAAACTATGATTTTTTTGCTTAAAGGTACACTGCAGGTAAAAACTAAGAAATACCACCCCCCCCCCCCCCCCACACACTCTTGGTTAACCTCCTTCCTGACCCCACCCCAACAATTTTAATAAAGCTCTATAACATTTTGGTAGGCGTTCACGATTTGGTCACTTGATGCGTGGGGTCCTCCTCTTCTGTCCTTGGCGGGGACTCTGAGTGTCATTCAACCCAGAAGAGGACAAGTGCCAGATGTCCACAGTGGCCAACACCAAAGAACACGGGCCTGGGTTGAAAGGCTTTGGGCTTAGGTCAACTGGCAAATACATCATATGTTTGGCATCAGTTTGAGATGCTTCTGGATCCACTGACTGGAACATTTGACCTGCAGTTTACATCTTTCTGACTTGCAGTTGGCCTGCTTCAAGCTGCTATTCTTTCCTATACACTTAATTCTGCCTATAGACTTGTATGAAGTAGTTATGGTGGGGAAACATATTGCAGCAAATGCTATTTCTTTATTTATTTTTTTGTTAAAAGCTGGATTTGGGCTTTAACAAGATTCATGCAATTTGTAATGTTGTGAACACTAGGAGGATAATTAGGAGGACCCTTCAGACCCTGAAATTCTACAGACTTTGTGCCACAGCCTCCTGTCTGCAGTTTAAGTTTGACCTCCTTCAAACAGCTGTAAAAAAATAATCACCCCCTCTGTCCTGTAAGGTGATCCAACTACCTACCCCTCTATCATGTAAGGTGATCCAAGTACCTCCCCCTCCATCATGTAAGGTGGTCCAACTACCCCCCCCCCCCATCATGTAAGGTGATCCAAGTACCTACCCCTCCATCCTGTAAGGTGATCCATGTACCTCTCCCTCCATCATGTAAGGTGATCCAACTACCTCCCCCTCCATCATGTAAGGTGATCCAAGTACCTACCCCTCCATCCTGTAAGGTGATCCATGTACCGCCCCCTCCATCCTGTAAGGTGATCCATGTACCTCTCCCTCCATCATGTAAGGTGATCCAACTACCTCCCCCTCCATCATGTAAGGTGATCCAAGTACCTCTCCCTCCATCATGTAAGGTGATCCAACTACCTCCCCCTCCATCATGTAAGGTGATCCAAGTACCTACCCCTCCATCCTGTAAGGTGATCCATGTACCGCACCCTCCATCCTGTAAGGTGATCCATGTACCGCACCCTCCATCCTGTAAGGTGATCCATGTACCTCTCCCTCCATCATGTAAGGTGATCCATGTACCGCACCCTCCATCCTGTAAGGTGATCCATGTACCTCTCCCTCCATCATGTAAGGTGATCCATGTACCGGCCCCTCCATGCTGTATGGTTGTCCCACCAACAAGCCAGGTTTGTAAGATAACAGAAATATATCATGGTGATATCATTTGCTGCTCAGTGATTGCAGTATTCTAGTCTATATCTCCCCAAGGTAATACTTAAAATCTGGCCAGTTAGTGGGTCCTGAGGACAGGAGTTGAGAACCACTGCTGTAAGGTGATCCAAGTACCTCCCCCTCCATCCTGTATGGTGATCCATGTACCTCCCCCTCCATCCTGTATGGTGATCCAATTACCTCCCCCACCATCCTGTAAGGTGATCCAAGTACCTCCCCCTCCATCCTGTATGGTGATCCAATTACCTCCCCCACCATCCTGTAAGGTGATCCAAGTACCTCCCCCTCCATCCTGTATGGTGATCCAAGTACCTCCCCCTCCATCCTGTATGGTGATCCAAGTACCCCCCCCCCTCAATCCTGTATGGTGATCCAAGTACCCCCCCCCCCTCAATCCTGTAAGGTGATCCAAGTACCTAACCCCTCCATCCTGTAAGGTGATCCAAGTACCTCTCCCTCCATCCTGTAAGGTGATCCATGTACCGGCCCCTCCATGCTGTATGGTGATCCATGTACCTCTCAATCCATCCTGTATGGTGATCCTTGTACCTCACCCTCCATCCTGTATGGTGATCCAAGTACCTCCCCCTCCATCCTGTATGGTGATCCAAGTACCTCCCCCTCCATCCTGTATGGTGATCCAAGTACCCCCCCCCCCTCAATCCTGTATGGTGATCCAAGTACCCCCCCCCCTCAATCCTGTAAGGTGATCCAAGTACCTAACCCCTCCATCCTGTAAGGTGATCCATGTACCGGCCCCTCCATGCTGTATGGTGATCCATGTACCTCTCAATCCATCCTGTATGGTGATCCTTGTACCTCACCCTCCGTCCTGTATGGTGATCCATGTACCTCTTCCTCCATCCTGTATGGTGATCCATGTACCTCCCCCTCCATCCTTTAAGGTGATCCAATCGATTGCTATTTTCATAATCGATTAATCGGCCAGTAACAAAATGGGGTTAAAATTAATGAGTCTGATGATATTTACCAGATTGACCCTTTAATAGTATATACACTATATTCTTCCTATATACACTATATCGCCCCTCTAATGGTATATACAGTATATCTCCCCTTTAATGGTATATACAGTATATCTCCCCTCTAATGGTATATAAAGCATATCCCCTCTAATAGTATATGCAGTATCTCTCCTCTAAAAGTATATACAGTATATAGCCTATAATAGTATATACAATATATATCCTCTAATAGTATATACAGTATATCTTCAATAGTATATACGGTATATCTCCTCTAACAGTATATATCCCCTCTAATATATACAGTATATCTCTTCTGTCATTTTCAGAGTGGATTAGATATTTCGCTCCCTAACCATATAGTTGGTTATTTATATTTACCACTGCATAGAGATATTTAAGAATAAATTGCCTTTTTTTTAAACTTTACATATTAACTAAATTATACACCACACTTTTTTTAAGGCTGTTAACCGATTAATCGGTTAATTGAAACAATAAAAGGTCAACTAATCGATTATGAAAATAATCGTTAGTTGCAGTCCTAGATCCAAGTACCGCTCTCTCCATCCCGTAACGCAATCCAAGTACCTCCCCCCCCATTCTGTAAGGTGATCCAAGTACCTCCCCCTCCATCCTGTATGGTGATCCAAGTACCGCCCCCTCCATCCTGTATGGTGATCCATGTACCTCCCCCACCATCCTGTAAGGTGATCCATGTACCTCCCCCTCCACCCTGTATGGTGATCCATGTACCTCCCCTACCACCCTGTATGGTGATCCATGTACCTCCCCCTCCATCCTGTATGGTGATCCAAGTACCGCCCCCTCCATCCTGTATGGTGATCCATGTACCTCCCCCACCACCCTGTATGGTGATCCATGTACCTCCCCCTCCACCCTGTATGGTGATCCATGTACCTCCCCTACCACCCTGTATGGTGATCCATGTACCTCCCCTACCACCCTGTATGGTGATCCATGTACCTCCCCCTCCATCCTGTATGGTGATCCAAGTAACTCCCCTTCCATCCTGTATGGTGATCCATGTACCTCAACCTCCATCCTGTATGGCAATCCATTTACCTCCCCCTCCATCCTGTATGGTGATCCATGTACCTCCCTCTCCATCCGGTATGGTGAACCATGTACCCTCAATCCTGTATGGTGATCCAAGTACCGCCCCCTCCATCCTGTATGGTGATCCATGTACCTCCCCCTCCATCCTGGATAGTGATCCATGTACCTCCTCCTCCATCCTGGATGGTGATCCATGTACCTCAGCCTCCATCCTGGATGTTGATCCATGTACTTCCCCCTACATTCTGTAAGGTGATCCGAGTACTTTCCACCCTGCCCTGTAAGCTGACACAAGTACCTTGCCCTCCCATGCATAAGCTTATGAAAAATGCACACCCACTGCATGGGTATATTCCAGATGGTAGCCATTTATGTAGCATTCTAGTACACTAGGCAAAACTGAAAATGATTTCATGACTTTTGAAAACCTTAAAAGTATTTTATATCTTTGCCCAAAATTCAGTTTAAATTGTCAGTTTGCAACATACCTTGGCCGTCTCTCCACAAAGATATCTTTGGGTTGCTCTAGCTCTTGGGGTGGTTTGGTGGCAACTATTTCTGGCTGTGTTTCAGTTCCCTGAGGCTGCGTCCTGTCGGCATCGCGGTCGTTGAACCATTCCTGGTCAGTCTTCCTCTGCTTGGGCCGGAAAGCGAAAGTGGGATCTTGGCGCTCTTCCTCTAAGTCCAGAGAGTGAAGGCTTTCATGGTAATGGTCAGATTCACTCAGCTGGGAGCTCCCCTGGCTAACATTACCGGAGGAGCCATATCGGCTACTCCCGGCAGGACTGGAGGTAGAAGAGGGAAAAATAATTCACAGTTATTTATGATACAAGATAAAGGAAAACAGACAGAAATTATGAAAGGTAAGAGCAGAACACTGAAAATGTTTAACAGGCCAGGTTAAAGTCAACTTGTATTTCTTCCTTTTAATGCAAATTTAAATTCCTTAAATTAAACTTTAAAACTTCTAACCTCCCAACCTAGTTGTCAGGAATCATTTATCTGCTTTATCACAATGCATTTGTATGTTAAGGGCTGCACTAGTAGAACGCCAGTGTTGTTTCAATACATGTTCAAAAGTTAGATGCCAAATGTGTAATAAACTGCCATTATGTGCCAGGAAACGCTATCCCCCAATAACCCCCAAAAAAACAGAACCAGAGACAGGCAAAGTAACCATTTAAATTGTTACCAAGCATTATGGTTCCCTACTAGTAGAACGTTAGCAATTCGTGTGAACAGAAGTCCTTAAGATTTTCACCGACTGCAGCTTTTCAGAAAGGGAACTCAGGAAAAAAAATAATATGTTCCAGGTCAGCTATTTAGCAGATTACTACCGCTAAGAATGGCACCTTTAAAGCCGGTTTTCCACACCACTTTTATAGAATGCTCAGTATCCCATTTCAGTAAAGCTTGGGTACTATTTGACAATTCTCCTATGGGCTGTCATAGGGAACATCACACCCCATGTTGTCTCCATAAATCCTCAAATATGGCACTACCGTAAGCTTCTACAATGCACTTATTAAAATGACATTAAAGTCCCTTCTATTGTTCCCAGCCTCATCCAAATCTCAATTTTTTGGTTTGTTTTTGCTGCTGTGATTTGGCTTCCTATTAGAGGGTGGCTACGTTCATTCGCCACAATCCACTAGCTCTTGCTCACTCCAGAGATAGGCTATGGCAGACCTGGGCAAATTGCGGCCCCAGGGCCACATCTGTCCCTAGCCATCGACACCTCCACTGTCAGCAGAGATTTTATTTTTCTTTATGTGTGGAGAGCTGCAAGAACTGGAAGGAGAAAGCTTGGGGAAATAGTGGGTAGAGCGGGGAGACATCCCAATGCTCTCCCGACACCCTATGCGGCCATGTTCTTCCTGTGTTAGCGTCTGCATGCTGCAAACACCAGGAGCCATGCCTCAGTTCTTCACTCCAGGTCAAGACCTGCAGAAATCCCCTTTGTACCAATCTCAAGCTCTCTCCTAGTCAGAACGCTTTTCAGAGAGCAGTTGACAGGCAGTGAGGCGGTGTTATAGAGCCTCTGATTAACCCCGATAATGCCACACTATCGTGCTGCAATCACGCGTATTGCACGCTGTTGTGGCACAGCCCCGTTTTACTCAATAGGCAAGGCTTGTGGTGCCACCTGCCAAATACTGCAATCCAAGAAGAAAAGAATGCCGCAGCTGTTGCATGTAAACAGCAGAACAGTAAAGAAATTTTGGGTGGTGTTAAAACGGCAGCTTTGCCACCTTTTTATTTTTTATTCCCTGTGTGACCGCTCCTCTGATAGAGACCCATTCCTAGTGCTAGTCAAAAATGAATATTTGCCCTCCACAACAGTCCCAGGTTCTAATGTGGCCCTTAGGAAAATGAATTGCTCACCCCTGGACTGTGGATTTTGTAGTGTGCATATAGTAGTGCACGAGTACAATGTTAGCTGCTCGTTCCAAACAAACAGAAGTGAAAAAGAAGAAAATAAGCTGCAAACATTGCTATTTGTGAGACAGAAGAATGAGCCATGTTTTGTCTTGGAAAAGTCGAAACAGACACCGGTTGCCTTGTACAAAGTGTCACATAAAGCCAATATTTATGGGAGATGTGACAAGCTAAACAATGTTAATGGGAACTCTAATGTGCACTTTCCTTGACATGCATGAAATAATCAGCCTGACGGATGCCACATGACGACGCATAACCTGATTTCTAGAGAGAATACTAATCAGAGGTTGTCTCCCTGGTATTGGTAGAAAAATAATAAAGGGGACCCTATACGTTTGGTCTGAGGACTAAAGTTATAAACCACTGCATTACTATGAAGACACAAAGCAAAGAGTTGCTTTTCTTCTTATTCAAAACTGGCAAATTTCACAAAACTTTAGTTCAATACAGAGAAAATATCTAGATCTTTGTGTCCTGTCCTACAAATTGATACCTCAATTTTCTTCTGTTGTGGCAAAATTGATAGCCATACTAATAAATATTCAATGCAAAAAGTCTGTATCAAGTATAAAACATTTCCAGTTTTCTGCTATTTCCTCATGAACATTTCATTTTTTTTAGCAAGTCACGAAAAAGCACAGTGTCGTTACTAACCCAAATTCAAGATGTATTTTTAATTTTTTTTGAATTTATAAAATTTAACACAAACATGATAAACCATGTTAAAAAAAATCAGATCAGTCTTTTGTTTGATCCTGGATCTGCAAGGAGGAAAAAAAAGACATTGGGTCGAAAAGGGCACCAAGAACACCAACGCAGAAAATTTAGTTTAGAATTTCAAATGTGACTTTCCATCACCTTTCCGAGCTTTGTCATTGCTCTGAGAGTTAGCAGAGTTCAAAAACACTGAATGAGAAATATCTGTAGAGCATGCTTTCTTGGTACCAGATTTGTCATTAGTTAACCACGACTGAAAAAGCACAGATATGACTTCACTAATGAACACAGGAAGCTTCCTAGACGAAGGGAAATTCACATTTATGGCAGCCCACAGGACATGTCCTAGAAAAGTATGTTAAATCGAAAGTTTAAGTTTTCTAGTGAAAATGGCTCAAGACTTTTGTGGTTTTGTCCTGTGGTTCCATCATGAGCAACATATCTACAGCCACAATCATCAGCAATTTCCTCCACCTGGTTCTTGATGGAGGAAAGGTCTGAAGGATCTTAAGGGGAAAAAAGAAAAAAAAGACTAGCTAGCTAAAGGTCAGTGTTCACTAAGGGATTCTGGAGGTAAGAGCACAGCTATGTTCATGACTTCTATAAACAAAACAATAATACGCCATCTACGACCACCTAGAGCTACAGGGAGTCCTAAATGTTAATAGCGGGTGAATGGACTACGTTAGAATAAGCACACACTGGAAGACAACAAGTCTAGGTGCATTATAAATGGCTGAATCATGGTCACCATTTATTATGTTCTACCAACTGGCCTGTTCATCATGCTTTTCAGCTTAGCTTTAGGTTTCTCTGCATAAGGGGGTGTGAAGACTCTAGAGCTTGAAACGGCGCTACATGTCTTCATTTCAGATGGATCTTGATCATCAATCGAGCTTGCTGAAGTTATTTCAAGACTTCTAGAAGCTGGCTCCGAACGGGAAGATGGAGTAGGAGTCAAGCCTGCCACATCAAATTTGTCTTTGCTTTGCTGTTTCTCTGGAAAATGTGAAAGCACCGTACTAGAGGAGTCAAAGCTAACAGAACAAAGACTGACCGTATCTTCCTTTGCTTGCAACATAGCTGATCTAGAGCTGCTATCTACATTTTCAACAAGAAAGCTAGAACTATCTACCCTCTCGACCAAGTGAAGATTATCCGCTTCACATTTCAAGGCTGGTGTCAAGCTATTTTTTTCCTTTCCATCTTGACTTCTATCTGAATGCTTATGCAAAGCTGTGGAAAACCCCATACTGCCAAACACAGAAGATTGGCTGTTGTGCTGCTTTTCTGCCTTTGAGTCTGTTGAGTCAGATAGGACAGAATCAGTGACAGAAGGCTCTGATGCCTGGGTCTGTGTTATGAACAGTCCTGGTGAGCTTTGTTCAGTTGTTGGAGCAGATTCAGTAAAAGATCCTTTCGGAGATACACTGGAGGATTCCGGATAGAAAACAGATGATTCTGTCTTCGTGGGCTCGAAGGATTTATCAACTTGGTTATTGATGGATGAAACAGCAGCTTCAATGCTCAATTCTACATCATACATTTGATCTCTGTGATGGGCCTCAGGCTTGTCTATACTAATAACTGAGGTTTTGTTTGCTGGCTCCAAACTTTTATTTGGATACGTATTTGCTACATCTTCAATTTTTGTAGATATGCTAGACTCTTCAACCAATTTCATTTGCTCAGTATCCTCATGTTCAAAAACTAGTGCTTTACCGTCTTCATTATTATTAAGGTGCCCCAAGTCATTTTGACAGATGCCATCAGACTTTAATTTGCTATCAAGCTTAACAGGTGTTTTTAGGATGCTACTATCCCCATTAGTGGGCTGTGATGTGTTGGGCAATTTACTTGGTACCTCGGGAGAGGATTTAAATAAGCTGAAGAAATCATTTGACAATGTGCTTGCCTGTGGAGCGGAAGGAAAGCCAAAGAATGAGCTTTTTTTGGAAAATGTAGAAGATGCTTGAGATGTAAAGCCATAGCTAGGTGGATTTTTCTGAGGCTCACTTGAATTTCCAGAGAATACATTCATTTTTGACATAAAGCTAGAGAACATTCCTACGGAAGAATCAAATACAGACTTGTCTGGCTGGGGTCCCCTAGATGCATTTGCTGAGCAGAAAGGATCTGTGAGATTAGGAAAAGGTATATTTTCTTTTGAATGTTGCGGAGGATAAACGCTACCCTGTGAAAAATCATCATCCTTTGAAATCTGTACTGATTTTTGCAAAGACATATTTGTAGACCTGACATTAGAATCGGGCATATAATCCACAGGTTTAAGCAAAGCTTCTCTGTCTGAAAGACAACTGTGTGGTTCTTCATGAACATTGATCTCTTGCTCTGGAACAGCAGAGGCAGTGTTATTAAGACCATCAATAAAATAGGTTGCGTCCTCGTTTCGATGAATATTTTGATCATCAGCTTCAGTGAAACCTGCTCTAGTGTCTTTAAATGGGGTTACAATTGTGTTTTCAGAACTGTATGCATCATTATATGAACTGACTCCAGCATCTATAATTATGTTTTCAGAATTATGTGCACCATTATCTACACTGGCATCCACATCCATTTGGCTATCTATTGTGGGCAGAACATCAGAGCACGCCTCCATATCACCACCTACATCTTGGAGGGTCTCTGATATAGAGCCATCTCTGAAATCTGTTTCAAGCTGTAAGCCATCTTCATCTAGTGGTTGAATTACACCAGCTTGATATCCCAGCATCTCAGAATCTGAGGGTTCACTAGACTCATAAGGTTCAAAGACTGAGTCTTCCAGATAATCACCTGATTGAGGCACTGAATCTTCCTCACAATGACCCTGATCTGATAGCCTAACTTCCTCATCCTTGTACGGTTCTATAACTTGATCATCACTATAGTTACTCTGATCTAAAGTTGGACTTTCTATATATTTGCTAGTCTCAGACACAATATTGGCTTTAAACTGTGGTGGCACATCATTACTATTATCCTTGTCAGATATGGTTGCTTTATACGTACAATTGTTCCTTTCGCTGGCTTCTGGCAAAATATTTGTTTCAGGGGCCTTATTGCTCGTTGGCATAGCTGGAGCAGCTGGTTTCTTTTCATCAAAAAGTGAAAAACCAAAAAAGCTAGAAATCATGTTATTGTTCTGTATGGGACCCTGAGTAACATTAGACTTCTCCGAAGAGAAGAATGAAGATAGCTTAAACAAGCCTTGCGACTCTGGCTCCTTGGTTTGGGGTGGTCTTTGTACTCTCCCTGGTGTTGTCTCCACTTTCTCTGGTCTGCTAAAGAAAGTGAAAATACTGCTAGCTGTTTGAGATAAGCTGTCGGCTATTTGGCTAGTCTGCAGGATAGGTATACTGGGCTGCTCTGGTTTCCTTTCTGGCTGGACAGCCGGTTCTGAAACCTTTGAAGACTGATTGCTAGATGACAGTGATGGCTGAGTCTTCTCTGCAGACCCTCCGGACAACTGACCAAATGACAGCTTGACAGGCTCTTGAGAAGGAAGGGCTGAAGTACCCCACTGATCACTCAAGGATGGGACCGAATCTTTTACCACTTTTTTGGGAAATTTAATTTGTGACTGCCCAAATATAGGTTCACGGTCACAGGCACTATGCTCTGAATCAAGGGATATGCGCTGACTGCCATCTCCAATGGTCTCCTGTTTCTTCAAAATTTTATTTCTTGGAGATTCTGCAGTAAATGGTCTTGCCCTTTCTTTGTCCTCTTCTACTGACTTACCAACAATTGTGAAGTCAACTGAGGAACTGGGTGTCATATCCCTGGAAGGCCTTCCAGTTGAAGTTTCAGATTTAAAGAGGTCACTTATTGAACCAAACATAGATGAAATACCCGAGGATTCTGTCATTTCACGTTCTACTGGCTTATTGAGAATCTTTGTTTCCACTGAAGTAGATGTCACATCACTAGAAGGCTTTCCAGTAATGGTTTCACCTTTAAAGAGATCACTTAGTGAACCAAACATGGATGAAATACCAGGGGATTCTTTAATACCCGGTTCTTCCTGCTTACTAGCAATCTTAGTTTTTTCTGAAGTAGGTGTCACACTACTAGTAGGCTTTCCAGTCAAAGTTTCAGCTTTAAAGAGATCTGTTATTGATTCGAATATGGATGAAATGCCAAGGGATTCCTTATCACCATGAACAGTTTTCTCTTTGGTTTTATCTGAACTTTCATTTTGACTAGGCTTTAGCTGTGATGGTTCTTGTGTTTTTGGAGCGCTTAGTTCTGATGCATCAGATTGCGTCTTGAAAAAATTAAAAAATCCAGAAGTGGTGCTTTTGTCGGTGACAGTTTTAGTACCACTGCTATCACTTATGTTAAATATTTCAAGGGCGCTCTTCAGAATAGTTTTTTCTGATTCATTTGAACGTGGGACTTTGGTATATTTAGGAAGTGGATTGTGCTGCTGTTCATCCATTTTGTTAACATTCCCCTGCATCTGAGGTGGTGACTGACTGTGCATCGGTATGTCATGAACTGCATGCATATCAGTCCTTTCACTATTAATCCTACTTGAATGTAAATCTTGAAAGGTACCGCTCTCTCTATGAAATCTGTCCCCGCTCCTGTTTGGATAACGGATGCAATCATCTTGGATAGGGTTTGCATGCTTCTCTTTTACAGAATAATTATGTGCCCCAACTGTCACTGTTGTGTCATTTGGGATAGAAGACCGACCTTCAGATGAGGAGGTACAAGGTTTATCAGATTCATTTTTAGCTAGGAGGCCCCCAAGAGAAGAAAATAAAGAAGATACAGGGTTAAACATGGATTTCTTCAGTTCACTTTTCTCAGAAGATTTTTCATTAGTCAACGTTGATTCTTCAGTGATATTAGGGAATGAAGAAGAGGCTCTATGAGCTTCTGAGGATCCTGACGGAATTGGTTTTGTATGCTCTTGTACACTTGATTCCAGTTTTGTAGTATGCCACTGTGGATACATGCTTAGGTCAAGAGACTGTTTGTCAAGGAAAACATTTTCACCATCAGATCGAAGGTCCACTTTCATTTTTCGAAGTTTGCGAGCAGAAAAATCCACAGGCTGGTCTCTCTGGCAGTGGATAGATTCTTCAAACATATGAGAGAAGGTCTCCAGGTTTAAGTTCATTAACTGATCACTTCTTGGTAAAGAGAAATCAATGGGGCTATTTAATGAGTGGCTCTCATACATTTGATCTTCAACAAACCATGGTAGATCCCCACTGCCAAAAGGAACCTTAAATCCACAAACTATAATATCGTCCATTGCCAAGTAATCAGGTTCAATGTAGTCTTCATAGTCTAGGTATAGTTCTGTGTCTGGTTCACAGACATAAACATATTCACCTGTAGGATCAGTTAACAAGGAATACACATAGACCCCATCACTATACATGTAATATCCACAATCACCATCTTCAGCTAGCCACCACAAACCGAATTCTAGCAACGCCAACCATTCCAGGTACTCCTCATTTTCAAGACAGAACATTGCATTTTCATTAAAAAGCAAAGAATCTTGATCAATCAAGCTCCACAGAGAACGGTCACACTGCGAGGAATAACTCAAATCAAGAGGTAACCCATTGTTCAAACTACTTTCATCCTTTTGTGCAGAGGTAAAGTTAATATCCTGTTTGTAGGATGTAACAATCAAACAAGAGTCCCCCGTGTTCAAATGCACCTCGTCCAACGGTACAAATGAAATCCAGTCATTATCATTTTGATCTTTCTTGCACAAATTAATGATAGCATCGGGTACTTCAGGAGACCTATTCATGTCATTAGCTTCAGTGCTTCCACGGGCATAACAAGCGAAGGGCTCTTCCACGGGCAATTCTGCATACCAGTCTGGATCATCATACTCCCACTCATAACTTGTAAAGCTTCTTGTTTCTTCCAGCCTTGTATGAGTATTTGAAATGGGTCCTTCACACTGATACAAACTATTTTCAAAGTCATCCATCCAAAACAAACCAGAATCTTCAGTTTCTGAATCAAACTGGACAGAAACATCACGTGAGCGGCAAGCTAAAGGTCTAAGTGGTTGATCAATGCTGACTTTATCACCACAATTTTGTTCTAAACCATTTTTATTTGTTTGCTTTAAATTGCTTTCATTTTCTTTCTGAGCGGGCAAAAAAAGCTTGAGCTTACTGAATACTCCAGACTGTTCTTCTACAGAGCCACTACCATCACTTTGAACTCTGCTATATACACCTTCTTGTTGTTGCTGTCCTACGAAGTTTGGAGAATTTTGTTTGACGTTTGAAAGATTCTCGTATGATGCTACCCTAAACAGCCCTGAAAAGAAACCTCCAGATTTTTTATCTTGAGAACTTACACTTTCTTTGACAAGTGTTTCCTTGGTTGCAGTTAGGTTCTCAGTCGATGAAAACCTAAAGAGCCTGGAGATAAATCCCTTAGCACTCTCCTTGCTTTCTTCAGCACTAGGACACGTGTTTGGTATATCCATTTTGGCATTCTTTTGGCTACTATTCATTTCAGATTTATGCATAGTCTTTTGCATTAGACTAGTTGAACCTTTTTGCTCTTTGCTCTCATTTTCATCTGCCTGCTGTTGGAAGATCATAGGGATGCTTTCTGGCTTTTGAAACTTGGTTAAAGGTTGCCTCTCGTTAATTTGAAGAGAGTCCTTGACAAATACTTCACCTAAAAGGGCTTCTTTATTAAAAAATTTCTCTGATTTTGATTCATTAGTAGCAATTTTATTAATTTCATCTGTTGAGAAAACACTTTCAGAAGATGCCGTTCTAGGTAATTTTGAAACGGCTGTGCTGCTCTCAGAATCATTTTTGCCCACTAAACTGAAAGAACTGAAAAAGGGAATTTTAATTTTGCTTAACCCAGAAGTATTATTACGAAGGTCTGTTTCTGATTTGAAACTTTTAGCATATTCCATGCTACTTGTATTACTGGTTAAACTATCTGATGACTGGAAAAAAAACTGACTGAAGGACTTTTTCAAAGGATGAAAGAATTCTGTCTCGGGTCCCTTGGCTGCTTCAGAAATATCATTGGCTACTGGCTTGTGATCACTACTGCTAACATCTATAACTGGCTTTAAATTATCTTCGGATTTAGGCAGAGAAGAGTCCAGTTCAGCAGATTTTACGTGTGTTCCTGCTACATCACTGGGGTCTAATTTGTTGACTAGTTGAGAAGTATTGCCATCCATTTTAACAACAACACTGATTCTATTATTTTCAGAAGAAAAGTCAATTTTGTCTAAGGATGGCTTGTTAACTGAACATACAGGGTTTGTCGTATTTGGTGCTTCTGCACTTTTTTCGGGAAGTACCTTTTGAGAAACATTAACATCAACAAGCTTATGAGCATACTGGTGTGAAGGAAGATTGCTGGGAGATGGAAGAGAAGCAGCAGGGGTTGTTTGAGATTGTCTGAAGCCTCCTTTGTTTTTGTTGGCTTCTTGTCCAGGTATGTTCCAGCCACCAGACAAGTTTGATTTTTGCCCACTTTGAAAGCCAAGGTTCTCACTGTTGCTTTTCTTCACATCACTGGACCCCATGTTAAGACGAATGTTGAATATTTTTGATATCCCCCCAGTTTTGGGAAGCTGTTTCTCAGGAGCTGAGGAAACAATCTTTTCTACTGATGTGGTTATGTGTTTTGCCCCAGAACCAACCTTCTGCGTGAATGAACTAAATAAGGAGTTCACTGTGTTTTTAATGCCTGACAAATCAGGAAGGGATTCCGAATTCATTTCGTTATTTGAGCTTCCCCTATTTAGGTCATTAGTTAGGTCTTCTATTTTGTCATGATTTTGTTTTTTCACAGCACAACTGTTTACATTACTGACGGGTAAGGTGTGAAACCTATTAATCTCTTCCTCTTTTTCAGCCAAGTACTCTGAAACAGATTCAACTAGACACTGCAACTCATCCATCGTATCTACATATTCTTCACTTGGTTCCTCAACCGGAGATAACTTAAGACTATGCATCGAGCAGCCGTATTTCCCACTATTTTTATAATGTCCAGGTTTTAAATCACCTGAACCCGAGTTAAGAGAATTAAGAGTGAACCCATTAGAGTAAAACAAGCTAGGACCACCCCAGTTTTGTGAAAGCAAGGCTAGTTCTTCCAACTCATCCCCAGAAATTGGTGAGGACAGTTGACCATCTGAAGCACTACTGTCATATTCCTCCAAAGTATCAAGTGAAGAACTGTGACCTATAATGCCTGGCTTCTTGTCCACTGGTTTCTGACATATTTTAATCTGAATTACATCTTTTGGATCACGATTATAAGTTTGCTTTCCACTTTTCACCAACAAGCCATTCTTATAGGGTCGTAAAACAGGATACAAGGAGATGATGGAATCATTATTACGCTCAAGTGATGAACTGGACCAAATATCATTTGTGCTTTCAACATCTCGTGATTTCCGAGTTTGCAGATCTGGGCTCTTCTTTGGTGCAACACCATTGCTAACCTTGTGAAGGCGATGACTGGAAGATTTTTTTTTCCCTTTCCGTCTGTCAATAGTGTTATACTGTTCAGGGTAATGGCAAAAAGATTTTGGAACCAAGTCTTGACTGGATTTTAATTGCTGAAGACCTAACTGCATTTCCATGTCCAGATTTCTCTTTGCTAGGTTGGCGACCTGCCAATTTTTTCGACTCTCTTTCAGGAAGTCTTCTATGTGCTGTTTGCCTAAGGTTTCACATTCATCTTCCCACTCTTTATCGACAGCTCTTGTCTCTACAGGAATGATTCTAATTTTATCTTTTCTAACTAAGAAGGGATTTCTACCATATGTATAAGGAAAAAGTAAGGAATGGGGAAAAGAATGAAAAAGAAAAAAAAAGAAGAATGAAAATAAAAACACTGTTTACCAAACAGCTTACATACCAACTTATGAGAATTCATAACAGAAAAAGAAAAAGGAGGGATCACTATAAAAAAGGAATATCTGGTAAGTGTAACATTTTTTTTAAACAAACAAAACCTTGCCATGAACAAAATTGCACACAACATAGTAGTTAATCTAAACGCTACAGGACTACATAGAGGACACCATGATGTAATCTTTTAAGTATTTTTTCAGTACTGATGAAACTAGATGGGGTTGGGAAGGTAGACGTGTCTAATGCCCCATACACACAATTGGATTTTCCAATGGAAAATGTTCGATGGGAGCTTTTTGTCGGAAATTCCGAACGTGTGCACGCTCCTTCGGACAGTTTCCATTGGAATTTCCGTAGCACAAAATGTGACATCTGGTTCTCAATTTTTTTGACAACAAAAGCCGTTGTCGGAAATTCCGATAGTGTTTACACAATTCAGAAGCACAAAGTTCTACGCATGCTCGGAATCAAGCAGAAGAGCCGCACTGGCTATTGAACTTCAATTTCCTCGGCTCGTTGTATGTGACCGCGTTCTTGACATTCGGAATTTCCGACAACATTGTGTGACCCTGTATATGGAAAACAAGTTGGAGCCAACATCCGTCACAAAAAATCCCATGGATTTTGTTGCCAGAATGTCCGATCGTATGTACGGGGCGCAATAGTTCCCATTTCTGAAGGATTTCGTGAATTTATTTAATGGCCGATCTTCAAGTGGGCAAAATCAATGACATTTGATGCAGTCTGTCAATAGCAATAATCCAGAAGGTTTTAATGTACCTATGGGCAGGATCAACAGGTAACATAACTATGTTACGGAGAAGGCTGGAATAAATAAAAACTGTAGTGTTAATGCTACTGACAGACTGCATTTAAGATGGCATTTTTCGTTTCCCTTAGCGCTACTTTAAGTCTACCCAAGCTTCCATAGCTGAATTCTGGTGCAACGACATGCTGTATATGACTTGCCTTGTCAGCAGCATTAACACAGCCTTTTAACAGGCCAAGCTATCCAGCAAAAGTAGCAAGTTGGAAGGATTGTGAGAAACCATATAACACTGCCAGTGGTGCTTACAAAAGGAACCACCTTTCAGAGTCCGCCAGGATCTCCATAGACATAGACTTCTCCATAGACATGGAAATTACCTTGGAAGGTTCAAACACCTATTAAAACTTCAAAACCCTGCAAAAAAAAACTAATTTTTTTTGGCCACCTATTCTAAAAAAAAAATCCCGGACACCCTACCCCCTAACCTTACTGAAATGTGCTTAGACAAAGCTCCTCGCCATACCTCTTGGACAAGCTACTGCCCTATTTCTTTGATTAATATCAACATTAAACTGTTAGCCAAGATAATTGTGAACAGGCTCTGTGGGTGCTGTCAAGTTTAATTTCCAAGGATCAAATAGAGTTTTTACCAGGATGATAGGTAGGTGACATTGTTTACAGGATTTCACTTCTACTTTACATTACACACCAAAAGAAATATGTTCCTTAATGCTCCCTTTGCTATATATGCAAAAGGCAATGGACTCCCCTTAGTTGGGATTACTTACGCTTAAAAATGAAGTTGCTGGGGGTTTGGCCCACTGTTGTTGAATTGGATTATGGCCTCTTTTTGTTCCCAACAGTGTTTAATCGATATGGCAGATATCACTCTGATGTATTACCAATATCGTGGGGTACGATGCAAGGCTGTCTTTTGTCCCCACTATTTGCTCTGGCCATTAAGCCCCTAGCTCAAGCTATTCGACTACAGCTACAGGTCCACATAAGCCTTCCACTATTCACAGGGCGACAACACTGCCACACAATTTCATTGCAGGGTAAACAATGTTGTCGCCCTATTACAAGAAGTGGAACAATAATGGAGCTGCTTTCAGGATTAACAAGTAATTCTATGTAGCTACAGGGGAGACTCAGAAAAAAAACTGTTAACAAACTGCATCATATGTTATTATTGCCCCCATTTACATTTTAACAAGTAAAGTATATAGAAAGTCACAAGACAGCAGCTAGCTGTAAACAGAAACATGGAGGCTGCCAATGTGGCGGTCACGCTAACCATCTGTCTTTAATACTTTCCTAGAGCAAGTCTGCAGATGAGGCTTTTGGAATTTACTTTCCTAATCTGCATATCTGCTTCAAATTGTTGACTCAAAGTATTGAAGCCATTAGATTTTCATAACACCCAAGCAACCAGTATTTTCATCTGGAGGTCACAATGGCAGCTGCCACTTTTCAGTCACTACAGGCTTATTTTAAACATAAATCTTCTAAAATACACTACATGGCTAAATGTTTGTGGACACCTGACCATCACACCTAGCTCATTAGACAATACATTCCAAAACCTGGAAAACCTGGTTAGTAATTTGCTTTCCAATTCATCCCAAAGGTGCTCTGTAGAGTTGAGGTCTATGTAGGCCACTCGCGTCCCTCCACAACAAACTATGTCTTGATAACACTGTGTTTGTGTACAAAGGCAAAGTCATGCTGGAACAGAAGACGACCATCTCTAATCTGTTACTACAAGGCTGGAAGCACACAATTACTAGTAGAAGCGATGGTCTGGGTCCACCAATATTTTGGCCATCTAGTGTTTAAAGATGATCTTCATCCTGTTTGGAAAACATTAAAAGTCAGCAGCTACAAATACTGTAGCTGCTGACTTTAAATAATAGGACACTTACCTGTCCAAGGATCCAGCATTGTCCTCACCTGGGCTGGTTCTTTGCATTTTTGGATCCCCAGAGCTGGAATTTTTAATGAAGGAAGCCGGCTGTGACTTCTTGAAGCTTCACAGCCAATTTCCTGTCCAGCTGCATGAGTGGTCCCACAGCCTCGTAGGATCTGCGATGTGCCTCAAGAAGTTGCGGGCAAGGAGGGGGGTGAGGGGCCGAACTTTTGGTGGAACTGTCTAGGTGATCCGACCAGAAGTACCTACCAAAACTAGGTACCACCCCCCCAAATTTTTATAGGGGGGGGGGGGGAGGACATAAAGCATAACTTCCCTTTTGGGGTGAAGTTCCGCTTTAAGGAGTCTCAAACTTTGCAGTCCTAAATACAGAACCCTTTTTAACTGCCATTAGGAAGTCACATCACAGTTTACCCACTGGACTTACGATAGACTAGATTGTTTGTGGTTAAGGATCCTTGTTTTTGGCAATTTAAAAAGACTCCTTACCCCCAAAAGTTGGAATACTTTCCTCTGTAACTAGACTGCTTAGAGTGCTGGCATCTTGGGACTATGTTGAGATATTTTACGCTGGCTTCTAGTAACTATAATGTGCATACTATATAAAATGCACAAAATATTAGAGTAGGCCTTATGCTCCAACGTTTTGTATAGAGTCAGGATGGGTAAGACATGCTATACGGTTTTATTGCTGCATCCCTGTTTGCAAGATTTCACCTCACTTCAAAACAAGTGGTCACTGGTACATAATAGGACAAACAATTTCAGACACAAAATGCAATAAAACCTTCTCCTTGTTTCCTTTCTCTGTGACAACCTGCATGCCAGTGTGTTAAAGGAAATTTAGCAACATTTTTTTGGGCTATTTTTGTGGCAAGTGACTACAAGCCACACAAGATGACTGTTGAAGAAGCCAACCAGCTTACCACCTCGACAAGTGAAGATGGCTCCTGGCACACTAAGCTACATTCAGAATGTAATTGTGGACAACAATGACACCGAGGACATACATTGCATACGGCACAGGACAAGACCACGTAACAAGCAGGAGGTGCACAGGGAGTAACGGAAAAGTTGACCCACCTATCAGAAAGATCTAGAGAATGCCTGCTCTCTAAGGAACAGTGGCGGCTTGTCAGCTGACTAGATTCAGACGCAGACTCTAGGTCGTGCCGTCCATTTGCAGTGGAATCTACGCTATCATATCTCCTTGAAAGGAAAGAAAAGGAAGGGTAGAAACATTGCAGAAGATAGTAAGAAACAGAATAGTTTAACATCATGACTTGTAGAAAGTTTTCCATTACCGAGATAACCGATACCTGTAAAATACTACTAAAGATTGCAATATTAACACCATTCCCTTTTTTATTTATTTTTTTATTTTTTCAAGCTACTGCTGCATGCGCCTGAGCTATGGGACCGTTTAGTAACTTATAGCCTTCAGTTCATTCATTTCATAAGTTGCATGAGGCCTGATCTGGTATCTGAAAATTGTTGTTCCAACAAGCACTGGTTGGCGGAAAAACTGCTCATATACATATTCACGAAACTGTGCAAGTATCTACAGTATGTTAGCAAATGTCCATATAACCAGTGAAATATAGCATTCCTGATTTCACATATGGTACTTAAGCTGGCCATAGATGGTTTGAATCTTGGCCCGTTGGGCTGGAATCAGCTCAGATTCGAATCATGCATGGGCAGGCTAAATGTACCCAAGTTGATCGGCATCGGCATGCGGCGATCAGGAAGCGGAAAAACTAGGAATACATTGAAAAGAATGTGCAATGCACTGGAATAATCCCCTTGCACTTTAAAGGCAGAAATTTGAGTAAGACAGTATAGAAAGTTTAAAAGGCGGGGACACCACTTTAAATTAGTACATAGCATATACAGGATGAGCAAACAGCTCCTAATGTTAAAAAACATAACATACATATACATGAAATATATTGCACAGTACGATTTTGAAATCAAACCCAGTTGGTAAAGATAGTCCCATAAGCAGCCAGAGTCATGCTGTGGTCAGTGCACGGGGTATCCTCTAACACCCAACATGGTTCAGTCACCAAAACAGAGTTTTTTCTTCCTCTCTCTGTTTTGCTGACCATTAGTTTCGGGAATTACGCATTTTTAGTTTGCATTGAATATAAGATAATGGGAAATATTTTCAATGGGGACACCTATCCTTGCTTTACTTGAACAAGAGAGAAAATGGCCCTAGTTTGGATGTTTACTCAAGTGGAGACTTGGTGTGCAAAGAGGAAAGCACCAGAAGTAGTATGTATAAAATATGAATTCAATTTAATTCAGACTCTAAAGTCATAAAAGTCCAACGTGTTTCGGGCTGGGTTCCCCTTCATTAGCGCTTGGCACTGTTGAATAAGGCTTAACTGGAGAATTTTTACCATTTACCCCCCCCCCCCCCCCCTATTTTATCGGTCCAGTACACCCAGCACAAAAGCCCTAATAAATGGTCACGTGTCTAATGATGAAACTAGTCGGGAGGAGAAGCCTGTGACGTTACCAGCAGTGTTATGTGTGCTCTGTTAGCGTATGAGGAGATCCCAACGTTATGCTGTATGCAACTGATCATTTCATATCTGATCTTTCCTGTGGGGAAGCGTGAGTGAGGTCCACCCTAACTAAATAGGGATCACTTTGTTATATTATCTGCACAATGACTACAGGATCTAATCAGTGAAACAAAGGGGCTGCAAAGGCTTTTAAAAATTATGCACTCCATCCATATAAAAAAATAAATAAAAAAGTTTGGAACTGGGCATTTTAAATTAGTGACCTACCAGGAAATAGATTAATGAAGACTCACATTGACTTATAGATCATTCTGGATTTGTATGTTGAGATTTGGAATTTGCTGCTCCTGAATATATTTTAAAGAACATTTCAAGATCAGACTGAAAACAACAAAACCCTTACTTAATTTACAAGAAATCTTACACTCTCCCTTCAGCAGAACTTACCTCATGGTCCTTCTCTCCCGAAAGTCCAAGTCATAGCTCTGCATGGAGTCTACACAGGACTCTCGAGAACCACCTTGCTGCTGCAGTCGCGGCTGCACAGGGAACTGGTGGACGGAGGCGTTGGGCTGGGAGGTGGTGTGGTAGGGTGGTGGAATGCTGTTGCTGGTTTCGCTGCGGTAATCGCTGTCCCGGTCATCCACAGCACTGTCGTGATCTTCAAAGGCTGCAAGGTAAGAGAGATTAGAGGCCACGCATTATGCTCCACTATCAAATCCATTCAGACATGGCACTTGAAAAACCAGAGCGCTATCTAGAAAATGGGCATGCTTTGCCTAAAAAAAATAAAAAGGTCTAACGTAGCAAAAACACAAAAAAAAAATTCTGCTTTCATGCTTATAAGCTCGGCTCTGGCTGTAATCGCATTTCGTCCCCCATTTTAGATACACCAACAAAAAGAGTAGGACACACAACTGCTTTTTTCATAAGTTCAATTAAACCTTATTGTTCTGTGAGCATCCAACTTCTGCCAGACACAAGTCATACAAACACATTTTGACAGCGCTAAGTGGCCTGGTAATCACTTGTGGGTGAATCATGGGGAATGGGAACCAGGTAACCCAGACCAAGTTATGGTGAAAGCAGCAGTTGAAAAAAATCAGCTGTACACCCTACTCTTGTTTTTTTCCAATGAGCTAAGGTCTTCCAGTCCAGTGATCAAGCGCCAATCACTCAACCCTTGAAAGTGGGGCCGAGTGGCTCTAAGTCTGGCCAGGACACACCAGCTCGCCCGGATGACGTCACTACAGGATGACGGATGGAATCATGGGGACCAAGATGGATGCCTCAGAGTCCCTGACAAAGCGCCTGTAGTGACATCATCGGAGCGTGCTGGCGTGTCCCCTGCCAGGATTACCGAGCCACTTGGCTCCACTTCCAAAGGTTGAGGGATTGGCACCTAACCCAAACAGCCCTGACCACTGGACTGGAAGACCTTAGCCCATTGGTGCCCGGAACCTCCAGCTTGGGATCGTTTGCTTTTTAATGAATTTATCTCCCCGCAGTGGGTAATAAACAGAAGTGTTCCTTTCACCATAAATTGGCCTGGGTTACTTGATTCCCATTCCCCACGATTCACCCACAAGTGATTATCCAGGGCACTGAGCGCTGTCTAAATGTGTTTGTATGGTTCCTAACTGCATTTCTGCTAAAGTGGATGGACAGCTGCAGCGTCTAGCCCTGGTCCTACTATCCCTTCATCCACACATGTACTTGGTGTGATCTATAGCCTTCAGCACTTGAAACACAGTGTATTGAAGAAATGAATTGTCAAACAGGGATGGAGGCATTGTACCTACGAGTCCTATGCCTCATATAAAGTCCCAAATCTCCTCTTTGCCCTCACAGTGTTTGCCAGACACAAGCACATGCTAGAAACCCTTTTGTGAGACTCTTCAAACCTCTAAAGGTTGGTGTGTTAGTCTTTAGCATCTAAAACCATTTTTCTTTACTGGTGCTAGAGCTTCAGAAATTTTGGCAAGGGCAGCACATACACAGTATATAATAAGTGTACCTGATGCTTTGTCCTCCATGGGCAAGGTACAACTTGGTGTAACCCCCTAACTACTAAACTCAAACAGTATCAAGAAACTCAAGCTCAGACAAATTGTACACTATTGCAGTGCCGTCATGAATATACTATCACAGTGATGGCGAACCTTGGCACCCCAGATATTTTGGAACTACATTTCCCACGATGCTCACGCACTCTGCAGTGTAGATGAGCATCATGGGAAATGTAGTCCCAAAACATCTGGGGTGCCAAGGTTCACCATCACTGTACTATCACATCAAAAATTCCTGAGTTGAAAGCTCTAACGCCCATTTGCAATGCACCAAGTCATCTGCACCAAAAAAAAATGCCATCTAAAATGAAATGATCTGTGTGCACATTAGAATGGGAACTAGTGCAAGCATCAAACTGGAAAGCCACCATTTAGGAGATGGCAGACCTATCCATCTCTACGCACTTAGGACACTCCCACAAAAATTCCAACTCTACTAGCCATAGAAATGTAAAAAAAAATGAACATTTTATAATGTAGGATACTGACAGGTTTTGCTCCCAATAACAGCTGTAGCTTAAAAAAAAAATCAAAATGCTATCTAATATTTGCGCTTGTGCTGGGTTAGATTGTACAGATTTCTATATCCTTCTGGGATTTTGGTGATGAGATATCACTACAGAGGTTCAAGCTCTACTCAAATGCCACACATTTAATAGGTGCAAGGAGCAAAGTGCCGATTTAAAGAGCAGCAACTGAAATCAACCAATCAAAATTCCCTTTAGGTAGGACAGATCAGTGCAAGGTTGACTCTGCCTTGTACTGAACTTTGCACTAAGGGCTCATTCAGACATGCATTTAGAGAGCAGTAAAAGCAGGTAGTTGGGTTACGGTTTTACCCACTCCCGACCGCACACTTACACAAAGACATAAAGCCTCTCGAAAGTTGCGGCCACGGCAAAAATAAACCCTGTGACATTCGGCAGGACCACTGCCACCGCCGACTGCCACCCATTACAGGCCCTGCCACAATCACATGTAATGCATGCAGCTGCGGAGTTGTGTTTCAGCCTTTTTAGGGTTAAAACAGCGGCAGAGGAGGCAGACAGATCTCCCAGCCGCCTGCCAACCACCCTCCGAGAATAAGCCCTTAGACCTTTTACAAAAGACATTCAGCTTGTATAAGAGCAGTTTGTACAGCAAGATTCTACAAAGCATTTGCAAACCTTTGGCCGAGCTTTGGGCAGCTTTTTTGAAGTTATTCAAGTACCATCCAGCTCCAGGTGAAGATAGCCCTAATGAGAGTGCTGGATGTCACTTAAAAGCTGCTAGCAGTTGCTCTATTATATCGAATTAATGCTGTTATTACTATGGTTTTCACTTGCCCAGTCGAGGAGAATGGGTGGGTGTAGCCCAGATTAACCCTTTTGTTGGGCTCATAATGTTGCCCTGAAATAAGGCCCATTTTTTGATATAGCCTTTTCTAGAAATATAGCTGCATATGTTATACTATATGGGACTCTACATGGACACCCACATTGATGTAGTTTCTCATACCTCATGCAAAAAAGGAGAAAGGCTGATGCCATGGAAGTCGGCTAAAACATAATTTAATTATTGCATGTGAGCCACAGTCAAAAAGAAAGTCAACATGTTTCGTCCATCAGGCCTTAATCATGGTGAGCCATGATTAAGGCCTGAAGGCCGAAACCTTAAGGCCTGAAGGCCGAAATATGTATCTAACAAAGCCTCCAAAGTCTAGTTACCTTAGATGACTTCATGCTAAAAGAATGTCATTACAAACTGATAAGGTCCTTAAAAGGTCATGTTGCACCAAGGGTAGTCAGCCGGGGGTTGGCCATTTTTTTTTGTATTTTTTTTTTTTTTTACACACAAGTCCTATATACTACAGCCTAAACTTGCATCAGAGCTTGCCATCGGTCATGCGTATGTGATAATCTCTGCGACACCGTATGAAAGTACGGTACTCCACAGAAAAACAGCATCTTTAGTTAAGTATTCTTGTTATATTTACTTATATTATTACATTTGTTATCTGTGTACATCTCAAATACTACCCCAAAAACGTAAACTATCACGTAACCGTGGTAAAATTTGCAAATGATTTCTAAAAGCTTGCTGTATGGACTACTCCTACAGAAACTGTCTGCACATGGTTTTAGCGGTGGCTCATTGCCTGATGGTGTCAAGCCATCCCAAAGGATTTCAACTGGGCTTTGGGTGCGGAACAATCCCTACAGATGTGTAGGGAGGAGGAGAAACACACACTGCTAGAAGGTAAATCTCACCAACCGAGCCCCCCATCAGATATAAAAATCAACTACAATACAAGTGTGGGATGTCTTTTAAATGTGTTATCTTTGTTAGGGAGGCAAAAAAAAAACCCCAGGCATAAAGGGTTCACATTGTATCTCCATTTTTCATGCTTGACTTCTTTGCTTTAACATGTTAAATTACCTGAACGTGTGACTATAATTACCATGCAAAGGAAGAAAAGAGATTTATCCATCACCACCATAACTATCAATCTATCCAATCAACATGGACAATCAGATCTCTACGGATGGTTTTGGACTTGTTGCTGTAGGTGTAAATTAGCAATTTTGAACCAAGAGCTTGACTTCATCTAGCTTTAAAATGGACTTGTTACATGATAGAAAATCTAACCTACATTGGCACCCTTGCAGCTAACACAATTTGTTGCATACTTACCTGTGAACTTCCCTAGGCTACCTCTGCTGCTAAAGGGTAAATGTCAGCCAAACATTCCTACCCAATGGCAGAGAACAGGCAACTCAATGGTGACAGTGGTTATCTTTCAGCCAATGGAGGAGGCCTAACGCAGCTGAGCAATAAACAGCTTTTGGTAGCAGTTCAGACTGTAGGGTGCTGGAGAAGGCTGAATAATTTAAGGCGTTTGTCAATATTCCACCATTAGTTTTTTCAATGGGCAAAACAAGGATATATTGTGGAAAATGCAGACCCCTCACAAAAACGAATCAATTTCTGTCTACTGTAGATAGTTGAGGAATACATTTTGATTGGATGCTAGAGGGGACAACCATTTCCAGGCACAAAACGGCTCCCATAGCTTTGCAGGGTGACTAGAGAGTTTAATACTACTTTGGGCCTTCCAAAGTTTTTAATTTGGACACTAGACTGGAAAATCATATACCCCCAACATGCCAATGTTTTTAAGGGCTAGTGGTATTGATGCATCACAAGAGATGTGATTGTCCTTCATTAACCAGAACTTCTTCACAAGGTCTACAAGAAATTCTTAATTGTTTATCACCAGTCTAAAGGTCTTCAGAGTTCAATAAATAATCTTCCAATTGGGTCCTGCTTATAATCTCTTTTGCCTTGTACGAGGCATTGATACAACCTTTTGAAGAAGTGCACAATTACAACGGGGACCATCAACGAATAGTCACAATTGTTACCACCTTATGCGTATTCCCAGTATGTTTAAAAAGAACAAGGTTAATTAAAAAAGAAAAACCTGCTAAAAACACATTCAACATTTATAAAAAGCCTATTATATTTTAAGACAAGCTCTGCCCAAAACACATTTTGGAAAGTGATGGTGACTCTGTAGACTTAAAACTAAACTCCAGGAAAATACAAAATATACAAATTAATGACGCTTTGGATTCATTAAGACAGTGTTTCTCAACCACGGTGCCAATACTCCCTGGGGTGCCATCTGGGTTGCCGTGAGCATGGGACACAGTTTTCCAAGAGTCAGGGGTGTCCAATATATAGGGGGCTTCTGACATGAAGGGGTGACTCTAAGCCCTTGTACACACGGTCGGAGATTCAGTCGGAATGTGTCCGATCGGATGGTTTTGTCGAAAATTCGGACTGTGTGTGGTATGCATCGGACTGTTTCCGTCGGAATATCCATCGGACCAAATTTTCCAACTTGCCGGAAATATTTTCCGACAAACTGCTCCGATCGGACATACTCCGATCATGTGTAGAGAATTCCGATCTGACAAAGTGCCACGCATGCTCAGATCAAATTCCTACATCAAAGCTATTGGCTACTAGCCTGAACGTAGTCCCATCATAACGAAATTACGTCATCACGTTCTGAAAGATCGGATTTTCTGACAACTTTGTCCGACCGTGTGTATGCAACAGTTTCGGACAAGATCCGTCGGACAAAATCTGAGGATTTGGTTGTCGGAATGTCCGACCGTGTGTACAAGGGCTAAGGCTACATTGCACACTATAACGCTCCTAGACATCAACTCTCCTGGCAGCAGAAAAACCCAAATTGATGCAAAAATGCATGTAAATGTGGCACTACGTTTACCGCTTAGACATTTATTCATTTCATTGGCCAAAGTACTTGCCAATGAAATGAACAAAATGCCCAAGAGCAAAAACGCAGCTAGCACTTAGGCGCATTTACACTGCTTTTGGACTTTTTTGCCAAAACGTTCCTCTCCTGAACGCAACTCTTCTGCATTCAGGAGAAGAGCATTTAACTGCCTCCAAACTCTGTTGTATGCATGGACACATACGCCAAAAGCTCCTAAAAGGAGAGTTTAGGACCAGCAGTGTGCATGAAGCCTAATATGATGGAGTTTCTGATGTGACCCCAATTTCATCAAGGTGGTTGTGTGCATTGTATCAGGCTCTGGATACCCACTGATAAGTAACATTTAAGTTTTTTTTTACACTTTAGAGTGGGGTGTCTGAGGATTTTGCATAGTTTTAAAGAGTGTCATAAACGGTTGAGAAACACTGCATTAAGACAATGTTAAAAGGCATTGTTTGGGGCAATAAGTGCAAGCAATGGATTCTGTCTTGGTATGAACCTCTTGCAATCTCTTGCAGTGATTGAAGATGGGCAAGAAAAAGCAACTCAAGGAGCCAACAAGGTGTTTTGCAGTGCAAGAAACATACTGATAGGAGGAGAGAGCAAAATGACAGATGGCCACAGAAGTCTGCTCCTTCTACTGTCCAGTCTTAGCGTAGGAGTAAGGGAGTGCAATTTGCTTTTGGGTGGAGCGGTCATTAAAATATACTTCTAGATGCGTCAAGTCCAGAGGTCAAATAATAAGGTGCAAGTGTGATATACAAAAAAAAATAGACATAAATCCCAAAAAAAAGAAACACAGCACTATTAATAGATTTAGCACGATTACTACTCTGGGGCACCATGGGAATGCGGCATGCTTGTTTGTCCGAACAACGGCGTGATATTCGTGCATACAGTTTATTGTTCCTGCGAGACGGAAATGGTACAGGTGGAGATGGTGAAGACATCTGATTATAAAAACACAGCATGCAACCAAAAGTAGAAAAAAAAAAGGCTGCACTGCGGTTTGATTCCATTTCTTGCTGCACTTCCAACTTCCAAAAGATACAAAATCAACATAATAGGAAATCAGAGATAAGATGCAATGTCCACATTAACTGAAGCTGGGATGAAAAGCCATTGTATGGAAAGTTGCAACTTCTTCGCTTTCGTGAACTGACCTGTACTCAATTATGTAGTAGGCCTGAAAGTAAACACCACCATCACTGCATTCCTGGTCTGGCGTTGGGACCTCAACTTTTTTTGATGCAGCATGAAGCGAGAAGGTAGTGTTAACTGGTGCTTGGCCTTCATTTGGGGTGTTAAATTTCACTTTTAGGGATTAATCATTGGGAGACGGGAGATCAAGTTTAAAGGATTCACTTTAGGCATCAGGTTAAAGTGTATGTAATGCCCAGGAATAAACCTCTATTATTTGTTCCATTTTGTTCTATTATACAAATGAAAGAGCTCCATCATATCTGTTTAAGTGCCTGGTACCTGGTGGATCCTTGTAAGCCGATAAGAGGTGGCGGAGCATTCTTTACAATTTTTGGTGGGGAAGAGTTCGACCTTTTATCCAGTTTTTATTGCGGCTGTGTCCCCATTTGGGAGATTTAGAGGCAGTTAAAGAAAAACACACCAGCCACCCCTAACAGCAGCTGAAAATTGAATGCATGAGCCCTTAGCCCATCTGTCCTGTTTACCATTATCATTGAAAGTTAAAGTAAAGCTCAAATTTTGGGTTGTCCCCAGTACAGTAATACAGGGGGAAGTCTTTCAATGGTGACACTAGATTTGGTGAGCTGGGGGTCCCCAAAAGATTCCCATAATTTGCAGGGATTACCTCTTAATTCCTGTTTTGACTATGGGACAGGAAGTGAGGTAAATCTCCCCCCAATGGGACACAGATTGCAAAAAACCTGATGGGTTATAACCCCCTTACTGTATAGAAGATAAAAAAAAAAAAAAATAATACTGGGCAACTACAGTATTCATACAAATGCATCTATACATTTATAATGATAGAAATTCATAATTAAAAGCACTTTATTTGTTGTTGACTCAGAGAACCCACCTATGGGCTGCCATAATTAAAATATATAAATGGCCGTAGTGGTATGGGACTGGTCCTTGTCATCACGTGTACTGCCTTGGTAATGACTTACAGCCAATGAGACCAAAAATGTATATTTTGTTATTGGGCAAAACCGATAGCTGGAAAAACCCTCCAAGCTTTTTATAAGCTGTTCCAATATAGAAATGTTTTTCTGTGGAAATTTGACTTTCCACCACTTTCTAGGAGGCCATAACAAAAGGAGCTTGGATTTCCAAGTTGCCTTTGTTCTACATTGTGAATGGGTTGACACTATCCACCAAATGCTGAATTATTCATTTCAGCTAGACCGAGCCAGAGCTATGACTGGCGAACAAGCAATTAAACCTAATGATTGCAGGGATCGAAAGGGGCATGAAATACTTGTATTTCCTACCAGCCAATTAGAGCCTTCTAATTTCTTTGGTAAATAATGGCAAAAAAAAATAAAAAATAAAAAAATAACAAGCTACAAAAAAATATGATCCAAGATGTTTTCTATGAGCTCTTTTGGTAATGAAGGTGTGTGTGTGTGTGTGTGTGTGTGTGTGTGTGTCTACAGACAGCAGAGTGGGGAGCTATACAAGTGAGGCCAATAACTATCCAGAGATTGACATCTATTCCAGGAATTTTCACTCCGTCATTTTCTAATCCAATCTTTTTGATGACATTATACTTGTCCACCGGATCAATAGGTCATCATCTTCTCATCTCACAGAAATGACACAATGTCACTGATTGAGACATGGAGCCTTCCTGAAGGTTCACAGCTATTCCTTCTCTACAGGGATCATCATTTAACTACAAGGAATCGACTGAGTTTATTATACGGCAGCACAAAAGACATGTGAACAGAAATGAATTAAAAAAAATATTAAAAAATCTAGAAACTTCAGTCCAGCCAAATCTAAATAGCACATTAGGTCCACTTGGCATTTAGGGGTTTAGCGAGTTCCAAAAGTTCCTAAAAACAAAAAAATCTTATAGGAGTCTGGCAGACTTATCAGTTGGCTTCTTGAATCGGTGGGATCTCTCCGATAAAGTTCTTGGTTCTGCCCCTGTCCACCTACTTTTAATGGTTTCCTCCAATCTCAATGTGTTCCTAAGCCCATTGTATTTTAATAACGTCAAGCAGATTTAAAGTCCAACAAGGATGGGGCGGAGGGTGGGCGGCGTAAGTTGACACAATTAGAAATAAGTATTTTACAATGTGGCCCTTTGCTAGCCTTAATCTGGCCCTTGGGACACCATTCCAACCCCTGACACCAATGATGGGGCGCCATTGCTCTCACAGACACCAATGATGGGGCGCCATTGCTCTCACAGACACCAACGATGGGGCGTTATTGCTCTCACAGACACCAACGATGGGGCGTTATTGCTCTCAAAGACACCAACAATGGAGCGCCATTGCTCAGACACCAATAATGGGCCAACATTGCTGCCACAGACACCAATGATGGGGCAACACTGCTGCCACAGACACCAATGATGGGGCAATATTGCTGCCACAGACACCAATGATGGGGCAACATTGCTGCCACAGACACCAATGATGGGGCAACATTGCTGCCACAGACACCAATGATGGGGCAACATTGCTGCCACAGACACCAATGATGGGGCAACATTGCTGCCACAGACACCAATGATGGGGCAACATTGCTGCCACAGACACCAATGATGGGGCAACATTGCTGCCACAGACACCAATGATGGGGCAACATTGCTGCCACAGACACCAATGATGGGAGAACATTGCTGCCACAGACACCAATGATGGGGCAACATTGCTGCCACAGACACCAATGATGGGGCAACATTGCTGCCACAGACACCAATGATGGGGCAACATTGCTGCCACAGACACCAATGATGGGGCAACATTGCTGCCACAGACACCAATCTATGGGCACCATTACTCCCACAGACACCAATGACTGGGCACTATTCCTAAGTGACCCCAAGGCATTTTTTATTCCCACTGGCCACAGTCCCCCTTCAAAAGCCCAAAGGACAGTAAACTGTTTAGAAATGTTGGAGATCTCCGCTAAAAAAAGTTATTTTCTTAAGAGAAGTTCTTTTTATTTATACTAAAAATAATAAATCCCTAAAACTTTTTCCATGCACCTCCTCAGCTTTAACCAACAAATAAAAGATCAAAGAATTTGGCCTGCTCAAAGGGAGACCCTTTCCAGCGAGTCTGGAGACTGACCAATGACCACAGGATAGCAAAACCTGGTGCATGGTTTGCCATTTTTAAGCTATTTAGGGTCCCTCTTAGCCCTGGTAATCAAGGCAGGAGCTGTCCCTTTATAGACAGTCTACCAATGGCCTGTTTTTTTAGGTAGACGTTACTAAGGGGCAGAAAGAGGGGAAAAAAAATTGTAGCAATTTGTGCGCCAAGCAAAAATCCCCACTTTGCTTCATAGTAGGTTCTATGGTTCTATATGGAATAGGTTCTAAAATAATAGGTGAATTTAAACTAACTTTCAAACTCATTCAACCCCTGTGGATTGGATCATTGATTTTTTATTTTTTTTCTCAAATTGAAAAATAAAACTGAAAAAAAATTGATTGATGAGCAGAAACTTATTACAAAAATATACAGTCTTCCATGATTGACCTACTTTTAATTTAAATTATGTTGTACTATAACCGAGGGGCTACCAAACGACGCTAAACTAAAGTCAGAAAAAAAGATGTGGCATCCAGCATCTCTAGATGCAGAATTTTACATTCAATGGTTGGTTTCTTGAACATGAATTAAAGACGGGTGGATTTCATCCAAATAAGGAGGTGGTAAAACTTAAATTTTTATTACGGAGAGTCCGCCTGCTCTTATTCTTATCTATGGACAATGGAACCTGCAACCCAAAGTCAATAGCAGTTCTTTAGGTCAACATATTCTTAATTCAAAATGTGACGCCGTGGCTTTATTTTTGCTAAGCCTATGATGTAACCTGTATCTCTCTCTTACATTACTTTAAAGAGGAAGTAAACCCTGATGAGTTTACTTCCTCTTTCATTCCCTGCAAAGGTAAAGCATAATGGACTATTATGCATCGCATAGTAGCCCATTATGTGTCACTTACCTGACACAGTAGCCAGCAAAGTCACCGCTGTCCCCTGTAGTCCGGCGCATCCATCTTCTCGGCGGGTCTCGCTGCTCCGCCGCTGTCATTCGGCGAAGCCGCGATGACATCACTCCCGCTCATGCGCACGGGAGCCGCCACTTGCGGCATATCGCCGTTGACCGCGGCGCGCTCAGTGCGCCTATGCGCCGTAGACAGCGGTGCCTGTCTTTCGGCAAATATCTCCTAAACCGTGTAGGTTTAGGAGATATTTCTTGGACCTACAGGTAAGCCTTAATCTAGGCTTACCTGTAGGTCAAAGTTGGTTGTAAGGGTTTACAGCCACTTTAAGTAGAAACAGATAAAAGCATTGAGGCCCTGGCATCAACTGTAACACAAGTTTAACATGTGGACACAAAGACTGCACCGCCCCAAGTCACAGGTGTGTTCTTCCAGTCCTCCTTCCAACTGATTGCTGGTTTTAAGAGCTCATTCCACTCAGCATATATGACCAAAATGAACAACAAAGCCACACATCCATAAAGTCTCATCATGAAATTTTATTAAATCAGTTAGCTTCCAACATAGTTCCTGAACTAAGCCATGCCCCTCTGCAATGTTTCACCCCTTGACTGGGCCTATTTAGAGAGGTAGGGGTGGCCAGGGCGAAAAGACATCGAAAACCACAGGAGATTTGGTGGCAGCTATTTTAACCTCCTTGTAGGTTACCTCATACACTTTAAAGTTCCATGATAAAGTTGACTTCCACAACTCTGTGGGCTAGGCTTTACCTTATTACGTCACAGAGTTTACACATAATGTCACTTTTATGATCTCTATGGTTGGGAGTCTAAGCCAATGGTAGCATTTTTTTTAAATATTAGAACAGCTGAGATGTACAGAGCTGTTAATATTCAACTTTAGTGTTTCGCAAAGGGCAAATGTCTATATCAAATATTTAGCTTTTTGTGTAGATACTTCCTATTCTGTTCTACTTGTATACGCACAAAAATTTTAGCAAACCTAGATTAAACATAAACCCACAGGTGATTAAACAATTAAAACCAACTGCTTTGATTAAACCTCATGGTGAGATATTATGGAAATGTGGCTTTGGTCTTTAACAGGACTATGACAAATAGATACATTTTTACAAACCTCAAATTTTATGTTTTAAATGGTTTTATAGTTTTCTTATTCATTACAAATCTTGATCAAACATTTATTGACGGGTGCGTAAATGACAACTGGAAGAGGATGCTGGGCTTTCTGAGAAGACAGCCCAACACTACCTGCAGTCAAAGGAACATCCAAACACAAAGTCGGCATCACTGTGTAATGGCTCTTAGACCTTCTTTATTGTATTCTAACAGAAGTTACATAATCCCACGCAGAAGTGTTGACGCGTTTCAGCCAGGGTGGCCTTTAGTCATGACGTGGGATTACTAAAGTGGAAGTAAACCCATGGATTTAAACAGTTAAAAAAAAAAGGCATGCCGGGAATGCTAACTGCACATTGGCTGTGCTCTCAGGCAAACTATCAAACCATCCAATGGCTGGTGTCAGAAGGAATCACATGTGCAGCACCATAGCAGTTGAAGATTAAACAGAGGCAAAAATGGCAGCTTCCTTGGCTGAAAACAATAGGGGAGTTTACTTCCACTTTAAATTCCTGTTGGAACATAATAAAGAAGATCTAAGAGCCATTATACGGTAATGCCAACTGTTTGGATGTTCCTTTGACAGCCTAAGAAGCTTTAGTCACACGTGTGGCTTGTTTAGATGTCCAGTGATTTTTATGGGTTGTAGCATCATACAAACTCTATAAGAGCCACATCACTACCTGTAGGCCAGTTTGTAGCTTATGCATAACTGGATAATGAAGGCATTGTTGGCCCAAGTAAAAATGTTATAAAAATTAACTAATGAACCTAAAAAACATACAAAACAAGGCAATAGGTTTAGGAATGGCTGGTCTGAAGAATCTACATTGGTTAAAGAAATACAACATTGAGATTGGGAATCAATGGGTGAGCTTTGGTGATATTATGATGGGCAGTTGTCAGAACCATATTTCCGGGTGAAACAATAAGGCTGTATGCATGAATATCCACACGGCATGGCGTCACAAGGCATGCTTCGGCATGAGCGGAAATAAAAGTGTTACATACTCTGGCTTTCTCCCCATCCGAAATAACTCCAGCTGCCTGGGAATGGCGGCAAGGAACAGGAGGGGAAAAAGAAAGTTCAGCATCAATGAGGCAACAAGAGTATTGTATCGGCGGCGGTGAAGAAATCAGCAATGACTGATGGGATAACAAAGATGAACCCATGAGAACGAAAGGACTGAAAAATGGGCATGCAGAATCAAACCAAATAGATTAGACATGAAACAAAACACGATGCATCAAGAACACAGTATATATAACATGCTACATCTCATAAAGCTGGGTGTGTCATAAAAGTTCGAGGGTCCATTCCCACCATACTGGTGCAGTATCACACATTTACACGTGTTGCATTAAAGTCCGTTGGTAAGGTTATTGGGAGTTCCAATCCGAATGAATAGCACCGCATCACAATGCATGTAGCATTTGTTGGAATAATGCGACAGTGTAAATGGGCCCCCAAGTCCAGACATTTTTTGGGGGATAGAGTAAGGGAAGCTAGAACCCCCATCAGATTTTTATTACTCTGTCTCCCTGTTGCAGATTTTCATTCACTTACCACTTGAAAAAACAAAAACATTCCCACGGGGAAAGTGGGAGGAAATTTCTCGAATAGCAGAAAAAACCCAACAGGGGCTCCCAATCCTTCTCTACTCTATCCAAAAATAATTTAAACATTAAAATTGTCTAGACATTAACTTTAATAACATGAATAACTTTAAATATCGCTCTAACCCTTTAAGACTAACTGAACACAATCAGTGCAAAAACCAATGTAAAATGAAACAAAACAACGAAACACGTTGGAAGGATGAGAGGTGCACGTTTACAGGCTTGTCTCTATCACACCATTTGTAAGTACCTCTCTTTTTAAAATAAATTCAGTTTTTAATGCACTATGCCCTTCCTGTGTTCTTCCCTCTCATGTATGACACGGTTTGAATGACCAGGGCTGTGAACTTTGCAGAAAGGTCCCCGTTTGCATCCCTTAGTGTCCTTGTGGTCTAACTATCTAGTAAGCAGATAGGGAGTCTTTTTTGTTGGCGGAAGATTAAAATGGGGTCACGGATGAACATGCACCACTCAGCCAAGAAGGCATGATGACGTCAGTGCTAGGCTCCACCCGACACGTTTCATTACAAGGGACGTCTTCAAAGGGCAGGGGTTTAAAGTAGAGCTATAGGCAAAACGTTTTTTATCCCCCATTTTGGATAGAGAAAGGGAGGGTTAAAACCCCTGTCTGATTTTGTTTTCGCCATCTGTGTCCCATTATGGAGATTTCCCTTTACTTTCTGTCCCATAGCCAAACAGGAAGTAAGAGGAAATACCTGCAAATTAAGGAAATTCCTTGGGGACCCCCAGATCACCAGAACTAGTGTTCCCATTGGAGGATTTCCCTTCTATTACTTTTCCGGGGACAACCCAAAATGTGGGATTTTCTTGTACTTTCACTTTGAATGGTAATGGTAAACAGGACAAATAGAGAGGGGGAATCTCCCTAATGGGTGCACAGACCGCAATATAAAAACTGGCTGGTGTTCTAATCCTTCTCCACTCTATCCATAACAAAACAAAAAAAAGTTTTGTTAGGCTTTATTAATTTTTTGATTCACATAATTGAGTTAACTTGTGGAATTATAAAGGTTGGTAACGTTATTTGTTTCGCATTAGTTTTTCCACCAATTGTATTTAGTTGCTTTTTTACATTTTAGTATAACCTGCATATTAGCTGTGAATGCGGCATACCATGCTTAAAATACTTTGGTCCCTATTTAAAAAAAAAAAGAGGGCAAACAAAGATTGTTGGTTCACAATCACCAATTTTGTTGTAAATTTTGTCTTTTTTTTTCCTCCCTCCAATTTATAAAAGATGAACACAGAACTTGGCACTCAAAAATCTCAACAGACTGGTACAAAACACTCAAACAAAACAACAACAACATCAAGAAAAAGCTGAAAAATGAAGAGAGACTGCAAAGATGATTTTGTTTTTTGGTGACCCACCACTAAAAGAAAAATAAACGATTATATATGTCTTCGTAAACTGACACAATGAGGCTGATTCACTATAAGAGAATCTATCGGCAATATAGGTGTTGCAAAGTAATGGTGTGTACACACGGCTGGAGTTTTCGACAGCAAAGGTCAGACGGAACGAATCTGTCGGACAATTCAATCGTGTGTGGGCTTCATCGGACCTTTGCTGTCGAAAAATCAGATGGACTTTAGATTTAGAACATGTTTCAAATCTTTCCAACGGACTCGAGTCCGATCAAAAACTCAGTTCGTCTGTATGCTAGTCCGACGGGTGAAAACCGACGCTAGGACAGCTATTGGCTACTGGCTATGAACTTCCTTATTCTAGTCTGGTCGTACGTCATCACGGTTGAATCCGTCGGACTTTGGTGTGATTGTGTGTGGCCAAGTCCGTTAGTTTGGAAAGTCCATCAGAACTCCGCTGAAAAGTCAGTCGGGAAGCCCGTCGGACCTAGTCTGCCGGAAAGTCCGGTCGTGTGTAAACGGCATAAGGCTCAAACAGGCAAAACAATCGCTGCCTCCCAAAAAGTACAAAATATCAACATTATATAAAAGTATCCTAAAAGACTAAAGAAAATGAAAACATGGAGCACCAAATAAAAAAAGAAAGCATACTTCCATTTTAAGTGAATGCCAACAGGTTGACTCAGCTGCCTGATGCTAAGATCCGTTCATAGGAGTCCCAGCTCCACCCCTGTGCAGCCGCCAACAAGAAAGCCTCTTGCTCCCTCTGCTGGGAGTTTATATTTTTATTATTCAATGATAAAATGGAGCTGGCTACTCAGTATCATTCATGGAAGTCATGGAAATAATTATTTATTGGCTACATAACAGAGTATAGCAAATAACAAACCAATGTGCATTGGCAAAAGCCTTACTCATAGCTGTCCTATGCTACGAGCAAGGTTCTTGCCCAAACGCGTAAATGTGTTATTTTCTGTACTCAGTTATATAGCCGATAAAGAATTGCTTGCATAGATGATATTGAGTAGCCAGCTCCATTCTATTCCTGGATTATCATTTCAGCGTGGAGACACTTTAGTCCCGGGTTCTCAAACTGGCGGCCCTCCAGCTGTTCCAAAACTACAAGTCCGATGAGGCATTGCTAGGCTGACAATTACAAGCATGACTCCCACAGGCAGAGGCATAATGGGACTTGTAGTTTCACAACAGCTGAAGGGCTGCCAGTTTGAGACACCTGCTTTAGTCAGAGCACCAGCTCCAGGTTCCTGAAGGGCAGATTGCAGTTGAGCATGTTTGTTGCCTTGTGGTCTTTATTACTACACAGGATTATTATAGCGCCAACACTTTGCCAACTAAGGGTGGACAGTAGAGTTACAACCCGTTCAATACCAGAGGATTGGGTAGGCCCTGCTTCTAAAAGCTTGCAATCTACATTTTATGTTACTGAGAATGCTGCAGCAGGAGTGAGACTTCCTCAAAAGCATGCTTGTCTATGGCAATGTTGGTAATTAAATTGGTAAAAATTTACAGAACACTACACCAGGCCCAGCACGATGATTCAACATGAAAACATCCACTGAAAATTCAAAAAAAGTAGTGGCAGTTGTATTCAAAATTGATGATTGTTACACTTCATTTTGTAATCATCATAGAAATAAACTACCTGATTAAAACTGCAGGAGGTAATGACCCCTAATCCCCACAAAAAAAATAAAAAATTCCTAACATTTTAAAAGCTTGGCAACAAAGCTGGGAAAAGGACTTACAGGAAATAATGGTTAACCATAAGGTCCCTTTCCATGGGCACTTACGTTTGGAGGACTCAGCTTGCTCAGTAGGGGGTCGCTCTGCTGACCCCTGCTGAGAAGGAGGGTGAAAGGTCCTGTCCGCTGTGCAGAGCCAAGATGGACACAGGCCCGCTTCTCCAAACCGATCCACCAGACGGACGGAAAAATAGGACCATCTGTCTGGATTTTGCAGACAAGTGGCGGATGCCAGTGGACATGTCACCGCTGGCATCCGCCGCTCCATAGGGGAGACTGGAGGGCCTGACCGGGTCCACCAGAAAAACTGACAGGCGGACCTGATCGGACAGCCCTTGTGAAAGGGCCCTAATGGCTCGTACACACTATCCGAATATCGTAGGACAGATCGCACAACCTTTTTCGCTTAATAGTCGCAAGTAGAAATTGAATAGGTAAATAAAGTCAAAGGAAAATTGTATTGTATTTTCAAACGACAACTATACTGACTAAACGAAAAATCGGGCAATCTGGTATCGTACAAGGAAAACTTTTGTGCTTGTCCAGTCGAATTAATATCGGATGAACTGTCATGATCGGCTCTCGAAAGTAGTGTACACACAATCCGAAAATCATACGATTCTTCCTCGGACGACAGTTTTCGTACGATATTTGTACGGCGGGCCATAAGGCTTGGCGGCAACGCTCAATGCCAGGCGGCAGTTACCAAAGCAAACTAAATTATAGGATGTACAAAAAAACTAAAAAAAAAGTGATAATGATCTAGAACTGCCCCAGGCGATCACTTTTCCAAAATATGGGATCCAGTTTTGGGCATCAAAAACTAAAAATGGATGCTTGGAGAGCAGGAGACTTGGGGAGGATTCAAAGGTGGGAAATTTTGGGATGAGAAAATGTACTTCCAGCAAAAGATTTGTAAAATTAGGTGCATTTAGTCTGTGGGAAAAAAAAATTCCAATAGACTTTCCTTAGCAAACAGAAGATCTGCTTTTTTTTTTTTTTTGCCAGACATCCGGTTAAAAAAAAAAAAACACTAAGCTTGGCCTTCAACACTTCTGGGAGGCATGGGTGATGCCCAAAGCTTAATTGGGTTATATTTTACCCCATCAGGTTTCACTTCTACCCTAATTAACATGATTCAAAAACTAGTTAGTTTTACCCTAAAAGGGAAATTCAGCTTTAAGTCCTCCTCCCACCACCCAACTAACACTTTTGGGCTTTTTTTTGGGGGGGGGGGGGGTGCTAGTACCCAGTTTTGTTAGGCACCTACTCCCCCTCTTCCAGTTGAGTGGCTTAGACCTGGGAGGAGTTATGCAAATATAAAAATGCCTTGGTTGATGGGTATCAGACTGGAGAAGTGGGCGGTCCAAGGCAGGCAGTATTTGAATGGCAATGCCCACATGTGATGGCGAACCTCCATGATAGAAAGAACTGAAATCCAATGAATGAGAGGGGCAGGCCAGGCCAAGGACAATCAGGCTGGGAGGGGGGTCTAGATGATGTTGGACGTCCTTCCAGCCAGAAAATGAGGCAGACTGTCAGCTTCTAATGCGCATTGTGAGAAGCTCACAGTGTTCAGTGAAATCAGAGTATTAGTCCAGGAGAAGGGCCTCTACCACTGTGCAAAGCTAAAGGGAAGGCTGGAGGTCAGTTTTAAATGTGAAAGTCTTTTTTTTCTATTTTACTTGCCCCTGGTGATCCTACCACTTCCTGTTTTAAGACGACAGCGCTCTCACTGTTACCCCTTCTACAGTGCCTCTGGAAAGTATTCACAACGCTTCACTTTTTCCACATTTTATTACGTTACAGCCTTATTCCAAAATGGATTAAATTCATTATTTTCCTCAAAATTCTACATACAATACCCCATAATGACAAAGTGAAAGAAGTTTTTTGAAATCTATGGAAATGTATTAAAAATATAAAACCTCAAGTTCCATCAGGTTGGATGGGGAGTGTCGGTGCACAGCCATTTTCAGATATCTCCAGAGACGTTCAATTGGGTTCAAGTCTGGGCTCTGGCTGGGTTACTCAAGGACAGTCACAGAGTTGTTCCATAGCCACTCCTTTGTTATCTTGGCTGTGTGCTTAGGGTCATTGTCCTGCTGATGAACCTTCACCCAAGTCTGAGGTCCAGAGCGCTCTGGAGCAGGTTTTCATCAAGGATGTCTCTGCACATTGCTGCATTTATCTTTCCCTCAATCCTGACTAGTCTCCCAGTTCCTGCCGCTGACAAACATCCCCACAGCATGATGTTGCCACCACCATGCTTCACTGTAGGGATGGTATTGGCCAGGTGATGAGTGGTGCCTGGTTTCTTCCAGACATGATACTTGCCATTCAGGCCAAAGAGTTAAATCTTTGTTTCATATAGGTCTCATGGTCTAAGAGTCCTTCAGGTGCCTTTTACTAAGGAGTGGCTTCCGTCTGGCCACTCTACCATACAGGCCTGATTGGTGGACTGCTACAGAGATGGTTGTTCTTCTGGAAGGTTCTCCTCTCTCCACAGAAAAGCTGGTCAGATTGACCATCAGGTTCTTGGTCACCTCACTGACTAAGGCCCTTCTCCCCGGATCACTTGGTTTGGCCAGGCGGCCCGCTCTAGGAAGAATCCCAGTGGATTCCAAACGTCTTCCATTTACAGATGATGGAGGCCACTGTGCTCATTAAACCTTCAATGCTGCAAAAAAAATTCTGTACCATTCCACGGATCTGTGCCTCCATACAATCCCGCTTCAGAGGAATACAGGCAATTCCTTGGACTTCATGGCTTGGTTTGTGCTCTGACATGCACTGTTAACTGTGGGACCTTTATATAGACAGGTGTGTGCCTTTCCAAATCATGTCCAACCAACTGAATTTACCACAGGTGGGCTCCAATCAAGTTGTAGAAACATCTTAAGGATAATCAGCAGAAACAGGACGCACCTGAGCTCAAATCTGAGTATCATGGCAAAGGCTGTGAATACTTACATATATGTGAGTTTTTCGTGTTTTATTTTTCTTTTACGTTGTCATTATGGGCTATTGTTTGTAGAATTTTGAGGAAACTAAATGAGTTTGATCCATTTTGGAATAAGGCTGTAACAGAACAAAATGTGGAAAAAGTCAAGCGCTGTAAATACTTCCCAGATGCTCGGTATAAAAGGAGCAGCACTGTTACCCTAAAACAGAAAATTAAGCAAAAATCAAGCAAGCTAAAAATATAAGAAAGCAAAGTATGAATTCCCTTGCAGAGGAGTGACTACAACTACAGAACCCTTTGGGGGTCATCACGACGGCTCGGAAATGAGCAAGTCGGAAATGATGGCCTCCGTACTTTCTCAGCATGGGTTTCCTTTAAGAAGCAGTGTTCTAGTTTGCAGAAAGGTGACATGAAGAACACAAAGAGAACTTTGGCGTATCTAAGGCACCAACTTCTTGTGAGTCGCCATGGCAACTGGAACACCCAGTCACTGTTATGGAACAGAAGTGCCGCCGTTTAACGCTTTGTCTGCAGCCGTTCCAAGGTTTGCTTTTTTTTTCCCCCTTTTTTTTTACATTCAAACGTTCAGAGGGGAAATAATCGGCATGCAGCTCCGGAGCACGCACTATGGCTGTCTGAGTTATTATTGTCTCTCTTCTAGAAAAGGTCCTTCAGGAGGAGAGAGGAAAATTTAACTGGTTCTTCTATAGTGTAATCAATGAGACAATTAAGAGTCCGTTCCTATGGCAACTAATGGCATTGCGGAAGCTGAGCGGGGTCGAGGCTCAAACTATGAGAACATACATGATACAGAATCAATGTATTATATATTGTCACGCTCCGGCTGCCGGGGTTGTGTATACAGTACTTGTCCCCTTGGTCTCTTCCCTACACATGGTGAGGGACTTCAAGGCTGAGGACTGTAATAGAGAAAACATTTTGTTTTCTCAGATATTAATTCCTGTCCTGGGTCATGGAGTCCGGAGACTTTGTAGAGCTTTAAATGGGATAAACCTCCATATTGCCAAGTCCATACATTAGCTAGTAGCTGGATCTCTTTATTAGTTTCAGCTGTTCACAGGCCTTTATATATGTGATCTGCCTGATGCTCGGGGCTCTCCTTCTATCCTTTATATATGTGATCTGATGATCAGAACTCTCCCTCTCCTTTATATATGTGATCTGATGATCAGAAACTCTCCCTCTCCTTTATATATGTGATCTGATGATCAGAACTCTCCCTCTCCACTATATATGTGATCTGATGATCAGAACTCTCCCTCTCCTTTATATATGTCATCTGATAATCAGAACTCTCCCTCTCCTCTATATATGTGATCTGATGATCAGAACTCTCCCTCTCCTTTATATATGTGATCTGATGATCAGAACTCTCCCTCTCCTTTATATATGTGATCTGATGATCAAAACTCTCCCTCTCCACTATATATGTGATCTGATGATCAGAACTCTCCCTCTCCACTATATATGTGATCTGATGATCAGAACTCCCCCTCTCCTTTATATATGTGATCTGATGATCAGAACTCTCCCTCTCCTTTATATATTTGATCTGATGATCAGAAATCTCCCTCTCCTTTACATATGTGATCTGATGATCAGAACTCTCCCTCTCCTTTATATATGTGATCTGATGATCAGAACTCTCCCTCTCCTTTATATATGTGATCTGATGATCAGAACTCTCCCTCTCCTCTATATATGTGATCTGATGATCAGAACTCTCCCTCTTCCTCTATATATGTGATCTGATGATCAAAACTCTCCCTCTCCACTATATATGTGATCTGATGATCAGAACTCCCCCTCTCCTTTATATATGTGATCTGATGATCAGAACTCTCCCTCTCCTTTATATATGTGATCTGATGATCAGAACTCTCCTTCTCCTTTATATATGTGATCTGATGATCAGAACTCTCCCTCTCTATATATGTGATCTGATGATCAGAATTCTCCCTCTCCTTTATATATGTCATCTGATAATCAGAACTCTCCCTCTCCTCTATATATGTGATCTGATGATCAGAACTCTCCCTCTCCTTTATATATGTGATCTGATGATCAGAACTCTCCCTCTCCTTTATATATGTGATCTGATGATCAAAACTCTCCCTCTCCACTATATATGTGATCTGATGATCAGAACTCTCCCTCTCCACTATATATGTGATCTGATGATCAGAACTCCCCCTCTCCTTTATATATGTGATCTGATGATCAGAACTCTCCCTCTCCTTTATATATTTGATCTGATGATCAGAACTCTCCCTCTCCTTTACATATGTGATCTGATGATCAGAACTCTCCCTCTCCTTTATATATGTGATCTGATGATCAGAACTCTCCCTCTCCTTTATATATGTGATCTGATGATCAAAACTCTCCCTCTCCACTATATATGTGATCTGATGATCAGAACTCCCCCTCTCCTTTATATATGTGATCTGATGATCAGAACTCTCCCTCTCCTTTATATATGTGATCTGATGATCAGAACTCTCCTTCTCCTTTATATATGTGATCTGATGATCAGAACTCTCCCTCTCTATATATGTGATCTGATGATCAGAATTCTCCCTCTCCTTTATATATGTGATCTGATGATCAGAACTCTCCCTCTCCTTTATATATGTGATCTGATGATCAGAACTCTCCCTCTCCTTTATATATGTGATCTGATGATCAGAACTCTCCCTCTCCTTTATATATGTGATCTGATGATCAGAAACTCTCCCTCTCCACTATATATGTGATCTGATGATCAGAACTCTCCCTCTCCTTTATAAATGTCATCTGATAATCAGAACTCTCCCTCTCCTCTATATATGTGATCTGATGATCAGAACTCTCCCTCTCCTTTATATATGTGATCTGATGATCAGAACTCTCCCTCTCCTTTATATATGTGATCTGATGATCAAAACTCTCCCTCTCCACTATATATGTGATCTGATGATCAGAACTCTCCCTCTCCACTATATATGTGATCTGATGATCAGAACTCTCCCTCTCCACTATATATGTGATCTGATGATCAGAACTCCCCCTCTCCTTTATATATGTGATCTGATGATCAGAACTCTCCCTCTCCTTTATATATTTGATCTGATGATCAGAACTCTCCCTCTCCTTTACATATGTGATCTGATGATCAGAACTCTCCCTCTCCTTTATATATGTGATCTGATGATCAGAACTCTCCCTCTCCTTTATATATGTGATCTGATGATCAAAACTCTCCCTCTCCACTATATATGTGATCTGATGATCAGAACTCTCCCTCTCCACTATATATGTGATCTGATGATCAGAACTCCCCCTCTCCTTTATATATGTGATCTGATGATCAGAACTCTCCCTCTCCTTTATATATGTGATCTGATGATCAGAACTCTCCTTCTCCTTTATATATGTGATCTGATGATCAGAACTCTCCCTCTCTATATATGTGATCTGATGATCAGAATTCTCCCTCTCCTTTATATATGTGATCTGATGATCAGAACTCTCCCTCTCCTTTATATATGTGATCTGATGATCAGAACTCTCCCTCTCCTTTATATATGTGATCTGATGATCAGAACTCTCCCTCTCTATATATGTGATCTGATGATCAGAATTCTCCCTCTCCTTTATATATGTGATCTGATGATCAGAACTCTCCCTCTCCTTTATATATGTGATCTGATGATCAGAACTCTCCTTCTCCTTTATATATGTGATCTGATGATCAGAACTCTCCCTCTCTATATATGTGATCTGATGATCAGAATTCTCCCTCTCCTTTATATATGTGATCTGATGATCAGAATCTCCCTCTCCTTTATATATGTGATCTGATGATCAGAACTCTCCCTCTCCTTTATATATGTGATCTGATGATCAGAACTCTCCCTCTCCTTTATATATGTGATCTGATGAGAAGAATGGCAAGAAAAAAGCCATTGTTGAACGAAAACCATATGAAGTCCTGTTTGCAAGAAGCCATGTGGGGGACAAAGGAAACGTGAAATAAGGTGCTCTGGTCAGATGGGGCAAAAATTGAACTTTCTGGCCTAAAAGCAAAACCCGATTTGTGACGGAAAACTAATACTGCACATTATCCAGAACACACCACCCCCCCCCCCCCCCCGGGAAACATGGTGGTGGCAGCCTCATATTGTGTGTCTGCTTATTTTCAGTAGGTAAGGAAAGCTGGTTAGAGTTGATGGGAAGATGGATGGAGCCAAATACAGGGCAATCTTAGAATAAAACCTGTTAGAGTCTGCAAAGGATTTGAGACCGGGGTGGAGGTTCACCTTCCAGCCGGACAACGACCCGAAACATACAACCAGAGCTACAATAAAATGGTTTCGATCAAAGTATATTCATGTGTTAGAATGGCCCAGTCAAAGTCCAGACCTAAATCCCATTGAGAATTATTGCAAAACTTGAAAATTGCTGTTCGCAGACGCTCTCCATCCAATCTGACAGAGGTTGAGATATTTTGCAAAGAAGAACGGGCAACAATGACCCTCTCTAGATGTGCAAAGCTGGTAGAGATATCACCAAAAAGACTTGGGGCGAAAGGTGGTTCTACAAAGTATTGACTCAGGGGGGGCTGAATACAAACGCACGGCACGCTTTTCACATATTTATTTGTAAAAAATGTTGATAACAATTTATCATTTTCCTGCCACTTCACAATTATGTGCCACTTTGAGTTGGTCTATCACAAAAAATCCCAATAAAATACATTTACATTTTTGGTTGCGACATGACAAAATGTGGAAAATTTCAAGGAGTGTGAATATTTTGTCAAGGCACTGTATATAAAAGTATATATTTTTTCAAGCTCCCCATCCCAAGACAGCTATATAGCAATGTCAGATAGATCAGTTAGTCATCCCCGGATAAATGGCACATTATTGGTTTTCTGACAAGGAAGGAATTTGAGCTTCTGCAGGGAAAGATCTTCAAGTGACGATAATCCCTCAGTTTTTTTTAAAGTGAATTCTAGATATGGATATTTTATACATTGTTGGTGCAGCTTGGAGCAATGTAACCTTGCATATACCATACTTGTGGGATCCCTCTAGAAGCTGGAAATCGATGTAGTAGACACCCCCAACTCCAGTGAGCTTCACTAGCTTCTGGGTCCCATGCCGAGAAGCTAGCCTACTGCATTGTGAACAAAGGAGGTTGGCTACCCAGCATCGGCGCCATTGAAAAGGTGAATTGCGTTTACAGAATGAACGCAAAGCATTGTCCAAATTGGATGAGGTGGAGTGGTGACATCACTCTCTCAGCTTTAGCCAATCAGATCGCTTCGCATTCCTTCCATCAATGCAAAAATATTCTCTGAATGGTGGCCACGCCTATATGACAATATGGCATTAAACTACCGTGAGCCATTTATTGCCTATTTTTATGCAGAGGTTTAAAAAAAAAAAAAAAAAAAAAAAGCTGAGGGTTTCATTCTATTTTAAAGTATATAAACCCCAACAATGAACTTCTCCTATTTGCTTCTTATTGGTTCTTTAAATTTGGCGTTTTTATCACATTTATTTCATAAATGTTGATCCTGCCAGTAGTGACCCCCTAACATACTTTGCACTCCGTCACGGAACGTCCAACAATCTGCTTGCGTGCTTCCGTCATATACCACTTCCTCCAGTCTGAATATAGATATTACAGCCACTTGCAACCAAGAACTAAGCAGGACTCGTTTTGGCCACTGAACTGGAACATGAAATGTTTATTTGAACAAAGGCACATAGAGATATACACTCGGGGGACCATAGCTTTGCATAATGAAACAGGGCGGGGTAGACTTTACCTCCACCAGTAGCATGACACAGTTGTATTCAAACTTCTCATCAGTAGACTGTCTTTGGGAGGGGCTGTTGGAGAAATCCCCTCCCCCACAGCTAATCCACAGAGACATATACATCCCATAATAGGTTGCTCCCAAGGCAGACAGACACATTAGAACAATGGGATACAGCCACACCTCAAACGATCTAGTAAAGAGTCTACAATAGTATATGAGACATTTTTTTATATATATATATATATATATATATATATATATATATATATATATATATATATATATATATATATAAACACACTCATATACGCACACAGTTGTGCTCATAAGTTTACATACCCTGGCAGAATTTATGATTTCTTGGCCATTTTTCAGAGAATATGAATAACACAAAAACTTTTCTTTCACTCAAGGTTAGTGTTTGGCGGAAGCCATTTATTATCAATCAATTGTTTTTACTCTTTTTAAATCATAATGGCAAAAGAAACGACCCAAATGGCCCGATCAAAAGTTTGCATACCCTGATAATTGTGGCCTGATAACGTGCACACAAATTGACACAAAGGGGTTTGAATGGCTATTAAAGGTAACCATCCTCATCTGTGATCTGTTTTCTTATAATTAGTGTGTATATAAAGGGTCAATGAGTTTCTGGACTCCTGACAGACCCTTGCATCTTTCACCCAGTGCTGCACTGACATTTCTGGATTCTGAGTCATGGAGAAAGTAAAAGAATTGTCAAAGGATCTGCGGGAAAAGGTAGTTGAACTGTATAAAACAGGAAATGGAAAGAAAAAAGATAAAAAAGATATCCAAGGAATTGAAAATGCCAATCAGCAGTGTTCAAACTCTAATCAAGAAGTGGAAAATGAGGGGTTCTGCTGAAACCACAGTCAGGTAGACTAACTAAAATTTCAGCCACAACTGCCAGGAAAATTGTTTGGGTTGAAAAGAAAAACCCCACAAATAACTTCAGGAGAAATACAGGACTCTCTGAAAACATGGGGTGAGGCTGTTTCAAGATGCACAATAAGGATGCACTTGAAGAAAGATGAGCTGCATGGTTGAGTCGCCAGAGAAAGCCATTACTACGCAAATTCCACAAAGTATCCGGCTTACAATCAGTGGTGTATTTAGGTTTTGTGCTGCCCTTGGCCACACTAAACTTATGTACCCCTTAATTTAAATATGACCCACCCCTTCCTGACAATGTAACACCCCTTCCTGTTTAAGACCTGCCCTGCCATCTGTAAACCACACTCCTTCCTATTTAGGCTCTACCTGTTCCTTAGAGCCCCACTGCTTCCTCTTTGTACATTAAAAGTGGGCACAAAGTGCAGCCTCATCAGTGCCCATCAAGGCAGCCTCATTAGTACCCATCAGCACAGCCTTAGCAGTGCCCATTAATGCAGCATCACCAATGCCCATCAGCGCAGCCTCATCAGTGCAGCTTCATCAGTGCCTATCAATGCAGCCTCATCAGTGCCCATCAATGCAGTCTCACCAGTGCCCATCAGTACAGCTTCATCAGTGCAGCCTCACCAGTGCCCATCAGTACAGCCTCACCAGTACGCAATAAGGGTCTCCAACTGCATTCTAAACATAACAGACTGCAGTTCCTCTTTAAGCACCTGTTCGCATCGGGCCAATTTGACAGCAATGGCACCATCTGAATTGGTGTGACGCCGACTTTGCGGTGCTGCGCTGATTCCCAAAAGTACTTCCTGTACTACTTTTGGTGACTTCGGGAGTCGATTTGTTTAGACATCTGTGCATGAACCCGCACAGATGTCTGTCAAATCGCCCCCCGAAGTGAGACTGCATTGCCTGTATGAAATCATGTGAGTTCCGTTGAACCCACATGATTTCTAACCCCCATCAGTGTGAACCTGGGCTTAATGTAGTCAGTAGGATGGGTAATAAAATCCAGACTGATCTATGATCAGAAATTACACTTTTCATATGCCAGAAGGCAGTATTAGCCATACAGGTAGCTATGAAAGTCAAATATACAAGTCAACACTAAGGGCACTTTCACACTGGGGCGTTGACGGTACAGTGAGGGAAAGAGTGGGAAAGGCAGAGGTTCAGAAACTCACAGAGGATGTTACAAGGAAGCAGAAAAGCAGAATCCATGAGGAGCTGTTTGGGGAAACATCCATTTCGATTCTAAAGTGTCCATGGAGCCTTGGGACCGAGAGTCGGGGACCCCGCATCAGATCGGCTTGTCCCCCACCTGTGCACAGCGTCTGATCCAGACCTCATAGGATCTTGAGCCTTTCTGATCCATTGTCGTACGACGTGTGTCCATCCCAGTTGGTAAGAGTATTTATTTACTTACCTTCGAAGTGTGGCTGAGAGTGACTACAGACAATCTGTTTCCTGTCCCCATTGGTTCGGTGTCACCTCAACAGCAACAGCCTTTTCCCTTCACAATTTTGTGGACTGTTGCTCTGCGTTTGATTTATACACCAATTGTGTTCTAGAACATTTATCATTGTTTTTCACACACAATCTGTTTCCCTTATATACATACTGCATTTAGACATATGCATTATTTCACTTCACTGTGTACACTGCGCTACACTGTTGTTCCACTAGTCATGTTTGTTTGTGCGTTAGCAGCTCTTTTCACTTTTATTTGACTCATTTATGTTTTAGCGCAGTCTTTTCCCCGCAACGTTGGCAGTAAAGCCCACCATTTTTAGAGCTTTTCAGCCGCTAGCGGGGTGCTTTTAACCCCCACTGGTGGCAGAAAAAGGGTTAAAAGCACCCGCAAAGTGTTTCTGCAGCAGCAATTTGCCGGCACTGCCCATTGATTTCAATGGGCAGGGGTGCTTTAGGAGCAGTGTTGTACACCGCTTCTAAAGTACCTCAAAGAAGCTGCTTGGAGGACTTTTTTGAGCGTCCCTGCCAGCGCATCGCCCCAGTGTGAAAACGCTCGGGCTTTCACACAGGAGTGAGAGGAGAGGCGCTTTGTAGGCGCTATTTTTAGCGCTATAGCGCCTATAAAGCGCCTCAGTGTGAAAGTAGCCTAAGGTGTTAAATGCAATTGATTCCAGAAGCACCAGCCTGCAGATATTGAGCTGTAAAGAGTTAACCATATATGTAAGCAGCAGTGTATATGTGACCACTGATGTAGAGAAGCAAAGCGCAGTCCTCCCCTAGCACCAAGGACACAGAAGGTTAATTATCAGTCATCTATATTTCAGATAACGGGGATAGGGGAAATAAAGTGAAAGCAGAGGTGTGTAAGTAGAGACATTGAGGAGGCTCAGTATCTTGCTTTCATTCCCTCCAGGGCATGCAGAATGTAGCTGGGTCTGCCAGCTGAAGCCACAATCCTGCCGATCTAGAGGCTCCACCTGCACCTGGAGTCACAACACAGGAGGCTGACCAGTTCCCTCTCTGCTCTCCTGTCTGTTCAGAGTTCATTGTGCTCTATGTGAGAGACGCTCCAATAGGGAATGGTCTAAAAGCCCCCCTCCCCGCGCACCAAGTGCTGCTCAAGGCCTCGGCCTTGTCTGCCTAGGACAGAATACAGCACTGCTTACAATATGCCAAACAGCACAGAGACAAGCCTCAAACCTTCTCTCATTTGGAGTGATGAGACCAAAATTTAGCTTTTTGGCCACAACCATAAACGCCACATTTGGAGAGAATAAACAAGGCCCTTGATGAAAGGTACAATATTCCTACTGTGAAACACGGAGGTGGATCGCTGATGTTTTGGGGATGTGTGAGCTACAAAGACACAGGAAATTTGGTCAAAATTGATGGCAAGATGAATGCAGTATGTTATCAAAAAATACTGGAGGAACATTTGCATTCATCAGCCAGGAAGCTGCGCATGGGATGTACTTGGACATTCCAACATGACAATGATCCAAAAGCACAAGGCCAAGTCGACCTGTCATCGGCTACAGCAGAATAAAGTGAAGGTTCTTGGGTGGCCATCTCAGTCTCCTGACCTCAATATCAGAGGAGATCTCAAATGTGGAGTTCATGCAAGACAGTCCAAGAATTTACAGGAACTGGAGGCTTTTTGCCAAGAGGAATGGGCAGCTTTACCATCTGAGAAGATAAAGAACCTCATCCACAAATACCACAAAAGACTTCAAGCTGTCATTGATGTTAAAGAGGAAGTAAACCCTAATGGGTTTACTTCCTCGTTGTCTCCCTGCAAAGGTAAAGCATAATGGACTACTATACATTATGTGTCACTTAGCTGACACAGGAGCCAGCGATGTCACCGCTGTCCCCTGAAGTCCGGAGCATCCATCTTCTTCCGGGTATCGCTGCTCTGGCCACTCACAGCGCCGGAGCGGCGATGACGTCTCTCCCGCACATGCGCACGGGAGCCGCCACTAACGGCATATTGATAGTGCGCCTGCGTGCCGCTGTCTTTTAGTAAATATCTCCTAAACCGATATTTCTTGGACCTACAGGTAAGTCTTAATCTAGGCTTACCTGTAGGTCAAAGTGGTTTGTAAGGGTTTACAACCACTTTAAAGGGGGCAATACACGGTATTAAGAAGTGGGATATGTAAACTTTAGATCAGGGTCATTTGGGCAGTTTTTGTTGCCATTATGATTTAAAAGGAGTAAACACAGCTGATTGATAATAAATGGCTTCAGCCAAACACTAACCATGAGTGAAAGAAATTTCTCGTATCATCATTCATATTCTCTGAAAAATGGCCAAGAAATCATAAATTCTGCCAGGGTATGTAAATGTATGAGCACAACTGTGTATATATATATATATATATATACACACACACACACACACATATATATATATTATATATACACACACAAAATTCCAGTATGGTTGTACAGGCTAACTAGTGCAGATCAGACTGGGGTTCTCAGTCACTCTGTGCCCCTAAAAGACACAGGGTAACTTACACATAGAAGGGGCCAGGGGAGATGGACAAGGAGATTCCAGTGCTCTCCAAGGTAAGCTGGGTTCCACAAGCCCCCCACCCAAAGCGGCTCCCCTCACACACTCTGTCTATGCCATACTGAAATCTTAAGCAACGCTATAAGCCTTTCCCAGTTAGTTTCTGCAGACCTTGGGACACAGCCCCCTAAGGACAGTGGGACTTGTTCTGTAGCTTTAATACATTTCTAGTCCCACAATAACAAACCCTGCTCCACCAAGGGTACAGCGCAGTAAATTAGCGCTGTCACCCTAAGATAGGAAGTTTGTTTCTGCAAGATCCCCAGGTGAAAAAGAAAAACACTGAACATAGAAAACAAACACGGCCACTGCCTGGTAAACTGCAATATTACATTTTTGTTTTTTCAATCATTTGCTTTCTTTAAAATTATCCTTGATGATCTTGCCATGAAGATCCTCACTCAGAAACTCTGTTAATTGATGAAGACACAATGTCCCCATCTCTCAATTGCATTTCGGTGTGGTCACCCTGTCACACAGATTTCTGATGATGACTACAAGTTCACTACAATTCATGGTTCACTGTCATCTCCATTGTGAAGCCTGCCCCTGGAATTGGCCATGCTACCATCATCTGCAGTGCATGTAGACAGGAAGTAGCTGCAAATAGGCACTTAAATTCAACAAAGAATGAAAAAAAATGTTTTTTGGGGGGTTTTTTCGCTGAATATCTTGCACAGAGTTAAATAAATGACATTCCGTTAGGTCTACTTTAAGGAAATATTTACTTTTGCAGGAGCCATGGGGGTCACCTGAAATTACTAATCCTCAGGTCTATAGAGTATTAATAGCACAACAAGTACAATTCCTGCCTTTCCAGTTCCAAAGCTGTGCTGGGATTTATAAAGCCAATATCGCCAACGCTTCCAGACAAAAAGCTCCATGTGTGTCTAGCCGATAATCCTTTCATTAATGATTCAGCAAGCTTCATTCCTTGCTTGTAGGAGATTAGCCGACTTTAAGACACCACTGTTTACATTTCAAACAAGCAAACTAACAAGTTGCAAAGTGTGATAAGCATCAGTTATCAGCTTTGTAAAGAGGTCAGATCACTGATACTGGTCCCCAACCTGAAAAGGTGTTGCCAGGCATATCAACTGAGGCCCATTTTATAAAGGTAGTGGAACATCTGCCTCAGGTCAACTAATAGACTCAAAGCTTGACTATACCCAATTTCAGAAAAGTTAACATTTTAGTAAGTTCTTATTTCTCTTTTTAGCCCTAGTGGAGATTTTCCTTCACTTCTTGTCCCTGTTTCACCCAAACCAACAATGGAAGTAATGGTGGTCACCAGAACAGAAAGGCATGGACAGCACTAAGGAGTTCTGAGCCTTCACCCCCACTACTCCGTAATTTTTCTAAGCCTTCACCCCATCACATCATTCTTCTAAGCCTTCACCCCACCACAGCATTCTTCTTCTAAGCCTTCACCCCACCACAGCATTCTTCTTCAAAGCCTTCACCCCACCACAGCATTCTTCTTCAAAGCCTTCACCCCACCACATCATTCTTCTAAGCCTTCACCCCACCACAGCATTCTTCTTCTAAGCCTTCACCCCACCACAGCATTCTTCTAAGCCTTCACCCCACCACAGCATTCTTCTTCAAAGCCTTCACCCCACCACAGCATTCTTCTTCTAAGCCTTCACCCCACCACAGCATTCTTCTTCTAAGCCTTCACCCCACCACAGCATTCTTCTTCTAAGCCTTCACCCCACCACAGCATTCTTCTTCAAAGCCTTCACCTCACCGCACCATTCTTCTTCAAAGCCTTCACCCCACCGCACCATTCTTCTAAGCCTTCACCCCATCGCACCATTCTTCTAAGCCTTCACCCCATCGCACCATTCTTCTAAGCCTTCACCCCATCGCACCATTCTTCCAAGCCTTCACCCCACCGCACCATTCTTCTAAGCCTTCACCCCATCGCACCATTCTTCTAAGCCTTCATCCCACCACAGCATTCTTCTTCCAAGCCTTCACCCCACCACAGCATTCTTCTTCTAAGCCTTCACCCCACCACAGCATTCTTCTTCTAAGCCTTCACCCCACCACAGCATTCTTCTTCTAAGCCTTCACCCCACCACAGCATTCTTCTAAGCCTTCACCCCATCGCACCATTCTTCTAAGCCTTCACCCCATCGCACCATTCTTCTAAGCCTTCACCCCATCGCACCATTCTTCTAAGCCTTCACCCCATCGCACCATTCTTCTAAGCCTTCACCCCATCGCACCATTCTTCCAAGCCTTCACCCCACCGCACCATTCTTCTAAGCCTTCACCCCATCGCACCATTCTTCTAAGCCTTCATCCCACCACAGCATTCTTCTTCCAAGCCTTCACCCCACCACAGCATTCTTCTTCTAAGCCTTCACCCCACCACAGCATTCTTCTTCTAAGCCTTCACCCCACCACAGCATTCTTCTTCTAAGCCTTCACCCCACCACAGCATTCTTCTAAGCCTTCACCCCATCGCACCATTCTTCTAAGCCTTCACCCCACCGCACCATTCTTCTAAGCCTTCACCCCACCGCACCATTCTTCTAAGCCTTCACCCCTCCGCAGCATTCTTCTAAGGATTCACCCCAGCACTCCATTCTTCTTCTAAGCCTTCACCTCCACCACACCATTCTTCTAAGTCTTAACCCCCACTACTCCATTCTTGTTATAATCCTTCACCCCCATCACTCCATTCTTCTCCTAAGCCTTCACCCCACTACTCCACTCTTGTCCAAACAGGAAGAAAAATCCCCCTAAAATGGGCCTAGGAAACAATATAACAAAAAAAAATGATCAGTACAATAATCACCACACAAGAAATGAAAAATTCCAAGTATATTTTTTCATCATGTGTCTAAGTGCTCATGCACACGGAGGTTTTAAAAAACTGGCTGCAAAGTTAGCTCCGATGCCTGGAAAAATTGTTGTTAAAAACTTGATTTTTACCGCGTTTTGCATTGGCGTTTTTGCGCGTTTTTTAGCGTTAGCGTTAAGTAGCGTTTTTTAAGAAACACATCTCTTGGCTATAGCACTCAGAAAACAAACGTTTTCCCGCGATTCGCGTTTTTACAGCTCTAGCTCCACGCCACGGAACGCACTGGTCCTGGGTTTTTTTTACAGCTTAAAAACGCCTATGCCATTTGCAGCTCAAAAACGCCTAGGTGGGCATGAAGCCATAGACTAACATGGACAGCCCTTTTTAAGCTGCAAAAAAAGCTCAAAAAAGTGGCTGTAAAAACGTCCGTGTGCATGAGGCCTAAAGATAAAGAAAATCCAGTGTGCTTTAGGGAATGTAGGGTTCCCACTTCATCAGGGCCATCATAGAGTTAACTAATTCTGTTCGAAAGCGCTGTTACATGAATGGGATCCCAGACGTACTAAACAGGCCTCATTACAATATGTAAAAAAATTTCCCCTGAATCACATTCACAGCTTGAATTTTCTTCTTTCAAGAAAATTTCCCATCTTGCTTCTTTGAACTTGCTCACAACTAAGATCAAATACAAACTTCTATTTGACCTCACTTAGGCTCGATTCACATCTTTGCATGTTGCTTTTGAGCGTTTCTGCAGTGCATTTTGCGGCGTATGATGAGTTTTGGACACAGGAGTCATCAGCTGTCAGGGGGCTTTCCGCTGAATGTAAAAAAAAAAAAAAAAAAAATTCCAGCTTTGCGCCCCCCACACCAAAGCACCTTGCCCCCATGTCGATGGAGACAAGGGCATCTTCCCGACAAGCCTTGCCGGGTGGTTGTCGGGGTCTGCGGGCGGGGGGCTTATCGGAATCTGGAAGCCCCCTTTAAGAAGGGGGCCCCCAGATCCCTGCCCGCCCATGTGAATGAGTATGGGGAACGTTGTACCTCTACCCATTCACCACAAAAAAGTAGTGTAGTGTTAAAAAATACAGTAGACAGATTTTGACAAGTCTTATTAAAAATATATTTTTTCTTCTCCGCTTATTCCCCTAGTCTTCCTTCATCTTCTCCCGCATATTCCCCCTACGGGCTTCTCCTTCTTCCGCTCTTCTTCGCTCTTATGTCTTCTTTGTCCGGTTGTGTTCTGCCTCTGCCGCCGCTCCCTCCTGATGACCCTCCTCCCGTGCTGCGTCTTGCTGATCTGTTTGCGCGGATGTCGAGCATTTCTTAGAGCACGATGGGGGGCGTGGTAATCGGATTAAGTCATCTGGAGGCCCCACCCATTGTGACGTCACACAGGCCCATCATGCCCCAACATGTGACATCACAAGGGGTGGGGCCTCCAGATGACATAATCCAATGGCCCCATCCCCTTCGCTATCTAAGAAACGCTTGACATCGGTGAAGACAGATCAGCGGGACTTTATTTTTTTCACAATTTTTTTATTTTTTTTAGCTGCAATTTTTTTATTTTTACATTCAGCTGGAAGCCCGCTGACAGCTGATAACTCATTGGCTGTTAAGAATGCTTCCAAGCCACCTCCTTAGCAAACAGCTATATACAATGTAAAAAAAAAAAAAAAAGAAAAACGTAAATTGCGTCAAAATCGTGGTAAAAACGTGGCACTTGCGTTTTGGATGCGGGTCTATTGAAGTCTATTACATGCAAAACGCTGCATTTTGCAGGAAAAAAAGTCCGTGACCCTTTCCAAAAACGCAGCGGCACAAAAATGCATCGATGTGCACATGTTCCATAGGAACCCATGTTAAAAAATGTCCCTGCATTTTTGCAAATTGCATCAAAAAACGCATTATATATAGAGCCTAACCATCAGAAAATCAAACAAAAGTTCCAGAAATTAACTCTAGTTATCAGCTCTGGAATTTATTTGATCTTCAGGTTAGAAAACATACTGGTAGAGCGGCTTTCTCAAAACCAGATGCTGTAGCATGATCTGCAGTTCAACTACTTTAGTACTTCACTTTAACTTTCTAATCTGCGTGCTTGTTCCAGATAAATGCTTTAGAAAGCATGGAAGACAGACAACCAGAGATCTAGTATTCCCAAAGGATGGTCAGCATTAGTAGCCCCTATATTTCTTTTAGGTTTTCTTTAAACCACCTGCACACCTTACACAGTGGCTGGATGTCCCTGTTAGACCCATCGGCTGATAAAGCTTCGTAATGAAAGATCTTTGTAAGTTCACATTAACATCTATGGAGGAGGGAGGGTTGCGGGCCTCGGCCTGTCTCCGGGGAAACAATAGAAATGTTCCAATCCTTTTTTGCTTGAGCAAGCTCGGCCAGGGTTGAACAAAGTTGAACAAACGTTCCTTGATCTGAAAATAAATAACGTACGGTCTGACGACACCTTTAGGGCAACCATGGCCGTGTTCGTAAGGGGAGATGTCTGCCTGTCCTCCGACATGTCTACTGGGCCCCAAGACTCACATTCACCTAGGCTCCTGTCCACCAATTACTGTGGGGGGGGGGGGAGCAAATTGGGGCTTTGACCCTCTTCAGATGCAAAGCACTGGAAGGTGGATCAGGACACCTGCAATTAGGTTTCCTTCGAACACCACACAATTTTAATTTTTGAAAAAGCCCCCAGCTTGGGTTTAAAATAGAAAAAAAAAAAAAGCACCGCTGGTGCTGCAATATTTACTTTTCAGCCACTAGAGCTTAATTCAAACCGCTAAAACAAAAGACATACTTTGAGTACAGGGGGGTGGCTGATTCTGCATGGATTCAATCCAAGGGAAGTCAGAAGTTGCTATTTAATCATGGCCTGGACCTTGAGTCCAGGTGAGTGCAAAGTACACAGGAGAGTCCAGCCCACTCACACCTCCCCAATGCAAGATGGTCCCGCGCCAGCACCAAGCTCCACAGAATGGTCTCGCCCTACCACCAAGCTCCGAGGGATAGTCCCGGCCACCACCGAGCTCCGAGGGATAGCCCCGGCCACCACCGAGCTCCGCGGGATAGTCCCGGCCACCACTGAGCTCCGCGGGATAGTCCCGGCCACCACCAAGCTCCGCAGGATAGTACCCCACACAACCAAGCTCCGCAGGATAGTCCCCCACACCACCAAGCTCCGCAGGATAGTCCCGCCCCACCACCTAGCTTTGCAGGATAGTCCCGCCCCACCACCTAGCTCCGCAGGATAGTCCTGCCCCACCACCTAGCTCCGCAGGAGAGTCCCTTCACCACCAAGCTCAGCAGGATAGTCCCGCCCGCCACTTAGCTCCGCAGGATAGTCCCGCCCACCACCAAGCTCCGCAGGATAGTCCCACCCCACCACCTAGCTTTGCAGGATAGTCCTGCCCACCACCTAGCTCCGCAGGATAGTCCCGTACATCACCAACCTCAGCAGAATAGTCCCCCCCACCATCAAGCTCCGCAGGAGAGTTCCTTCACCACCAAGCTCAGCAGGATAGTCCCGCCCACCACTTAGCTCCGCAGGATAGTCCCGCCCACCACCAAGCTCCGCAGGATAGTCCCGCCCACCACCTAGCTCCGCAGGATAGTCCCACACACCACCAGTTCATTCCCTTTTCATGAAAAGGTGAACTGACCCTTTAAGCTTTAATATACTACATTTCAAATTTACCTGGCTAAAAAAAAAAAAAATCTATTCAGAATTTTGATTTGAATTATTTAAAAAAAACGTAATTTAAGAACGTAATCCTTAGCACTGCTCCTCAGACAATGTAACAAAATAACTACAAATCCACTGTGACGCTGCTGTGGCTTTCCCCAGATTCTATAGTTTTCACCTTTAACTAAGCCAGTTTGATCGGCTGTCAAAAAAAACGAGACCGGAGATCCACGTTGACTTTTGCCGACATGGTAACGTCAATCCACGCTTCCCACCAGCTGGAAAACTGCTTGGCGCTCACTTGTTACAGCTAACGAGGGAACCGGCGTTAAAATGTATTTAATTTTTTTCGCCCAGTTGCATCTGCTAAATGATAAAATTTCCATGTCTTCTAATTAACCCTTGTAGATAATCTGCCTCCTGTACTTCACCGCGCACTGTAATCTGGATCCTCAAACTGCCTCATTTTCTCCATGACAACAGGATGCCGGGGCTCGCTAATAACACGGTGCTATCACCCGACTAAGAAGCCATCTGCCTGCACAATTACCAAGATCTCTCCGCTAATTATAAAGTTGAGAAGGAGACTGTTCCCGTCATTTATCATGAAATACATAATCTGCGATGCTGAGCTTTCTTCCCCCCCCGCCACCCTCCGGGAACTTGCGCGCCGTAAAGGCAGGGGATCGCGCGCCGGCGCCTATAATCAGCCGTTGAATCGGGCAGTGCCACAGTCACGACGTGTCAATCAAATATTCTCGGAGAATTATCAGGAAGGACGGAAATAAATCAGGAGATACCGGGGGAAGCCATCCCTGAAGAACGGTAAAACGGTAATCAGTGCCGCTATAACTGGCTTAAATAAAGAACTCCTGACAGATCTAAAAGACAAAAAATAAATGTAGCTCTGTAATCATCATCACATCATTATATTTTTTATTTTTAATTAAAGCGGAGAGCGTAACTAAGTGTGGCCTGGTATCCACCGTCTTGTAGCCCCTGTTACAGCAGGGCTGGAGTTTGACAGGAAGAAGCAGCACCAGGAGGAGTCAATGTGCTGATAGGAGGAGAGAGCAGAGTGACAGAGAGATGAGCTCATTACTGAGCTGCTACTCCTTTCACTGTCCAATCACAGGCTGTGGGTGGGTCAGGGATGGCCTGGGGTCATAGGAAGTGGGATAACCAGCTTGCCGACCGCCTCACGCCGATATATACGTCGGCAGAAGGGCTCGTACAGGCAAACTAACGTACCTGTACGTGGCCCTTTAAGAAGCGGCCAGCGGGTGCGTGCACCTACGCCAAGCTCTGAGAGTCAAGTCGCGGGTCCTGTAGACTCGATCACCATGGGGATACCCGCGATCGCCTAACGTGGCGGAAGAATGGGGAGATGCTAATGTAAACAAGCATTTCCCCGTTCTGCCTAGTGACAGTGTCACTGATCTCTGCTCCGTGGGAGCAGAGATCAGTGACGTGTCACATGTAGCCACGCCCCCCCCCACAGTTAGAAACACTCCCCAGGACACACTTAACCCTTACACTGCCTCCTAGTGGTTAACCCGTTCACTGCCAGTGCCATTTACACAGGAATCAGTGCATTTGTATAGCACTGATTGCTGTATAAATGACAATGGTCCCAAAAATGTGTCAAAAATGTCCGACATGTCGCAGTCACGATAAAAATCGCTAATCGCCGCCATTACTAGTATAAAAAAATAATAATAATAAAATGAATAAAAATGCCATAAAACTATCCCCTATTTTGTAAATGTTATAACTTTTGCGCAAAGCAATCAAACGCTTATTGCATTTTTTTTTAATGAAAAATATGAAGAAGAATATGTATCGGCCTAAACTGAGGGAAAAAAAGTTTTTTGGGGGGGATATTTATTACGTATAGCAAAAAGTAAAAATGCGTTTTTTTTTCAAAATTGACGCTCTTTTTTTGTTTATAGTGCAAAAAATAAAAACCGAAGAGGTGATCAAATACCACGAAAAGAAAGCTCTATTTGTGGGGGGGAAAAAAAGCACAAAAGGTCAAACAGTTGACGGAGCGCCCTCCTTTGTATTTTAACCATTTCCTTGGGGGAAATCTCAGTACTGAAGGTGAAGAGCACAGCAAGCAACTGAATCTGGGGTCAGCCTCTTGCAGTCCCTGTACAGCAAAGCTGGAGAGTGAGAGGAAGAAGCTGTACAAGGAGCCAATCGGTTCATGTGCTGATAGATGTTCCCATCAGACTGAGGACATCTAGTGGCAGATAGAAGTACTACACAGGGGAAATCTCAGTACTGAAGGTGAATGGTGCGGCAAAAAAGCTAGTTTTGTTATTTTAATGGGGTTGTTAGATTTCTATGTTGTTATTTTTGACTGAAGTTTGGCTTTGAAGAATCAAAACAAAAAAAAGTAAAAATGTCATATATTGCAGTCCTTAGGTGTGATGGCTGCATTAGTTTTATTTTTATTTTTTTAGGCTAAGCACATTCTCAACAAAGTACAAAAATACCCGTTGAATTTAGCTTGCAGATTTAAAGAAAAAAAAAGAAAAGAAAAAAAAAACCCCCAGTAAAACAACTATGGTAACATGTTAAAAATTACAAACGATTATAGTGATCGGCTCTACATGTGCTTAATGCCCTGTACACACGGTCAGAAATTCCGATGGAAAAAGTCTGATCGGATTATGTTGTCGGAAAATCCGATCGTGTGTGGGCGTTATCTGACTTTTTCTGTCGAATTCTCCGACGCACAATGTTGGAGAGCTGGATCTAAAATTTTCGGACAACAAAATCCGATCGCATAAACTCCGATCGCGTGTAGCCAATTTCGACAGACAAAGTGCCACGCATGCTCAGAATAAACTAAGAGACGAAAGCTATTGGCTACTGGCCCGTTTATAGTCCCGACGTACGTGTATTACGTCACCGCGTTCTGAATGATCGGATTTTCCGACAACTTTGTGCGACCGTGTGTATGCAACACAAGTTTCGGACAAAATCCGTCTGTAAAAATCTGATGCATTTTGTGGTCGGAATGTCCGATCATGTGTACAAGGCATTAGACTTTAGCCAGATGCAATCCCACCGCTTGTATCAGGGCTGAAGGCAACTGAGAGGAGTACCGAGGCAGGGTGCCGTGAGGTTTCTTCAGGAGGCTATGTACAGCCCCCTGCTGACCCCTCCCACCAGCCATGATCTACCTGCATTGTTAAAAAAAAAAAAAAAAAAAACACAGAGCCCAAATGATGACATCATAGTCTAAAACAGTGTTTCTCAATTCCAGTCCTCATGGCCCACTAACAGGTCATGTTTTCAGGCTTTCAATTATTTTGCACAGGTGATTTGATCAGTTTCACTGCCTTAGTAATTACCCCAGCTGTTTCATCTGAGGGAAATCCTGAAAACATGACCTGTTAGTGGGCCATGAGGACTGGAATTGAGAAACACTGGTCTAAAATAAGTTGATGAAGGCAAAAATATAAGCAGACTGACCGTCAGCTTTGAAATAATCCCTGGTGATAATGGTCCATGTCAGGGCACTTCCCGTCACGGGGTGCCAGCGCTAAATCCCTGTTTCTCAATCGTGCCCCTGCATTGCCACCCTTACAAATGGGCTTCCAATGATGGTAGTGAGAGTTTCCACCATTGTCACCATTGTCGCCACCCCCATCAAATCATTCTCTGCAGCTATTACCTTTTGTACCACCACCCCCTCCCTTTAGAATGTAAGCTCTACGAGCCGGGACCTCCTGTACCTTTTGTATTGTACTGTAATTGTGTTGTCCCCCCCAATACATTGCAAAGCACTGCGTAAACTGTTGGCACTATATGGTGTATAATAATAATAATAATAAAAAATAATAATCAGGAAACCCTCCCTAGGAAAAGGCATGCAGCACGGGGTGCAACTAGATAGGAAGTGGCTGTAAAAGAGGATGTAGGAGGAGATCAGCAGCACTGAGACATAACAGAAGAAACAAAAAAGGTGAAAAACAAGCATTTTGATTTTTTTTTTAATGATAAACCATGCTTTAGCAAACTAAATGTCCTCCAGGTTCTGGTTACCATCTACTTTGAGGGACAGTTTGAGTCTTGGTGTTTTTGAAATTCTCCTCTATTAGAAATGAAACCGAAGCGAACAGTGCGATGTACATTTGTTTTTATTTTTCTTCTCAAATCACGTTTTAGGTTTTATGAACACAGCTTGTCCTATATAAATATATTCTATGCCTTCCGTGTAACAGCTGTCAATGCGAAGCGCGCATGGCGGGAGCGCATGGTATAAGCCTTTCAGGAACATATGCTTTCACCGCGCCTTTTCAAAAGAAACATTTATGACCTTGTTAATAGCAATAAAAATACTTTATTCAACAAAGGAAAACGCTTACAGATGCATCATCTTTTCACACACTGCCTAGCTAGATGTCTTCATTTACGATGCATGCATTCAGATCTCCCGGGCACAACTAGGCCTACGTTATACAGTACTGGCAAGGAGTACACGAGCCTCTATATCTGTCCAAGCACTCCCGAGGTATCCCAGGCCTCCATCACTTATGCCGCGTACACACGATCGGAATTGTCGTCGGAAAAAGCTCTGATGGATTTTCCGTCAGAAAAATTGAGAACATGCTATCAAATTTTTGCTGGCGGGAATTCGGCCAGCTAAATTCCACTGGAGCCTACATATGGTCGCATTTTCCGATGAAAAGCTCTCAAAGGTCTTTTGCTGGCCGAAATTTCGTTTGCGTGTGTGCGAGGCATTAGGAGGTGTTAATTTCAAGCTACATAAGTCATTTGTCCAGCAGTAACTTACAGGTACCTGAGAATCCTATTCTTCCAATATACAGTTGTGCTCATAAGTTTACATACCCTGGCAGAATTTATGATTTCTTGGCCATTTTTCAGAGAATATGAATAACACAAAAACTTTTCTTTCACTCATGGTTAGTGTTTGGCTGAAGCCATTTATTATCAATCAACTGTGTTTACTCTTTTTTAAATCATAATGACAACAGAAACTACCCAAATGACCCTGATCAAAAGTTTACATACCCCAGTTCCTAATACCGTGTATTGCCCCCTTTAACATCAATTAAGTCTTTTGTGGTATTTGTGGATGAGGCTCTTTATCTTCTCAGATGGTAAAGCTGCCCATCCCTCTTGGCTAAAAGCCTCCAGTTCCTGTAAAGCAGTGGTTCTCAGCCAGGGTTCCTCCAGAGGTTGTAGGGGTTCCTTCAGCATTGGGAAATTTCTGCCTCTCAGATAAATTCCCACTCACACCATTGATCTTTTTAACTATCTGTAAGGAGGTAATTCTTCCCAATGACCACAAATGTAAGGACCATTCTTCCCACTGACCATCACACTAATGTATTATGAGTTGTACATTTCTATTTTTTTAGCAGGGGTTCCCTGAGACCGGAGAACTATTTCAAGGGTTCCTCTGTGTTGAAAAGGTTGAGAAAGGCTGCTGTAAAGTCTTGGGCTGTCTTGCATGAACTGCACATTTGAGATCTCCCCAGAGTGGCTCAATGATATTGTGGTCAGGAGACTGAGATGGCCACTCCAGAATCTTCACTTTATTCTGCTGTAGCCAATGACAGGTCGACTTGGCCTTGTGTTTTGGATCCCATGTACGTCCCATGCACAGCTTCCTGGCTGATGAATGAAAATGTTCCTCCTGTATTTGCATTCATCGTGCCAACAATTTTGACCAAATTTCCTGTGCCTTTGTAGCTCACACATCCCCAAAACATCAGCGATCCACCTCCGTGTTTCACAGTAGGAATGGTGTACCTTTCATCATAGGCCTTTTGACTCCTCTCCAAATGAAGCGTTTATGGTTGTGGCCAAAAAGATCAATTTGGGTCTCATCACTCCAAATCACTTTGTACCAGAAGGTCTCTGTTCTGTTTGGCGTATTGTGAACGGGATACTTTGTGGCATTTGTGTAGTAATGGCTTTCTTCTGGCGACTCGACCATGCAGCTCATCTTTCTTCAAGTGCCTCTTTATTGTGCATCTTGAAACAGTCACACCACGTTTTCAAAGAGACCTATATTTCACCTGAAGTTCTTTGTGGGTTTTCTTTGCATCCCAGACAATTTTACTGGCAGTTGTGGCTGAAATTTTAGTTGGTCTACCTGACCGTGGATTGGTTTCAACAGAACCCCTCATGTCACTTCTTAATTAGAGTTTGAACACTGCTGATTGGCATTCTCAATTCCTTGGACATCTTTTATATCCCTTTCCTGTTTTATACATTTCAACTATCTTTTCCAGCAGATCATTTGACAATTCTTTTGCTTTCTCCATGACTCAGAATCCAGAAACGTCAGTGCAGCGCTGGATGAAAGATGCAAGGGTCTGTCAGGAGTCCAGAAACTCATTGATCTTTTACACACACTAATTAAAACAAACAGATCACAGATGAGGATAGTTACCCTTAATAGCAAATCAAACTCCTTTGTGTCAAGTTGTGTCAAAATCACCAGGGTATGCAAACTTTTGATCAGGGTAATTTGGGTAGTTTCTGTTGTCATTATGATGTAAAAAAAGAGTAAACAGATAATAAATGGCTTCAGCCAAACGCTAACCATGGGTGAAAGAAATGTTTTTGTGTAATCATTCATATTCTCTGAAAAATGGCCTCCAGGCTCCAAGGCTGCGGCCTTCGGTGGAAGGCTCCAAGGCTGCGGCCGTCGGTGAAAGGTTCCAAGGCTGCGGCCGTCGGTGAAAGGTTCCAAGGCTGCGGCCGTCGGTGAAAGGTTCCAAGGCTGCGGCCGTCGGTGAAAGGTTCCAAGGCTGCGGCCGTCGGTGAAAGGTTCCAAGGCTGCGGCCGTCGGTGAAAGGTTCCAAGGCTGCGGCCGTCGGTGAAAGGTTCCAAGGCTGCGGCCGTCGGTGAAAGGTTCCAAGGCTGCGGCCGTCGGTGAAAGGTTCCAAGGCTGCGGCCGTCGGTGAAAGGTTCCAAGGCTGCGGCCCTCCGTGAAAGGTTCCAAGGCTGCGGCCCTCCGTGAAAGGTTCCAAGGCTGCGGCCCTCCGTGAAAGGTTCCAAGGCTGCGGCCCTCCGTGAAAGGTTCCAAGGCTGCGGCCCTCCGTGAAAGGTTCCAAGGCTGCGGCCCTCCGTGAAAGGTTCCAAGGCTGCGGCCCTCCGTGAAAGGTTCCAAGGCTGCGGCCCTCCGTGAAAGGTTCCAAGGCTGCGGCCCTCCGTGAAAGGTTCCAAGGCTGCGGCCCTCCGTGAAAGGTTCCAAGGCTGCGGCCCTCCGTGAAAGGTTCCAAGGCTGCGGCCCTCCGTGAAAGGTTCCAAGGCTGCGGCCCTCCGTGAAAGGTTCCAAGGCTGCGGCCCTCCGTGAAAGGTTCCAAGGCTGCGGCCCTCCGTGAAAGGTTCCAAGGCTGCGGCCCTCCGTGAAAGGTTCCAAGGCTGCGGCCCTCCGTGAAAGGTTCCAAGGCTGCGGCCCTCCGTGAAAGGTTCCAAGGCTGCGGCCCTCCGTGAAAGGTTCCAAGGCTGCGGCCCTCCGTGAAAGGTTCCAAGGCTGCGGCCCTCCGTGAAAGGTTCCAAGGCTGCGGCCCTCCGTGAAAGGTTCCAAGGCTGCGGCCCTCCGTGAAAGGTTCCAAGGCTGCGGCCCTCCGTGAAAGGTTCCAAGGCTGCGGCCCTCCGTGAAAGGTTCCAAGGCTGCGGCCCTCCGTGAAAGGTTCCAAGGCTGCGGCCCTCCGTGAAAGGTTCCAAGGCTGCGGCCCTCCGTGAAAGGTTCCAAGGCTGCGGCCCTCCGTGAAAGGTTCCAAGGCTGCGGCCCTCCGTGAAAGGTTCCAAGGCTGCGGCCCTCCGTGAAAGGTTCCAAGGCTGCGGCCCTCCGTGAAAGGTTCCAAGGCTGCGGCCCTCCGTGAAAGGTTCCAAGGCTGCGGCCCTCCGTGAAAGGTTCCAAGGCTGCGGCCCTCCGTGAAAGGTTCCAAGGCTGCGGCCCTCCGTGAAAGGTTCCAAGGCTGCGGCCCTCCGTGAAAGGTTCCAAGGCTGCGGCCCTCCGTGAAAGGTTCCAAGGCTGCGGCCCTCCGTGAAAGGTTCCAAGGCTGCGGCCCTCCGTGAAAGGTTCCAAGGCTGCGGCCCTCCGTGAAAGGTTCCAAGGCTGCGGCCCTCCGTGAAAGGTTCCAAGGCTGCGGCCCTCCGTGAAAGGTTCCAAGGCTGCGGCCCTCCGTGAAAGGTTCCAAGGCTGCGGCCCTCCGTGAAAGGTTCCAAGGCTGCGGCCCTCCGTGAAAGGTTCCAAGGCTGCGGCCCTCGGTGAAAGGTTCCAAGGCTGCGGCCCTCGGTGATAGGTTCCAAGGCTACGGCCCTCGGTGAAAGGCTCCAAGGCTGCGGCCTTCGGTGGAAGGCTCCAAGGCTGCGGCCCTCGGTGAAAGGTTCCAAGGCTACAGCCCTCGGTGAAAGGCTCCAAGGCTGCGGCCTTCGGTGGAAGGCTCCAAGGCTGCGGCCTTCGGTGGAAGGCTCCAAGGCTGCGGCCCTCCGTGAAAGGCTCCAAGGCTGCGGCCCTCCGTGAAAGGCTCCAAGGCTGCGGCCTTCGGTGGAAGGCTCCAAGGCTGCGGCCCTCCGTGAAAGGCTCCAAGGCTGCTGCCTTCGGTTCAAGGCTCCAGGGCTGCGGCCTTCTGACTAACCCAGCAGGCAGCTACCTAGGACAAGATGAGCAATGTAGAAAAAATGTATCCAGCACTAGGATCATAGGTTGTCATTGTGTTGGTTTCTGTGTGTTATGCTGCCCAGGCAATTTTTTTCTATGCATTTAAAGTGCAACACACTTTCATGCAAAACAAAAGGGCATGTTAACATGCACATAAGATGTTCTTCATATGCTTGATATAAACTGACCCAGACATTGGACAAATTTACTAAAAGGTCAATTACAGGCAGCACCATAAATGGAATTTGCCTGCTGTTGAGCTTCAAAGTGGATATAAACCTTCACTGAGTGACAATTCGTTTGCAGAAGAGTACCATAAACTACCATTCTTTTAAACTACTTTTTTTTCAGCCATTGTTACAGCTCAGTGCTGATGATCTCCTGCAGCCTCTTTGCAGCCACTTTCTAAATGCACTTCAGCAATGGCTATTCAGTATTTCTCAGGGAGGTTTTCCTGATGGTGATAACAGTGCCATGCCTTTAAACAAAAAGAAAAAAAAAAAAAAAGTGTGAAAACAGCCACTTGTATTCTCCGTCAGAAGCTTATGGGACAGGGCGGCAACGAAAGGGGGTAAAACAGCACGTTGTCACCTTATACTAGGAAGTGTCTGAACCATGACCTTTATGGCAGGATCACCAGAGATTTATTTTTAATGACAGCCACTGATTTCAAGATATTGAAAATTTTGATTTGGAATGGTATCAACCTGGTGGAGTATATATGAGGATTTTAGCAAGCTGTGGAATTATATCTACTTTAATGAACAATCGATGTGAAGAGAGTGCGGGACCGAAGGTCTCTGTGTGACCTGCCTATTAACAGTGTAAAGTCTTAGTTTGAACTTTTGAGCAATCGCAAATCTCAAAGCTTAAAAAAAAAAAAGAAGAAGAAAAAATAAATAAAAAAAATCACACGCACACAATACAAACTTAACAAAAGCTATTCAGAGCCCCCCGGTACTCCCCGGTGGGGTTGCACACACGCAATCAATGCACGGTTATTTGTATTTCAATGAGCACAAGGCTTCTGTCCTCGTCTCTTAATTCATCGTGAAGCAATTTTCAGCATTGTTTGCAAAAACCAATTAAATTATGGAAAAACAAACGCGGAGCCCTGGAGAGGTGACAGAGCGACATCTCTCGCTTATTAATTAGCGATACAAATAGATGGAATTTATTCCAACGGATTTCTCACCCTGAACCTCAGCACGCGTCCGATTCTCCAACGTGTACATCAGGGGACTTTTATTAGGTGTGATCAGAGGGGTGAGCTCATGAGGGACCTTCTAGCCACATCCAATCCCACCGGTGTGGAAAAACCTAAACAATGACTCCGGACTAAAGGCTGAGGAAACTGATGAAATGTATGCAAAGGAACAACTGTAACTGCAAAAAAGGATTTAATTTGCCCACTTGTGTCTCATAGTTTCCTTTTATAGTGGGGGTGACAACACATGTCAGAGCATATAACTGTTTCATTGCCCCCCTCCATTTCATGTAAGATTTAGCGAGCAGGACCCTCGTACGCCGTGTTCTCCTACAAGCGTTCGCTTTAGTGAGCAGGACCCTCATATGCCATGTCCTCCTACAAGTGTTAGCTTTAGTGAGTAGGCCCCTTATACACAGTGTCCTCCTACAAGTGTTAGCTTTAGCGAGTAGGCCCCTTATACACAGTGTCATCCTACAAGTGTTAGCTTTAATGAGTAGGCCCCTTATACACAGTGTCATCCTACAAGTGTTAGCTTTAATGAGTAGGCCCCTTATACACAGTGTCCTCCTACAAGTGTTAGCTTTAGCGAGTAGGCCCCTTATACACAGTGTCCTCCTACAAGCGTTCACTTTAGTGAGCAGGACCCTCATATGCCATGTCCTCCTACAAGTGTTAGCTTTAGTGAGTAGGCCCCTTATACACAGTGTCATCCTACAAGTGTTAGCTTTAATGAGTAGGCCCCTTATACACAGTGTCCTCCTACAAGTGTTAGCTTTAGTGAGTAGGCCCCTTATACACAGTGTCCTCCTACAAGTGTTAGCTTTAGCGAGTAGGCCCCTTATACACAGTGTCCTCCTACAAGTGTTAGCTTTAGCGAGTAGGCCCCTTATACACAGTGTCATCCTACAAGCGTTCGCTTTAGTGAGCAGGACCCTTATACACAGTGTCATCCTACAAGCGTTCGCTTTAGTGAGCAGGACCCTTATACACAGTGTCATCCTACAAGTGTTAGCTTTAGTGAGAAGGACCCTCATACACCATTACCTCCCACCAGTGTTCACTTTAGTGAGCAGGACCCTTATACGCCACTACCTCTGACCAGTGTTCAGTTTAGTGAGCAAGAGCCTCATACACTACGGCAGGGTTTCTCAACCAGGGCTCCATGGAACCGTAGGGTTCCTCCAGAGGTTGCTAGGGGTTCCTTGAGCAACGAGCAATTTCTGCCTCTCATATAAGTTCCTACTGACACCATGGGGGGGGGGGGGGGGGGGTATTCTCCCCAGTGACCACAAGTATAAGGATCATTCCTCCCAATGACCATCACAGATAGATTAAGGCTTACCTGTAGGTCAAAGAAATATCTCCTAAACCTACACGGTTTAGGAAATATTTACTAAAAGACAGTCACAGCTGTCTAAGGCACATGCGCCGTAGACAGCGGCGCGCAGGCGCACTATCGCCGTTAGCAGCACGCTGCTGCTAACGGCGACATGCCGTTAGTGGCAGCTCCCATGCGCATGCACGTTAGTGACGTCATCGCTACTCCGGCGCTGTGAGTGGCCGGAGCAGCGATACCCAGAAGGAAAATGGACGCTCCGGACTACAGGGGACAGCGGCAACATCGCTGGCTCCTGTGTCAGGTAAGTGACACATAATGGGCTACTATGCGATGCACTGTAGTCCATTATGCTTTACCTTTGCAGGGTTTACTTCCTCTTTAACTGGTTAAATATTGATATATATATATTTTTTTTAATCTTTGATGGTTTATTATATACATGGTGGTTAGACTGTTCTGTGTATTATTAGTATCACTTTTTAATACTACTGCTTGTCAGATGAAAATAGATAATTATTGGATAATATTATAGTACACTGTGTATCTGACTGAACCAAAATATGTCTTAATAGTAACTTTGGTGTCAGATCCAAGGGGATACCTAATAGCTAATTTGTGGTAATTATGTTTACATAGAATTTTAGGAAAATGTAATCAAAAGAACTATTTTTTTTTCAGTTTTAAATTTATTCATTATATGTTTAGTGTGGCGGTTTATGTGGAACCTTTTTAATATTGTTTATACATATTGTTGCTTTTTAAATATTTTTGTTTTTAAACAATGTTTGCCGCATAAAAAATTGTTTTGCGTGTGTCACCTGGGAGGAACAGATGAATTTTGTACCTCCGGTGTCTCCCCTGTCTAGTTTAAATCAAGTGGTGTGTGACGTCCCAGAGTTATCTCTGTTCCCAGCCGATGCTTGTTACAGGGAAACGCGTCGGTGGGAGAGACTCTTGTGACATCACCACGCACCAGCTGGCAGTCTGAAAGCTTGTGGCTTTGTTTTGTATCGTATTTCTTCACTGTGCTTAAGAAAAATATTTTGGAATAAACAAACACTTTTTACTGCACCAGTTCCTTTTCTTTCTAAATCCTTTATACCTTACTGGAGGAACATCGGGCAGAGTGACCGGAAGGTTGGAAACTTACTAAAACGTCTTGTTGTCGCTGACGGAGGAGAGTGGCTAGTGTCTGGAGCGGACCAAGTGGAACATCACAGCTGATTACTGTGCATATCAGGCGAGCTTGATCCCTATAATTTAGGGTCCATTCAGACCGGTAAGAGGCCACCCGGCCTCTTACCGGACTTCGCCGTTTGGATATAAAGTACTGACCAGTTGCCATTGCAGATTTTTAGGTGCTGCATCAGAAGTTGCCTTCATTATCACTTCACTTCAAGTTAATTATTGTGTTAAAAGGTCCCAAAACACAAAAAAATAAGACTCACATTGACCGATTCACTCACATGGTTATGTGTTTTTGTATGATTATTTAATAATGTGTTTGAGGTTTGCGCAATCTCTTTTTTTCTATATATGTATTTATATAGGTTTATATAATTGGTTTGAAATGTATTTATTCAATTTAGTGAGAAGGACTCTCATACACTATTGCATCTTGTCAGGGTAAGCTTTAGTGAGCAGAAGCCTCATACACCATCTCCTCTTAGTGAGCAGGTGTTTAATAGCTCCTATTAGACTGTCAGCTTTAGGGTTCACTTAGACTGATGTTTTTCTGCACTTGATGTGCCTTTGAAACGCATCAGCAGAATTCAATTGACTTCAACGGAGTAGGAAAGATGAGAAGTCAGAGGCTGCATTTGTCCGGCTTTGTGTTTCTTCGGACGCAACAAGTCCAATTGGGAGGCTTTTGGATTGCAGACAAAGCAGGTCAAATGTATCATTTTCTCTTCAAGCTACATTCAAATACAAAAGGCTGAATTTGACAAAGACTACATATATATATATATATATATATATATATATACCTTATATAGGGACTGTTCCCCTCTCCCCTTTATAACTGTTGCACTCTACCTCAGGTTCTCTACTTCAGAAGTCAAACTCTCTAACACGGAGCTGATGTGCTCCTCCTCTAATTCAGTGGTCATCAACCCTGTCCTCAGGGACCACTAACTGGAAAATAGGCCGAGGCACTGCATCATTCTCCCTTATACCTGTAAGAGCAATTTCACTGCAACTCCAGAGGGACAGCAGAGCAGTAGTGCAGCCTAGGTAAGACACCATTAGAAATTATATGGCCCCATACAGTCTACTTGAAAAAAAAACCCTTGAACAATAATGAGGCAGTGCACCAAGCAAGCCGTAGAGAATTGTAGGTGTGGCAAGGTTGTGCAAAAGTTAGGGAAGCTTACAGAGGGGTCAGGCTTGTGTAACATAGAGAGTGCAGGGGTCAGGCCTGTGTGACGTAGAGAGTGCAGGGGTCAGGCCTGTGTAACGTAGAGTGTGCAGGGGTCAGGCCTGTGTAACGTAGAGAGTGCAGGGGTCAGGCCTGTGTAACGTAGAGAGTGCAGGGGTCAGGCCTGTGTAACGTAGAGAGTGCAGGGGTCAGGCCTGTGTAACGTAGAGAGTGCAGGGGTCAGGCCTGTGTAACGTAGAGAGTGCAGGGGTCAGGCCTGTGTAACGTAGAGAGTGCAGGGGTCAGGCCTGTGTAACGTAGAGAGTGCAGGGGTCAGGCCTGTGTAACATAGAGAGTGCAGGGTTCAGGCCTGTGTAACGTAGAGAGTGCAGGGGTCAGGCCTGTGTAACGTAGAGAGTGCAGGGGTCAGGCCTGTGTAACGTAGAGAGTGCAGGGGTCAGGCCTGTGTAACGTAGAGAGTGCAGGGGTCAGGCCTGTGTAACGTAGAGAGTGCAGGGGTCAGGCCTGTGTAACATAGAGAGTGCAGGGGTCAGGCCTGTGTAACGTAGAGAGTGCAGGGTTCAGGCCTGTGTAACGTAGAGAGTGCAGGGTTCAGGCCTGTGTAACGTAGAGAATGCAGGGGTCAGGCGTGTGTAATGTAGAGAGTGCAGGGGGTCAGGCATGCTGTGTTTCCCCCAAAATATATTATATTAATTTTGGCAACAAAAGACACAGTAGGGCTTATTTTTGGGGTAGGTCCTTCCATGTAATTTGCTGTCTTCTCTTCCCCTCTCTCTCCCTGCCCGACAGGAATCCCCAGTGTGAACAGAGTTAAAATGCATGGAAAATCCTATAATCCACTCTATTAGAGTAGTATATAATCTACAATGTGTGTGTTTCTGTAATATAATTGTTCCAAATACCTTCGCTATAGCGCCGCTCTGCACTTCTGTGACCCACAGGAGCTCTCATCCCCACAATTATATCACAGAAACACACATTGTACATTATATACTCAGATAGAGATATCTCTGCGCTAGTCAGTTAGGTGGATAGGGGAGGATATTGCTGCATGCACTGGAAAGTTCAAACTCAAAAGTAAAACTATTATATGAAATAGTGCTGCGCAAAAAGAAATGAAAGAGGGATGGGGTGAAATTATATACTACTGTAATAGAGTGGATTATAGGATTTTACAAGCATTTTAAACTAGGGCTTATTTTTGGAGTAGAGGTTATACTGCAGCCCTCCTGGAAAAGAACGCTAGGTCTGATCTTCGGGGAAACACGGTATTTAACGTAGAGAGTGCAGGGTCCAAGGGTATGTAACGTAGAGAGTGCAGGGGTCATGCGTGTGTAACGTAGAGAGTACAGGGGTCAGGCGTGTGTAACGTAGAGAGTGCAGGGGTCAGGCGTATGTAATGTAGAGAGTGCAGGGGTCAGGCGTACGTAGATAGTGCAGGGGTCAGGCGTATGTAATGTAGAGAGTACAGAGGCCAGGCCTATGTAACGTAGATAGTACAGGGGTCAGGCATGTGTAACGTAGAGAGTACATGGGTCAGGCGTGTGTAACGTAGAGAGTACAGGGGTCAGGCGTGTGTAACGTAGAGAGTACAGGGGTCAGGCATATGTAACGTAGAGAGTGCAGGGTTCTGTCATATGCAACTTAGAGAGTGCAGAGGCCAGACCTATGTAACGTAGAGAGTACAGGGGTCAGGCGTGTGTAATGTAGAGAGTGCAGGGGTCAGGCGTATGTAATGTAGAGAGTGCAGGGGTCAGGCGTACGTAGATAGTGCAGGGGTCAGGCGTATGTAATGTAGAGAGTGCAGGGGTCAGGCATATGTAATGTAGAGAGTACAGGGGTCAGGCATATGTAGCGTAGAGAGTGCAGGGTTCTGCCATATGTAACTTAGAGAGTGCAGAGGCCAGGCCTATGTAACGTAGATAGTACAGGGGTCAGGCATATGTAACGTAGAGAGTGCAGGGGTCAGGCATGTGTAACGTAGAGAGTGCAGGGGTCAGGCATGTGTAACGTAGAGAGTGCAGGGGTCAGGCATGTGTAACGTAGAGAGCGCAGGGGTCAGGCATGTGTAACGTAGAGAGTGCAGGGGGTCAGGCATATGTAACATAGAGAGTGCAGGGTTCTGCCATATGTAACGTAGAGAGTGCAGAGGTCAGGCCTATGTAACGTAGAGAGTACAGGGGTCAGGCGTGTGTAACGTAGAGAGTGCAGGGGTCAGGTGTATGTAATGTAGAGAGTGCAAGGGTCAGGCGTATGTAGAGAGTGCAGGGGTCAGGTGTATGTAACGTTGAGAGTGCAGGGGTCAGGTGTATGTAATGTAGAGTACAGGGGTCAGGCATATGTAGCGTAGAGAGTGCAGGGTTCTGCCATATGTAACTTAGAGAGTGCACAGGTCAGGCCTATGTAACATAGAGAGTACAGGGGTCAGGAGTACGCAACATATACAATACAGGGTTCAGGAGTATGCAACAGAGTGCAGGGTCCAGGAGTGACTGTTAGGAGCCCAGTCACTTAATATTACTCCACCTGTTCCTAAAAGCGAAAAAAAAAGTTACCAAAAAAGAAAAAGAAAAAAAAGAAAAGGATGGCTGTCTTATGAATAGTTGGGATGACACAGTAAGAGGGAAACTCATTAGCTGACACACACAAGACGATTGTCACAATACAACTGTGGACATAGACCAGACCTATGGAACAGGAAGACGGTCAGTGTGGACTTACAGCACTGTGAGGCGGCGATGGGGAGAGGCGGCTTCTCTTCATCGTCCTGGTAGGGGTACTGTGGAGAGAAGTACAAGTCACAATGTGAAAATACAAATGTATAACATAACACAAAGAACAACATGGTAGCAAACAACTGATCTACAAGAGTAACAGGTAATAACAAAAAAAAGTAAATAAATAAAAAAAAAAAATAACTTTGCAATGGGAAAAATTAGAAAATTAGATCTTTTCAATGACCAACAACTGGCCACGGATGGGAAGGTTTCTGTTGGTGTTCAGGTGGAATAGCCCAGTGTGGGGTCACCTCCAACAGTGACATGGGATTAGATCTTTTCTTCGGTGCAGAATTGGAGACTAGGACTGCATGGTAGCAGATTTTTCAGCTGGTTAGAAAATGCCCACGTTCCGGAAAAAAAAAAGAAAAAGAACCCCAACAGCTTACAACAATGTTATTATTCTAAGAGAGAACAGAAAACACTCATTTAGCACGATGGGGAGCCTGAGAACCGCACTGGAATGGAGATAAAAAGCTGCTAATGTTCGGCCCCCTTACTGGGTTGGACTTTTGCTGTATTATAAATGTTGCTGGTGAATTTGTATTAAAGTACCTGGATTTCTCAGCACTTAGAAATATGACCTACTGAGCATAAAACATACATATAGTACACGTCTTTATTGGGGGAAAAAAAAAACAAGTGTGTCATTTTCCAACATTCGATCACATTCAGTTCATAAAACCTAGGTCTGCTTATTCCTACCTCCTCTAGTGTGAAATCAGAATTAAAAATCAAAATAAAAAAGGATATCAACCGCTTTTTACTAGTCACTAGGCTAATTTTATAGCAATTAAATATAATTAAATATTAATATTAATTATTATTAATATTATTAATATGAATTAATTAAATATAATTAGATTTAATAATAAAACTTTACTGAAACTATAATGCTGATGCTAGAACATTATTGTCATCTCCCCCTTAGAAAATGTTCTAGATAGCAATTAATATGTGGGCACCCCTCCGAACTATTGGATTTAGTGGTTTTCAGTAAAGGGTATGGTTAGTATTACAGCATAGAAAGACATTTTAGACAATTATGCTCTGCAAACCTTATGGTAAAAGTTGGGTGAAGACGCTTTTCTGTTCCAGTATGACTGTGCCCCAAGTACAAAGCCAGCTCCATGAATATGTGGTTTGATGGGTTGGTGTGGAGGAACTTGAGAGTCCTGACTTCAGCCCTACTGAAAACCTTTGAGATGAAATGGAACACCCAATGTGAGCCAGGTCTTCTCACCTAACATCAGTGCCTAACCTCAACCCTACTGAACACCTTTGGTATGAATTGGAACACCCATTGTAAGCCAGGTCTTTTCTCATCCAACGTTAGTACCGGACCTCAGAAGTGTTCTGTTGGCTGAATGGGCACAAATTCCCACTGACACGCTCTGAAATCTTGTGAAAAGCCTTCCCAGAAGAGTGTAGGATGTTATAGCCACCAACAGGGGTGCCAACTACATAACAAAGCCTATGGTTTTGGAATGGGTTGCCCAACAAGCTCATGTAGGTGTGTTGGTCAGGTGTCCATAAATATTTTCCCCTGTAGCATACCTAGGTTCAACTACCTGCCTCATCTAGATTAAAGACTACTGAGATATCTACATCTTCGTGGTTTTTCTTAGTGTGACGGAACCGATCCCACACTCCGATTGAGTGTTTCCATTCAATTGCAGGTTAATTAGCACAAACAACAATAGGTGAAATACTCTTTAGAATCTGTGTCAAGCTAGATTAGACTAATTTACATTATACAAGACACAGACAGGTGGCTGGAGGTGATGATATTAGCATCTAAGAGTTTGTGTCCCAATAGTGTGATTCAGTCTATTGCTAACATGGCATTTACATATCCAGAGTCTGTGTGTCTTGGGGGGGGGGGGGGCACAGACCTGAATCCAAGTAACACCACCTCAGGGGTCCCCAGGCATACAGCTCACAAAGAACACCATTCCCCAAATGCAAGGGCCCATAATCACAAGGTGAGAGGCTCGCATTCAGTCCACTCCAAGAGCCTCGGTCCCAGCTAGGCCTGTCAGACTTAGGTTTTGCCAACTTTTACAATGCATTTATTGGAACTTTGGAGTTTTCTTAGAAGTTTACACTTCTGCACTTTATAGGATTGCTTCCATGTCTTGGAGTCCTATTTGTCAGAAAGACTGAAAGTGATGGGAAATCCCAAATTTTACAATTCTCACCAGAACACGAGTTGAGGATATATTTTTCAATGGTAACACCTGTTGTGGTGAAATTTGTCTAAAAGGGGGAAGTAAGTTGGCCATATACTAATAGATTTGGGAATTAACATTCTTACAAATATTTGCATGAACATGTAGCGCCCTGCAGTTTAGTCAGGGAGCGCCTCACCAAATTCCTTGTCAGAAGTAGCTACTGTACTTAATTATTAGGGATCCATTGACGTCTCCCTAAGTTTGGCCTGGTTGTACTTTCCTCTTCTACCACCAAGTGGCCGGGCACTTGGAGGTATTTGATTGAGAAGGACAACTCAAGGTCAGGTTATGGATATATGGGATATCTCAGCCAATGGACAGGGATTTTGTTGAATCCCTTGGCCTGCAAGAAGTGTCTGGCGCCCAATGACTTTTAACAATCTTGCAACCACTATGCCTCACAACCCATCACATATTGAAGGATGTCAGCTATCTTTGGCCTTGAAGGTTCTCATTAGACTGGAAGAGGTCAGAGATTATGCTACACATTTAATGACTTGACGAACATCATTCAAAAGTACTTAGACATTTTGCTTGCTTTTACCATTTTGATTTTGTTTCCTGAACAAAAACCACATTCACAATCAAGAGATTTGCTTGAGAAAATTTTTCCAACCTGCTGCTTTAGATTTTCTCATTACTATGGTCGAAAATGAACAATAAATTTGTCCCCACTACAGAGATTGGAAGATAGTTCTTAAAACAAAAAATTGTTTTTTTTTAAATAATTGTTTTTGCCAGTGTAGGGTCAGCTTTTGGAGATTCCAATCCAGTACCTGTTATGTCACCAGGACAGGAAGAAAAGGAAAATCTTCCCAATGGGATACAGACAGATAAATAAAAACTGACAGGTGGTTGTACATGCTGTGAAAAAAAAAAACCCCCCAAAAAAAACAACCTGTTAGACAAATGCATAACGAGTTAGTAGCGAGCTCCAGGAGGACAGAAACCCATGGGAAGAGGGAAGAGCCCAGCCACAAATCCCCGTCCCCCCGGATTTTCAAATGCCAGCGAGAGCTCACCGAAAACCGCCCACATACTAACTCATTATGAAACACTCACCTTAGAACGAAGCGCCCGCATCATCTCCCGGTCACCGCTGAGGGGACATGTTCCCCCAGCATTACTTCCAGGTTCGCAGGCTCCGGCGCTGTGAGTAGTTGGAGCCGTGATGACATCACTCACGGGCGCGGGAGCCCTCAGTTCCGGCAAGAAGCTCTGGAGTTATGCTAACGGTCACCGAAGAGGGGGCTGACATGTTCCCCCAGCGTTACTTCCAGGTTCCCAGGCTCTGGCGCTGTGAGTGGTCGGAGCCTCAATGAGGACGTCACTCGGGAGCCTTTGGTTCCGACAAGAGGCTCTGAAGTTATGCTAATGGTCACTGCTGAGGGGTTGACATGTTCAACCAGTGTTACTTCCAGGTTCGCAGGCTCCGGTGCTGTGAGTGGCTGGAGCCGTGATGACGTCACTCACGCGGGAGCCCTCGATTCCTGCAAGAAGGTCTGAAGTTCTGCCACGCTATGCCCCAGATGTCAGCGTCTGCATGCAGGGTGAATATCTCCTAAACCGCGCAGTGGTCAGAGCCGTGATGACGTCACTCCCGGGCGCGGGAGCCCTCAGTTTCCGGCAAGAAGCTCTGGAGTTATGCCAACGGTCACCGATGAGGGGGCTGACATGTTCCCCCAGCGTTACTTCCAGGTTCCCAGGCTCTGGCGCTGTGAGAGGTCAGAGCCTAGATAACGTCACTCCCACGTGTGGGAGCCCTCGGTTCCGGCAAGAGGCTCTGGAGTTATGCTAAGGTCACTGCTGAGGGGTTCGCAGGCTCCGGCGCTGTGAGTGGCCGGAGCCGTGATGACGTCACTCACGCGGGAGCCCTCGATTCCTGCAAGAAGATCTGAAGTTCTGGCATGCTATGCCCCAGATGTCAGCGGCTGCATGCAGGGTAAATATCTCCTAAACCGTGAAGGCTTAGGAGATATAGGCTTACCTGTAGGTAAAAATCACAAAGCGGGGTATACAACCGCTTTTCAATATCACTATTTTATTAAAAAAAATTAAAAAAAACAAGCCACTTTATTGCCTTCCAGAAGCTGTGTGAATGGGGTGACCCGTTGACTCCAGGAATATCCCAGTGACTTGAGATGTCTAGGAACCCTCTGAGCAGCAGCAACAGACGGATATCATAATCCAGAGACAAAGCATTTCAGTGAGTGAAGGAATCCTGTACACAGAGTGGGAGGATAATTGTACGGTGTACACAGGATATAATTTAAGTGTATAAATTTCACACTCTTTATACAGATAAGGAAAATGCTTCTTCATGCTGGTAATCGAGATACATTAAAGCTGAACTCCGGCCTTCCCTATAGTCATGCACAGTTGTACCGTCTCCTCTCCTGTACTGAAATAATTGACTCTAGTTTCACTGCACACTGAGAGCTTCTCACAATGTGCAACAGAAGCTGCAGCAAGTCAGATAGAGCCCCACCTCATTTCCTGGCTGGAGGACATTCAGCATCATCTAGGAGAGCCTTTCTCAACCTTTTTTTACATCTAGAAATCCTATAAAAACGTTACATAAATTAAATTTAAAGTCCTATATAGCAGCTGCTATAGCAAACCAAACTAGTGAATAATGTATAAAGTGATCCACAGGGGTGACTCCAATAATTCAATTGTTTCCCCCGGGGTGACTCCATGTGAAGAAGCAGCACCAGCTACTCTGGTTTACCTAACTAGTTATAAGATTGAACAGTGCATAATAAATGCATGTGAAAAATGAATTGAATAAAATATATAACAATACATGTGGTACTGCAAACCCATAAACTCCAAACTGCTAAAATAAACAAATATAGTGACATCCACTAAAAAAGTCCTTTCGGGTGTACAAAAACATCCTGGATAAATGATGTTCAGCATAGACAGCAGATTGCAAAGAATTCCAACGGGATACCAGTGCAGGATATGGCCAAGATTCCTACTCACCGGACGTAGTTGACCCTATTTACCATATGGCAAAAAGAGTCAAAATAAGCTTAATGGTCTCTGTGACCGGAGGATGAGAACCGACCAATCCCTCACGATATCCCGTGGATCCAAAGCTGGGGACTCTTAATGGGCAGGGTGAAGAAGAAAGAAAGAAACCGGGAGGTCCTCATCGCGTAAAAAGTTCCAGAATCGTTTATTGAAACTTGCTAAACAAGGTTAACAATTTAAAATCCTCACCCTGACCCGCACAAATGGCGAGAACAGAAAGAGCCGTCTGCCAGGGCTGGTGTGCGTTCCACCTGGCGATCAGGGTAGCGTACTGTGCGTATCAACTTGACGCGTTACGTCATAGAAACGTCGTTATCAGAAGCATGTGTGATGGTCAGTGGGAAGAATCCCCCGCTTGCAAATAGCTAAATTGATCATTGGTGTCAGTGGGGCAGAAACTACTCATTGCTCAAAGAACCCCTAGTGGCCTCTGGAGGAACCCTGGTTGATTAAGGCTGGTCTCTTTCCTCCCTAGTCTTACTGTCCCTGGCCCACCATCGGGGTGGCGTACCGTGTGTATCAACTTGGCGCGTTGCATCATAGAAACTTCGTTATCAGAAGCATGTGTGATGGTCAGTGAGAAAAATCCCCCGCTTACAAATAGCTAAACTGATCATTGGTGTCAGTGGGGCAGAAACTACTCATTGCTCAAAGAACCCCTAGTGGCCTCTGGAGGAACCCTGGTTGAGAAAGGCTGATCTCAGTCTTAATGTCCCTTGCCCACCCCTTTCATTCACTGACCTTCAGTTCTTTCAATCATGGAGATTCATCATCACGTGTGAGCCACAACTATTCACAGCCGTCAGAGGACCATTCCTAGTCATTCACCCTTCCTCCGTGTTCAGTGCACAGCATAAATGAGTACACCCCAACAGATTTGTAAGAAAATCTTTCCTTTCAGAATTAACATTTTCTATGGGACACTATATTACAAAATACTCCGACAGATGTGGGGCCATTGATTGCAACCAAGACAAAAAAAGTATTTTTCCGAACAAATTCTTTCAAGACCATGTTGCAAAAATGAACACACCCCGAAGAAAGTCAAAGGAGCAAAGCTGAATTTTAGACAACTAAATCCTAATTAACAAGAATTCAACTAGAGGTCAGTGTAATTATTCATTAAACCAGCAGACAGTTGATTACAAAAGGGTGTTAAAGAAAACCCCTTCCCGTTTCATGTTGTCGGCAATGACATCATATGGAAGAGAAATATCGCAAGGCCTAGGGGAAAAAAAAGAAATTCTTTACACAAGAAAGGTGAAGGCTACAAGAAGATCAGCAAAGCTTTAGTTATCAGAATACTGGAGCAAAAGCGATACAAAAATGTAACAAAAATGAAATTGCAACCATTTCACATAGACGTCCAGGCCGTCCATGGAAGTTATCACCTCAACAGGGGCATCTTCTGGTGAGAAGGGTTGAAGACAATCGCCTTGAACGTTCACTGCATTTAGCTAAAGAAGTGTCAGGGCTGGCTTAGCCCTTCCTCCTCTGGGCTGGCCGCTCAGCTGTTGGCTAATTGCCAGCTCTCTTCTCTTCCCACAGTTACCAGCTGTTCCCGATGATGCTCGTCTGACCTGCCTATTTAAAGCCTTCCTGCTCACTTTTTCATTTGCCTTTGCGTTGGTCACATCACAGGGAACAATCTCCTGCTATTTGTTTCAAGACTGGCTTAGTGACTCCCCACCTGGCATCTTATCCTGCTTGCGATTGCTCTCCTTGGATCCATGACTTCCGGCCTGGCTGATTACCCGATCTGGCTACTGGACTCTGGCTATGCTTGACTACGCTTTTTTCTATTTACCTTTTATTTTTATTAATAAACAAGCGTGATTTGATTGTACTTCTGTCTCAGTCTGTTTCATGGTTCCTGACAAGAAGAAAGCCAAACTGGGGTGATTGTTTCCCGTGAGACAATCCACTGCAGAGGAATGGCATGCATGGGTGTCGTCCATGGAGGAAGCCTCTTCTAAAGCCCATGCACAAAAAAAAGCCCATCTAGAATTTGCCAGGGCCCATGCTGATAAAAATAAAAAAACACGACTACTGGGACTCTGGAGTGATGAGACCAAGATAAATGTTTTTGGAGCTGATAGCTTCAAAACTGTATGGCGTCGCAAAGGTGAGGAGTACAAAGAAAAATGCATGGTGTCTACAGTGAAACATGGTGGTGGCCGTGTCCTTCTGTGGGGCTGCATAAGTGCTGCTGGTGTCGGGGAGCTGCATTTCATTGGTGGCATCAAAGAGAAGATGGTACCATCACTCCATGCTCTTGGTCGTCGTGGACTTTTTCTAACTTGACAATGATCCAAAACACACATCTAGGTGACTTTTGCATTTCTGAAGAACAGGGTGAAAGTGATCCGGTGGCCAAGTATGTCTTCTGATCTGAACCCAATGGGAGAACACCTATGGGGAATTCTGAAGAGACAAGTTGGGCATCACTCTCCATCCAGCATCCAAGCTCTAAAAAAGGTTATTCTCGAGGAACGGAAAAAGATAGATGTTGCAATGTGTCACCAACGAGTTCATTCCATATCTAGAAGACTTGGTGCTGTCCTTACAAATCATGGAGGTCATACAGAATACTAGACGTAGTATTGTTGTGGAGTATACCAATTTGAGTGAAACTGAAGATTTTGTAATAATTTTGTTATATTGTTAAACTTAATTTCATGTAATGAGCTAAACAAATGTTCTATAATTTCAAATAATTCCAGATTTGTCAAAAATGTGTAAATTTTTCTTTGAGATATTGATTCTTACTTTTCAAAAGGGGTGTACTCATTTATGCTGAGCACTGTGTGCCATGGACGGCCACTGACATAGTAGTTTCCAAAGTGGTAGCTGTGAAATTGGAGGGGGAAAAAAAGGTCCTGGCAAGCTTTTAATGCTGCCCTTGCCCTCCACTGGGGTATTACCCCATCGCAGGATAGTGGACATCACAATAAAATTAAAAAAAAGGTATTTGAAGCAGGTGTCTCCAGGACATGAAGAAAACAGATCAATTTTAAAGAGGAAGTAAACCTGATGGGTTTACTTCCTCTTTGATTCCCTGCAAAGGTAAAGCATAATTAACTACTATGCATCGCATTACCTGACACAGGAGCCAGCGAAATCACTGCTGTCCCCTGTAGTTCCGAGCGTCCATCTTCTTGGTGGGTCTCGCTGCTCCGGCGCTGTGATTCGCCGGAGCAGCGATGACGTCACTCCCACGCATGCGCACGGGAGCCGACACTCATCTGCGCCTTACCCAGTGCGCCTGCGCGGTGGCTGTCTTCAGGTAAATATCTCCTAAACCGTATAGGTCTAACCACTTGCAGACCGGACCAATTTGCTGGTCAAAGACCAGACCCATTTTTGCGATTCGGCACTGCGTCGCTTTAACTGACAATTGCGCGGTCGTGCGATGTGGCTCCCAAACAAAATTGACGTCCTTTTTTCCCCACAAATAGAGCTTTCTTTCGGTGGTATTTGATCACCCCTGCGGTTTTTATTTTTTGTGCTATAACCAAAAATAGAGCGACAATTTTGAAAAAAACGCATTATTTTTTACTTTTTGTTATAATAAATATCCCCCAAAAATATATAAAAAAACATTTTTTTCCCTCAGTTTAGGCCGAAACGTATTCTTCTACATATTTTTGGTAAAAAAAATCGCAATAAGCGATTATTGATTGGTTTGCGCAAAAGTTATAGCGTTTACAAAATAGGGATAGTTTTTTAGCATTTTTATTAATAATTTTTTATAATTTTTTTTTTTACTAGTAATGGCGGCGATCAGCGATTTTTATTGTGACTGCGACATTGTGGGGGACCCATCGGACATTTTTGACACATTTTTGGGACCATTGTCATTTATACAGTAATCACTGCTATATAAATGCAGTGATTCCTGTGTAAATGACACTGGCAGTGAAGGGGTTAACCAGTGGGTGGCAGTGTAGGGGTTAAGTGTTCCTAGGGGTGTGTTACTAACTGTGGGGGGGTTGGGCTTTCATTTAGTGAACACTGATCTCTGCTCCAATCACATGGAGCAGAGATCAGCGTCACTAGTTGCTAGGCAGAATGGAAAAATGTTGTTTACACAGCATTTCCTCCATTCGGCCGCTCCGTGAGACGATCGCGGGGATGCCCGCGGCGATCGAGTCCGCGGGTCCCGCGACCGGACTCACGGGGGTCCCGACCAGCGCGGGAGCACTCCGCCGGCGGCGCGCTCCCGGTGGCAGGGCGGCATTGAATATTGGACGTACCTGTACGCCAATATGCCTGCCCGTGCCATTCTGTCGACGTACATCGTCGTGCGCTGGTCGGGAAGTGGTTAAAGTACATAAATTACATTAATTAATTAATTACACAAATTACAAAGAATTTCTCAGCTCTGAAAAGCAGGGGGTGGAGAGCTGAAGTTACATCAGTGAGGAGAGCTCTGAGAAATGATTGGTGGGGAAGGGACACACCCCCTTCACCAGAGCTGAAGCTGTCAATCTACTGGAGGAGATCCCCTCCCCGGTCACCTTTTTTTCTCTTGGTGTCAGGAAAACTTGATGCAGATAGCAGAGGAATGAAGCAGCCTCTTAGGTGACTTGGTAACCAGTCACGGGCCACAATGAGCGGAGTGGGTGGACGACAGGTCCGTGTACACTCCGCATATGCAGCGCGAACATGGACACAGCCCACTCTACTCGATGGTCTCTCTGATCTGCCCAGATGGAAGGGGACATATCCCCGTCTGTTTTTTTTCTTTGCCATAGAATTCTATTATACCCTGCAGGTAGTACTTTCTGAAAGCGCACCAAACCCATAGGTAATAACAGAGGTCTATGGCTCAGTGCAGTTTGAAAGCAGCCTGGTAACCACTGCAGAACAGATATGCCCATATATACACTGTGATTATAGTATTAAAACATACCTTTAATAACAGTCTTCAATACGGGTATCGCCATCTGTTGCTGTTCCAGGCAGAGTGCATTTGGTATCGCTCCGCCTGTGACAGGAGGTGGCGCTATACAGGAAGCATAGTCTTATGTGGCTCTGCTATGCAACCGCTTGCTTCCTCTACTGCCGGCTTCATTCACAACACTGATACTCTGGGATGCTGGGTCAGAAACCCGTTATCTGGGCTTGCCAACCAGCCATCCAAGAGCAGGAGGTCGTGGGCCACATCACAGGGCTCCCCGGGCCACATGTGGCCCCCGGGCCACTGGTTGGGCACCCCTGAATTACACTAAGTGCTCTGGATAGGAGACAAGTACGCGCTATAGAGGGATGTGCTTTGTTCATATTGCATTTCTGAGGTTTACAACCACTTTAAAGCTTTTCATGAAAAAAGAATCAGATGGACTGATCCATAGAAACAAGCCCTTCCTACCATATGGCCATAAGAATGGATCTATACCATAATAGCCGTTAATTATTATGAACTTCAGCTCCAGAATTAGAGCGCTGAAAATCTGCAGTTGCCAAGGTAAAAGAATGGCGGTGTGCGAGACTCATTATTCATACAGAAAGATAATCGTTACTTTTCTTTAGAAAGGAAACCCGCCATTCAATTTAGACTTCTAAAAGTTGTGTCTTAGCCCTTGTACACACGGTCGGAGATTCCGACGGAATGTTTCCTATCGGACCGTTTTGTTGGATATTCCGACTGTGTGTGGTATGCATTGGACTGTTTCCGTCGGAACATCCGACGGACCAAATTTTCCAACTTGCCGGTAAAATTTTCCGACAAAATGCTCCGATCGGACATACTCCGATCATGTGTAGCCTACTCCAAGGGACAAAGTGCCACGCAGGCTAAGATCAAATTCCTAGACCAAAGCTATTGGCTACTAGCCTGAACGTAGTTCCGTCGTAATGAAATAACGTCATCACGTTATGTACATTCGGATTTTCCGACAACTTAGTCCGACCGTGTGTATACAACATCACTTCCGGACATCTTCCAGAATTAATCCGTCGGAATTACTCAGACGGATTTGGTAGTCGGAATCTCCGACCGTGTGTACAAGGGCTAAGAGCAGATACGCAATACTTTTGTCAGGCAGCAAGGCTTCTCTCATGCGCCCTTCCGAAACTGGTGCCACCTTGTCGCTGGCAGTATGGCTTCAGGGATAGGTCCTGTTCACCCTCTAAGTGCTCTAATGGCCAGGAAGTAGGTGGTGAGATATCAGAAAAAGTCAAGGACTTGATAAGTAGGCAAAAACAGTGGGAAGAGGGCTGCACAGGGAAGCGGTTCTTGGCTAACAAAGGTTATAACAGCATGAGTAAAACCATAATTGAGGGAAAACTCAAATGCACTCTCAAGATTCTTTATTTCCAGAGATATCTCCTTAAAGTGGTTGTAAACCCTTGTGTTTTTTCACCTTAATGCATCCTATGCATTAAGGTGAAAAAACACCTGGCAGTGACCGCCCCCCAGCCCCCCGTTTTACTTACCCGAGCCCTTCATTCACTCGGAGGAGACGCGCTCTCCACGGGGTCCTGGCTTTTGATTGGATAGATTGATAGCAGCGCAGCCATTGGCTCCCGCTGCCGTCAATCAAATCCAAGATGATGCTTGTTGAGGCGAAACGCGTCAGTTGTCACGCTGATCCCTTTGTTACCGTCCTGTTTGAAGCGCTTATTTTTTTTTTACCATGGAAATGTAAGTGTAACTCTTATATTTACTTAATAAATACTCCTCACGGAATTTCGCTATGTGCCCCTCTCCTCTTCTTTTTCTTTATCCTCTTGGTTGGGCCAATCTTCCCGTGTACCATTAACCTGCTGTATCCAACGTTTTAAAAATGATTGTTTTGGAGGTCTTGTCCATTCCGTGAGCCTGAATCTTCTGGTCATCTTTCAAAGCCTGTTTGACTTATCGGGTGTATACCCGTGTGAGTCCGCGCCTTCCGGTAAGCGACTGGTGCTTCTGGTGGTGGATTTTCTACGTCACTTACACCACATTTGGATGTTCACTTAAGATTTCTGTGACGGTCATTTACTTATTATTGGATTCCACACTTTGGAACGCACCAGGACCCGTTTGGGGTCCTTTATATTTACATTTTGGACACTATACTACATTTTTTATTGCATATATATCACTATGTATTTCCACTTTTGTTACTACGTTTTTCACGTCAATTTTACTTTTGATGTTGAATGTTTAGTAAGCGCTGCACATTTTCCATATTTATTTCTAATCAAATCCAATGATGCGGGCGCGGGGAGGGGCGGGGCCAAGTAGGGCATTCGTGTCTGTGGACGCAAATGCTGGACTCGGGAGCGCGCCCGCAAGGGAACCCCCCCTGGGGAGAGCGCTTCTCCTAGGGGGATATCTGATGCGGGGAGGAGCCACAAGAGCTGCCAAGGGACCCCAGAAGAGGATGTTCGGGGGCCACTCTGTGCAAAACGAGCTGCAACAGTTGAGCCAAGTATGACATGTTTATCATTTAAAAAAAAATAAAAAAATGAAGGTTTACAAATCACTTTAACCACTTAAGCCCCAGACCAATTTGCAGCCAAAGGACCAGGCCCCTTTTTGCGACTCGGCACTGCGTCGCTTTAACTGACAATTGCGCAGTCGTGCGACGTGACTCCTAGACAAAATTGGCGTTCTTTTTTTCCCACAAACAGAGCTTTCTTTTGGTGGTATTTGATCACCCCTGCGGTTTTTATTTTTTGCGCTATAAACAAAAATAGAGCGACAATTTTGAAAAAAAAATCAATATTTTTTACTTTTTGCTATAAATAAATATCCACAAAAAATATATAAAAAAAACATTTTTTTTCCTCAGTTTAGGCCGATACGCATTCTTCTAAATATTTCTGGTAAAAAAATAAAAAAAAACGCAATTAGTGATTACTGATTGGTTTGCGCAAAAGTTATAGCGTTTACAAAATAGGGGATAGTTTTATAGCATTTTTATTATTATTATTTTTTTTTTTTACTAGTATTGGCGGCGATCAGCGATTTTTATTGTGACTGCGACATTGTGGCGGACACATCGGACATTTTTGACACATTTTTGGGACCATTGTCATTTATACAGCAATCAGTGCTATTTAAATGCGCCGATTCCTGTGTAAATGACACTGGCAGTGAAGGAGTTAAGCACTAGGGGGCATGTAGGGGATATGTATGACGTTATGTATTTTTTTTTTATTGTATGGGGCGTGGCTTGGCATGTGACATCACTGATCATCAATCCAAAGACATGCAGGTAGGTTAATTGGCTTCTGTCCAAAATTGGCCCTAGTATATGAATGGGGACCTTGGATTGTGGGCTCCTTGAGGGTAGGGACCGATGTGAGGGTGCAATGTACAGGGATAGGGACAATTGTAGACACTCACTCAGGTTGAACTGGATGGACTGGTGTCTTTATTCAACCTAACAAACTATGAAACTATGAAACTATATCTTTCCCTATAAAAGGGAACAGACGATCAGTGACAGCCACACTAGGAAGCATGGGGAGAGGTTTGTTTACACAGACCTCTCCTCGTTCTTCAGCTCTGTGACCCGATCGCGATCCCACAGTCCGCTGGGTCCCACGGCCACGGAGCTCAGGACCAGGTCGGGAGCGCGCTGGCGGTGGCGTGCTCCCGACCCATGGCTTAAAGAGCCACGTACAGGTACGTGATTGTGCTCAGCCGTGCCATTCTGCCGACGTATATATATGCAGGAGGCGGTCCTTAAGTGGTTAAAGGCTTTCGTGGGGGGGGGGGGGGGGATCGCAAAAGCAAAAATAGCTAAGAAAAAATAATATAGCACATATAATTGCGACACTAATCATATTGTAACTGAATGGTATTAAACCCTTTCCTTTTCAATCTGCAGCCGTTGTAATTTTCTGAGAATGCATTGCAATATGGCTACCTGGAGTTGTTCTGTACACAAAGTGTGTACTGACCACCCCCCCAGAAACATAATTTCCTGCTTGTGTGATTGGCCCATCAATTTTCCCAGAAGTCTGCACTAAGATACAAGTCAGATTTCAGGCATCCCCTGCAACAAAAAAGTCATTACTGGAGAGATACTTTCAATATGAACACGTCTAAAGGGATACCGGCCCAGCAGATTTCCTCATTAGTGCTCTGCAGCTGCACAGCTGACAGTTAATTATAAAACCCCTCCCATTAGACCCACTCAGTACAGAGGCACAGACAAACACAACTGGATTTCTTCAGAATAACAGAAGGGAGGAATCTACAAAGAAGGTTGTTATAATTCCTTGCAATGTACAGAGATCAATAAAACAAAAGATCAATCAGCGCTGAACACAATAAACAAGTGAGAAAATATAAAAATGCAGCTAGAATACTATAGGTCAAAATACCAAATCCCACATCACAAAGTAAAAAGTAACAGTACAGCGCATAATTAAATAAATAAAACAAAAAAATGTCAATCAATAAATATAGTGCATAGACAAACAATTAATGTCCATAAGAAAAAAGAAACCAAGTGAGGTTATTAAGGAAGAAATATCCACTTGTGCAGCGTGTCTTCGATCAACAAAAACTAGTGATGGTGTGATCCCTTCACCGGTAAGCAAGGTGGACTCTCACCTCAACAAATGGACCCCTGTTCTCACAGATAGGTCAAACAAAGCGTGTTCCCCTCATGGGTAAGTCACAGCATTCAGTAGATGTGGCAGGCATAAAATAGAATCCTCCTCATATCCTCAAGGCGGTATAATTCCATATAAAACATAAAGAACAAATCTAGTGCTCTCCGTTTGGTCCGCGGACCATGTGACCTAAGCCCGTGACGTCATCCGCAAGCCGCCTCACTGATCCACGCATGGATGCTGTGTTTTATCTGTTTTCATGCCCAACACTCGGCACTGGAGTTCAGTGCACTAATATGTGAGTGTATTTACTTTACTACTGCTTCCTTTTAATAAATTTGTTCAAACGGAGAGCACTAGATTTGTTCTTTATGTTTTATATGGAATTATACCGCCTTGAGGATATGAGGAGGATTCTATTTTATGCCTGCCACATCTACTGAATGCTGTGACTTACCCATGAGGGGAACACGCTTTGTTTGACCTATCTGTGAGAACAGGGGTCCATTTGTTGAGGTGAGAGTCCACCTTGCTTACCGGTGAAGGGATCACACCATCACTAGTTTTTGTTGATCGAAGACACGCTGCACAAGTGGATATTTCTTCCTTAATAACCTCACTTGGTTTCTTTTTTCTTATGGACATTAATTGTTTGTCTATGCACTATATTTATTGATTGACATTTTTTTGTTTTATTTATTTAATTATGCGCTGTACTGTTACTTTTTACAATGTACAGAGATCACCCAGAGGGGAATGTTTTTTCTTAACATAAGTGGATTTCCGCTTTAAGGTTTTTCACCTTCATGCATGAAGGTGAAAAACCTTCTGTGCTGCAGCTCCCCTCTAGACGCCCCCCCCCCCCCCCTCCCTTTTTCTGAACCCGATCTGGTCCAGCGATGTGCATGAGCGCAGTGGCTCCAGCTGCTGTCGCACTCCTCATTGGACAAATTTATACCCTTTCCCCCCCGAAAATAAGACCTAGCGTGATTGCCGGTGATGGCAGAAATAGAAGCCCTACCCCTCAAATAAGCTTTAGTTAAGGTCTTATTTTCAGGGTAGGGCTTTTTTTGGGGGGTAGGGCTTATATTGCAGCCCTCACCGACAATCACGCTAGGTCTTATTTTCAGGGAAACAGGGTAGCAGCAGGTGCCATTGGCTGCTGCTGCTGGTCAATCAAAAGCTGTGACACGGGAGCAGGGGGTGTGGGACGAGTCCCGCTGTGTGTGTCAATGAACGCAGCAGCGGGACTCGGGAGCGAACCCACACAGGTGCCCCCAGGAAAAGAGACTTTCCGTGGGGTCACCCAATATAGTGGAGGAGCCAGGAGCGCTGGCGGGGCACCCCAGAAGAAGAGGATCGAGGCTGCTCTGTGCAAAACCTTTGCACGAAGCAGGTAAGTATAACATGTTTGATATTATGTAAAAAAAAAATTGAAGGTTTACAATCACTTTAAGAATATAGTAAAACCGAGCATAATTAGTTCCAGAAACATGCTTGTAATCCAAAGCACTCGTATATCAATGCAAATTTCCCCATAAGAAATCATGGGAACTCAAGTGATTCGTTCCACAACCATTTATTCATAGGTCCTTCAGTTTATAGTCCATATAAAATGATCCCCTAATGCTGGACTCCCTCCCACAGACTAGGAGGAGGAAATATATACTGAGAAATTCTAATCAGTAAGGGGGAGATGTGTGATATGTATGGGCATCACCATCTAACTGGTGTTTAATGACAGGGCTGTGAATTTTAATGGTGGTAGGTCACAATGCATTCAGATTTATTCATTTATCTAAAGAGGGATTAAATGAGAACTAAAGATTCTCATGACGGCGGCTGAGCTTCTATTCTCACTTTTCCTTTATGGTTCCTCCCGTATGAAGCATTTGCACCTCCTGCATGGAGAGGAGATACAATTGTATTTGGCTTTTAAGACTCCAAATTGCCCCAAGTAATTGACTCCCGGGAAAGAGGAGGCCTACAGCATATTAGAAGACCCGGTAATAGGGGATGTGTTATTGTCTGGTTGTGTTAAGAGTGTCATTTCCTCCGTCTACAACTTATTAATCCATAAATATTTGATGAAATATCCCCTGAAATGAACAGAGAAACGATCCTGAGACATGAGTAATATATGATCAGAGCGATCAATGTGATATTAAAAAGTGTTAATAAACCCAGGACCCTGCATTCACTATATTCGGTCTCCCCAGCACCCTGCATTCACTATATCCGGTCTCCCCAGGACCCTGCATTCACTATATCCGGTCTCCCCAGGACCCTGCATTCACTATATCCGGTCTCCCCAGGACCCTGCATTCACTATATCCGGTCTCCCCAGGAGCCTGCATTCACTATATCCGGTCTCCCCAGGAGCCTGCATTCACTATATCCGGTCTCCCCAGGAGCCTGCATTCACTATATCCGGTCTCCCCAGGACTCTGCATTCACTATATCCGGTCTCCCCAGGACCCTGCATTCACTATATCCGGTCTCCCCAGGACCCTGCATTCACTATATCCGGTCTCCCCAGGAGCCTGCATTCACTATATCCGGTCTCCCCAGGAGCCTGCATTCACTATATCCGGTCTCCCCAGGACCCTCCATTCACTATATCTGGTCTCCCCAGGACCCTGCATTCGCTATATCTGGTCTCCCCAGGACCCTGCATTCACTATATCTGGTCTCCCCAGGACCCTGCATTCGCTATATCTGGTCTCCCCAGGACCCTGCATTCACTATATCTGGTCTCCCCAGGACCCTGCATTCGCTATATCTGGTCTCATTCACTATATCTGGTCTCCCCAGGACTCTGCATTCACTATATCCAGTCTCCCACAGAACACAGAAATGAAATTATTTTAGTAAATAAAAACTGCTCATTTTATTTTATTTTTTTACTCAGCAGTATATAGAAGTCTTGTAACATCTCTCAGTGTCTGGCTAAAGCTTGTAGGAGGAGTTTTCACTGAGAGATGCACTGAGCTGTCCTATCAGAATACAGGACCCCTGACCACCAGTGCTGATCACATGCACCCGCCCAAAAAAAAAAAAAAAAACACCTCTAGCACTACACACCAAACTGCACATGTGCAGAGTGCCCCCAAGGCTCTCTACTATCAGGACATGGATTGGGGACAGTGGAAGAAGGGGATGAGCAGAGAAGACAGGATCAAACAGCCTTTTTACACAAATGCGCAGTATTAACCCCTTAGGTTCCATGGCGAGTATAACAAGCATGCTTTACTGCATATACAGATTGATGGTGGGTTTAGTAACACTTTAAACCCTCAGTTGTTTTAAAGCACTTTCAGCAGCAAATGAAATCACTACTAACCATGCAGCTTCTTCACTACTTAATCCTTGCCTATATGTTTCAGATTAAGCTGGTGCCATAATCACAGCCCCGGGTTTCCCGCATCAGGGCGGCTCCTTTCTCTTGCAGCCTCCTATGGAGGGGGCCTTGCATGCAGGGGACTGGAGCTGTGTTTCCACAACATTACATGCATCAATAGAAACACACAGCCCCAAAAGTCTACAATAGCAAGCTACTCCCCTGCAAACCAACTCTGCCTGCTTGGAGACTGCACTGTCCACTGCTCACTCACTGCTGTGAAGACTGAAAGTTGAGAGAAGTGGCCCTGAGAGAGCAGGCACCAGCAGCATGGAAAGCTGTACACTGCAAGTGCAGCAGAAAGGATTTTAACAAAGTGTCCTGTTGCCTTCAGAAGTCACATAATTAGTAAATAGAGTCCACCTGTGTGTAACTTAATCTCAGTATAAATACAGCAGTTTTGTGAAGTCCTCAGAGGTTTGTTAGAGAACCTTAGTGAACCAACAGCACTGTGAAGGCCAAGGAACACACCAGACATGTGAGGGATAAAGTTGTGGAGAAGTATAAAGCAGGGTTAGGTTATAAAAGATTTGTCCCAAGCTTTGAACATCTCACAGAGCTCTGTTCAATCCATCATCTGAAAATGGAAAGAGTATGACACAACTGCAAACCTACCAAGACATGGCCGTCCACCTAAACTGACCGGCCGGGCAAGGAGAACATTCATCAGAGAAGAGCCAAGAGGTCCATGGTAACTCTGGAGGAGCTGCAGAGATCCACAGCTCAGGGGGGAGAATCTGTCCACAGGACAACTATTAGCCGTGATCTCCACAAATCTGCCCTTTATAGAAGAGAGGCAAGAAGAAAGACATTGGTGACAGAAAGCCATAATAAGTCCTGTTTGCAGTTTGTGAGAAGTCATGTGGGGGACACAGCAAACATGTGGAAGAAGGTGCTCTGGTCAGATGAGACCAAACCAATAAATGTTTGGCCTAAAAGCAAAATGCTACCCTGTTTCCCGAAAATAAGACCTAGGGTGATTGTCGGTTAGAGGTCGACCGATATGGGTTTTTCTCTGGCCGATGCCGATGCCGATATTTAGAAATCATGGCGGCCGATAGCCGATATATGATGCCGATTTTTTTGGGCCGATATGTTAGGCCGATTTTATTTTATTTATTTTTTTCCTTTTTTATTTATTTATTTTTTTAATCCCCCTTGATCTAACACACCTTTCCCACTGGGGCGTTTTAAGGCGCTTTTGGGCTAAAAATAGCGCCTGTAAAGTGCCTGTAAAATGGCTCCCCTGCAGTCTGTGTGAAAGACAGAGTGCTTTCACACTGAGGCGATGCGCTGGCAGGATCTTAAAAAAAAAGTCCTGCAAGCAGCATCTTTGGAGTGGTGTATACCGCTCCTCCACCACTCCTGCCCATTGATATGAATGGGCACCACTGCCGAAGCGCATGCCATGCGATTTGGCAGCAGTGCTTCATGGGCGCATTTAACCTCTTCCTTGGCCGCTAGCTGGGTTATATGTGCCCCACTAGCAGCCAAATAGCACCGCTAAAATGATGGTAAAGAGCCGCTAAAACTTGCGTTTTACCATCAACTTCTGCCCACTCCAGTGTGAAAGCAGTCTTCATAAGTGATACAGAAAATTTCTTACACTTAAACATTTATTAAACAAAACAAACCTCCAATCAGTTTACTTGTATGTATGATTTAGATTAAAAAAAATATATATATATATATATATATATATATATATATATATATATTAAATAAAAACAGGTAGTCAAAACTTTTGGACAAAAAAAAAAAAAAAAATGGGCTAACTTTACTGTTTTTATTTTATTTTTATTTTTTAAATGGTGTATTTTTTTCCCAAAAAAATGCTTTTGAAAGACCTCTGTGCAAATGCCGTGTGACATAAAATATTGCAACAACCGCCATTTTATTCCCTAGGATCTCTGCTAAAAAAATATATATCATTTTTGGGGGGTCTAAGTGATTTTCTGGCAGAAAATACAGGATTTTTTACTTGTAAGCAACAAGTGTCAGAAAAGATTTAGTCTTTAAATGGTTAAACTGAGAACTTCTACACACAGAGAGATGACTTCATTCATTCAGTGTAAACATTGTATCCTTTAGTTCTTTTCTTGGCAGCCTGCCCAGAGAGGAGGAAAGGGTTGCTATGACGACTCAGGCACCTTAGACCATTCTATAGAGAAGTCATTTCAAAGTCCCGCTGTAGTTCTAAATCGGCTTTTTATCAGCACAAATCGGCCGATGCCGATTATTTAAAAAACGGAAAATATCAGCCGATATATCGGTCGACCTCTATTGTCGGTGATGGCTGCAATAAGCCCTACCCCCCAAATAAGCCCTAGGTAAAGTCCTTGTAGGTCTTCTTTTCAGAGTAGGGATTATTTTCGGGGAAACAGGGTAGGGCTTATTTGGGGGGGGTAGGGCTTATATTGCAACCCTCACCGACAATCATGCTAGGTGTTATTTTCGGGGGAAACAGGGTATGTGTGTTGGAAAACTAACACTGCACATCACCCTGAACACACCATCCTAACCGTGAAACATGGTGGTGGCAGCATCATGTTGTGATGTTTTTCTTCAGCAGGGACAGGGAAGCTGGTCAGAGTTGATGGGAAGATGGATGGAGCCAAATACAGGGCAATCTTAGAAGAAAATCTGTTGGAGTCTGCAAAAGACTTGAGACTGGGGAGGAGGTTCACCTTCCAGCAGGACAACGACCCGAAACATACAGCCAGAGCTACAATGGAATGGTTTATATCAAAGCATATTCATGTGTTAGAATGGCCCAGTCACAGTCCAGACCTAAATCCAATAGAGAATCTGTGGCAAGACGTGAAAATTGCTGTTCACAGACGCTCTCCATCCAATCTGACAGATCTTGAGATATTTTGCAGAGAAGAACGGGCAGAAATGTCCCTCTCTAGATGTGCAAAGCTGGTAGAGACATCCCCAAAAAAGACTCGCAGCTGTAATTGCAGTGAAAGGAGGTTCTACAAAGTATTGACTCCGGGGGGCGCCACACTTCTCACATACTGTATTTATTTGTAAAAATAATTTAAAGTTTCCTTCCACCTCACAATTATGTGCTTTGTGTTGGTCCATCACATAAAATCCCCATAAAACACATTTATGTTTTTGGTTGTAACATCACAAAATGTGGAAACCGTCAAGGGGTATGAATACTTTTTCAAGGATTTGTAGTATTTTTTTTTTTTTTTCAATTTTTGGCCGTCGTTTGTTTTGTATTGAGTGATTTTCCCGTTGTATGGGTGTTGGGAGAAAAAAAAAAAACTTTATAAATATATTAAGCATTTAAAAAAGGATTCAGGCAACAGAAAGAGAAAATATTAGTAGAGGGCAGTTGGGCCGACGACATTCTCCATGCGATTGTGGATTCCAGCTACGCGTTTGAGGACTTTTATAGGTGAGGTGGAGACTTTGTACTTCTATGTAGGGTTGTGAACCAGTACAGACCGCATGGCAGATGGGGGAAGTTTTGCACACATCTGATAGGTGGTATTGGCACCGAATCGCAGCCAGTCTTTGAAGCACAGAACCTAAAGTTGCGTTTCGAAGCGGAGAGCAATCAGTTGTTCTCACGGTCTTATCGGAAAGCTACAGTCACAGGCAAGTCTTCCTGTAGGCACCTCCAAGTCTTTGCTTTTCATGTTTGGCAGCAGATCTAAAAAGCTTAATCTGCTTATATTTTGCCTTCCCTGGCCCCTCCCCCCCCCCCATCCATCAGCATTCGCTAAATAAAACCTTTCCATCATCACTGGGACGCTGTGCCTCTCTATGCAATGCAGGCAGATCATGGCTGGGGGGAGGGGCCGGCGGGGTGCTGGACACGGCGTCCGGCAAACATCTCAGCACCCGGACTCTGTACTCCCTCCGCGCTGAAGTAAGCGGTGGGCTGTCTGTTGGAAGGAATTCTGCAAATAACGATGATCTTCATTATCGATTTGTTGGCCGATTATTGTTTCGAATAATCGGATAAAACCATAAAAAAAATATATATTTATTTTTCGTTTATTTAACCGCTTGCGGACCAGCCGCTGCAGTTTTACTGCGGCAGGTTGGCTCCGCTGCGCGAAATCAGGTTATTGTACGTGATCTCACGAGGCTTTGCCAGCAGACGCGCCCGCCGGTCCAGCGGACTCGATTGCAAAAAGTGCTCTGGTCTTTGGCCAGCCAAATGCTCCGGGGCTCAAGTGGTTAAAGTAAAAAAAAAAATGATGGGGCGCTATTCCTCCCGGGAACACCAATGATGGGGCACTATTCCTCACGGGAACATGAATGATGGGGCACTATTCCTCACGGGAACATGAATGATGGGGCACTATTCCTCACGGGAACACCAATGATGGGGCACTATTCCTCCCAGGAACACCAATGATGGAGCACTATTGCTCCCGGGAACACCAATGATGGGGCACTATTCCTCCCGGGAACACCAATGATGGGGCACTATTCCTCCCGGGTACATCAATCATGGGCACTATTCCTCCCAGGAACACCAATGATGGGGCACTATTCCTCCCAGGAACACCAATGATGGGGCACTATTCCTCCCAGGAACACCAATGATGTGGCAATATTCCTCCCGGGAACACCAATGATAGGAGCACTATTCCTCCCGGGAACACCAATGATGGGGCACTATTCCTCCCGGGAACACCAATGATGGGGCACTATTCCTCCCGGGAACACCAATGATAGGAGCACTATTCCTCCCGGGAACACCAATGATGGGGCACTATTCCTCCCGGGAAAACACCAATGATGGAGCACTATTCCTCCCGGGAACACCAATGATGGGGCACTATTCCTCCCGGGTACATCAATCATGGGCACTATTCCTCCCAGGAACACCAATGATGGGGCACTATTCCTCCCAGGAACACCAATGATGGGGCACTATTCCTCCCAGGAACACCAATGATGTGGCAATATTCCTCCCGGGAACACCAATGATAGGAGCACTATTCCTCCCGGGAACACCAATGATGGGGCACTATTCCTCCCGGGAACACCAATGATGGGGCACTATTCCTCCCGGGAACACCAATGATAGGAGCACTATTCCTCCCGGGAACACCAATGATGGGGCACTATTCCTCCCAGGAACACCAATGATGGAGCACTATTCCTCCCAGGAACACCAATGATGGGCCACTATTCCTCCCGGGAACACCAATGATGGGGCACTATTCCTCCCGGGAACACCAATGATGGGGCACTATTCCTCCCGGGAACACCAATGATGGGGCACTATTCCTCCCAGGAACACCAATGATGGAGCACTATTCCTCCCGGGAACACCAATGATGGGGCACTATTCCTCCCGGGAACACCAATGATGGGGCACTATTCCTCCCAGGAACACCAATGATGGAGCACTATTCCTCCCAGGAACACCAATGATGGGGCACTATTCCTCCTGGGAACACCAATGATGGGGCACTATTCCTCCCGGGAACACCAATGATGGGGCACTATTCCTCCCGGGAACACCAATGATGGGGCACTATTCCTCCCGGGAACACCAATGATGGGGCACTATTCCTCCCAGGAACACCAATGATGGAGCACTATTCCTCCCGGGAACACCAATGATGGGGCACTATTCCTCCCGGGAACACCAATGATGGGGCACTATTCCTCCCAGGAACACCAATGATGGAGCACTATTCCTCCCAGGAACACCAATGATGGAGCACTATTCCTCCCAGGAACACCAATGATGGGGCACTACTCCCCCCCCCCCCGGAAAACCAATGATGGGGTACTATCCCCCCCCTACCAGGAACACCAATGATGGGGCAATTCCCCCCCACCCGAGAAATACTTAGGATCATTCATGGGGCACTTGTCATAGACATTAATTTACTGAGTTGTTACTGTATAGCCATTAGCCGCTACCTTTCACAGTGTGCGGCTAGGCTCTCACGGCTGCTCCTCGCCCCTCTCTGTTCCCTCGAGCGGAGATGATCAGTGGGGATCTGGGGTCAGTGAGGAGGAGAGGCGCGGACGTGCCTGGTCATATACGCCGCCTTGTACACAGGAGGATTTTAACAGACGGACAGGGAAGAAGGTTGTGGACCAACTAATCGATAATGAAAATGGTTGACAGCGATTTTCATTATCGATAATATCGATAAATCGTTTCAGCCCTATTCTAAACGCCATTAAGGGTGGGTGTGAGTCTGGAGGAGTGGGCGCTCCTCGAAGGAGAGCATTTGTATGCAGACCACCAGTCTCCATGATTGAAAGAACAAAATCCATGTCTTCTCAGGCTGCCTCCTGCTTTGTATGTCATCACCGGTGGATTTATTTGGATAACACGCTCTATTCATCTTTTGTACCAAGGGGTTGCTACCTCATCCCTTTAAACCCAAACACATATGAATTGCACAGGTTCTGATCATCCAATGAATGAAAAAGAGTGGGCCGGGGACAGTGAGTCTGGGGAGAAAAGGGCCAGGGGGTGCTGGATGTCCTCCAGCCAGGAAATAAGGCGGGCCCCTGACTTGCTACAGCTTCTAATACACATTCTAAGAAGCTCACAGTGTGCAGTGAAATCAGAGAAAGCTATTTCAGTCCAGAAGAGCCGGAACAACCCTACAAGACTGAAGGGGAGGCCGGAGTTCAGCTTTAAAATCAGCACCATTTGGTTTAAAATTTATTTTTATTTTTTTAAATCCCACTTTGTAAGGAGGTGTCAGAAATGTCGTTTTAAGTGGTTTATATCAAAGCTGGTAAACCTCAAAGTTATAAATCAGGAGACAAGAGGCAGATAGGGCCCTGGACCTCATGTCAGAAGATGACCCCATAGAACTCATCATTTCTATGCTCCTGAGGGGTTCCTAGAGACGGGCCCCTCAGACATGTGATAGGTGGACATCTGACCTTGAAGAAGAACAGCTAATAATAAAAACGCACCTCTCCGGCCTCTTCCAGGCTGTTTATCTGCTCCAGCTTCTTGGTCCAGTACCTGGCTTCTTCCTCGGGGATATCTGGAGGAGGACAGGAGACGTCAAGATACACCAAGGAATGAAGAACAAGGACAATTTATTTTACTCCAGACACGGATCATCTCCCATATGCAGGCAAAAAACACAATGCAACCATGCAAACCCATCTTCCTGGCAAACATCGTTTCAAGAAAGAGGAAGGAAGACCATCTTTCATACCATGTTTCCATTTTGTCCCTATATTTCAGTACATGTGGATAGATAGTTTTCCTCATTTGGGTCGCACCAGTCTCTCTCAACCTTAAAATAACTTTCCAGTATCAGAGAACTCCTGATAATAATTACTACATCTTAAGCTCACAGCACATTGGGGAGAATGGCCCTTACACTGGTGATCATTGGGGAGAATGGCCTTTTACACTGGTGATCATTGGGGAGAACGTCCCTTGCACTCGTAATCATTGGGGAGAACGTCCCTTACACTCGTAATCATTGGGGAGAATGTCCCTTACACTCGTGATCATTGGGGAGAACGTCCCTTGCACTCGTAATCATTGGGGAGAACGTCCCTTACACTCGTAATCATTGGGGAGAATGTCCCTTACACTCGTAATCATTGGGGAGAACGTCCCTTACACTCGTAATCATTGGGGAGAACGTCCCTTACACTGGTGATCATTGGGGAGAACGTCCCTTACACTCGTAATCATTGGGGAGAACGGCCCTTTACACTGGTGATCATTGGGGAGAACGGCCCTTTACACTGGTGATCATTGGGGAGAACGGCCCTTTACACTGGTGATCATTGGGGAGAACGGCCCTTTACACTGGTGATCATTGGGGAGAACGGCCCTTTACACTCGTGATCATTGGGGAGAACGGCCCTTTACACTCGTGATCATTGGGGAGAACGGCCCTTTACACTCATGATCATTGGGGAGAACGGCCCTTTACACTCATGATCATTGGGGAGAACGGCCCTTTACACTCGTGATCATTGGGGAGAACGGCCCTTTACACTCGTGATCATTGGGGAGAACGGCCCTTTACACTGGTGATCATTGGGGAGAATGGCCTTTACACTGGTGATCATTGGGGAGAATGACCCTTTACACTGGTGATCATTGGGGAGAACGGCCCTTACACTGGTGATCATTGGGGAGAATGGCCTTTTACACTGGTGATCATTGGGGACAACGGCCCTTACACTGGTGATCATTGGGGAGAATGGCCTTTTACACTGGTGATCATTGGGGAGAACGTCCCTTGCACTCGTAATCATTGGGGAGAACGTCCCTTACACTCGTAATCATTGGGGAGAATGTCCCTTACACTGGTGATCATTGGGGAGAACGTCCCTTACACTCGTAATCATTGGGGAGAACGGCCCTTTACACTGGTGATCATTGGGGAGAACGGCCCTTTACACTGGTGATCATTGGGGAGAACGGCCCTTTACACTGGTGATCATTGGGGAGAACGGCCCTTTACACTCGTGATCATTGGGGAGAACGGCCCTTTACACTCGTGATCATTGGGGAGAACGGCCCTTTACACTCGTGATCATTGGGGAGAACGGCCCTTTACACTCGTGATCATTGGGGAGAACGGCCCTTTACACTGGTGATCATTGGGGAGAATGGCTCTTTACACTCGTGATCATTGGGGAGAATGGCCCTTTACACTGGTGATCATTGGGGAGAACGGCCCTTTACACTGGTGATCATTGGGGAGAACGGCCCTTTACACTGGTAATCATTGCGGAGAACGTCCCTTACACTCGTGATCATTGGGGAGAACGGCCCTTTACACTCGTGATCATTGGGGAGAACGGCCCTTTACACTCGTGATCATTGGGGAGAATGGCTCTTTACACTCGTGATCATTGGGGAGAATGGCCCTTTACACTCGTGATCATTGGGGAGAATGGCCCTTTACACTGGTAATCATTGTGGAGAACGTCTCTTACACTCGTAATCATTGGGGAGAACGTCCCTTACACTCGTGATCATTGGGGAGAATGGTCCTTACACTCGTGATCATTGGGGAGAATGGCCCTTACATTGGTGGTCAATGAGAGGAATGTCCCTTACACTGGTGATCATTGGGGAGAACATCCCTTACACTGGTGATCATTGGGGAGAATGGCCCTTTACACTCGTGATCATTGGGGAGAATGGCCCTTTACACTCGTGATCATTGGGGAGAATGGCCCTTTACACTGGTAATCATTGTGGAGAACGTCTCTTATACTCGTAATTATTGGGGAGAACGGCCCTTTACACTCGTGATCATTGGGGAGAACGGTCCTTTACACTGGTGATCATTGGGGAGAATGGCTCTTTACACTCGTGATCATTGGGGAGAATGGCCCTTTACACTCGTGATCATTGGGGAGAATGGCCCTTTACATTGGTGATCATTGGGGAGAACATCCCTTACACTGGTGATCATTGGGGAGAACGGCCCTTACACTGGTGATCATTGGGGAGAATGGCCCTTTACACTCGTGATCATTGGGGAGAATGGCCCTTTACACTCGTGATCATTGGGGAGAATGGCCCTTTACACTGGTAATCATTGTGGAGAACGTCTCTTACACTCGTAATCATTGGGGAGAACGTCCCTTACACTCGTGATCATTGGGGAGAATGGTCCTTACATTGGTGGTCAATGAGAGGAATGTCCCTTACACTGGTGATCATTGGGGAGAACATCCCTTACACTGGTGATCATTGGGGAGAATGGCCCTTTACACTCGTGATCATTGGGGAGAATGGCCCTTTACACTCGTGATCATTGGGGAGAATGGCCCTTTACACTGGTAATCATTGTGGAGAACGTCTCTTACACTCGTAATCATTGGGGAGAACGTCCCTTACACTCGTGATCATTGGGGAGAATGGCCCTTACATTGGTGGTCAATGAGAGGAATGTCCCTTACACTGGTGATCATTGGGGAGAACATTCCTTACACTTGTGATCGTTGGGAAGAATGGCCCTTTACACTCGTGATCATTGGGGAGAATGGCCCTTTACATTGGTGATCATTGGGGAGAACGTCCCTTACACTGGTGATCATTGGGGAGAATGGCCCTTTACACTCATGATCGTTGGGAAGACTGGCCCTTTATACTTGTGATCATTGGGGAGAATGGCCCCTTACACTCGTGATTATTGGAGAGAATGTCCCTTACACTGATAATCATTGGGGAGAATGTCCCTTCCATTGGTGATCAGTGGGAAGAATGCTCCTTACACTGGTGATCATTGGGAAGAAAGTCCTTTCCATTGGTGATCATTGGGAAGATTGTCCCTTACATTGGTGATCAATGGGAAAAATGTCCCTCACACATTAGTGATCAGTGGAAAGAATGCTCCGAGCATTGATTATCATTGGAAGGATTCTCTCTAGATAGTTATCTAAAAAGATCATTGGTGCCAGTGGTAACTTACCTGAAAAGCATAATTACTCATGGAACCCATAGCCATCTCTGAAGGAACACTGGGCTTCCATGGAACTTTGGTTGAGAATGGCTGGTCTAGACTTTTCCCTTTGAAACCTACTGACTGAGGTCTATGGCTTGATCATATTGGAATAATATGAAATGTGTCTACAAGTTTTCAGCCTGGTTTCCATATGGAAGAATGGTGACCAAGTGGCTATTACTCTTTCCTGGGTCTTATTGCGGTTCGATCATTTTCAGGATGGTACATTAGTTGAGGTTGGTAGAATAACTGAGCATCAGAAGTGCATTCAGCGGATTTACAAAGTCAAACCAAAAACATTTCACAGCAGCAAATCTCAAACTGAAAAAAAAAAACAGTAATCACAGCAAACCACAGCAAATCCCGGCCTTTGCCGCCCTCTCACGTCGTCTCACCATTGCTGTGCATCAGATTAGACCCCCAAATCCATGTCCTGACCTGCAGGGAGAAAGTAGCACCATGCATCTTGTGTGCATTAATAATATGGAGGCAGAATACACACTGGAGGTCACACTTCACAGCAACCTGGAGGAAAACCTGCCTATCCTTACCTGTAAGGGAATCACTGGAACTGAGCCGACATGGGACAGATAAACCGGTCTGCAATATGGTTTCATGTAAGGGGTGTTTAATGACAGGTAATAGCAGAAGGCTGTAACCAGAACTTGCCAGGTTTCTGAAATTAAACCTCCAAAAACACAAAAAAAAAAAACAAAGAGACCCCCCGGGCCAAAGAAATATTGTCTAATCACAAGAGTCTCGTGGACCTGATTTCTTACATAAATCCTGGTGTGCTTTGTGTATTTCTTCCTGATCTGTGCAGTAATCCAGAGGAAGACTTTCATTCTCATTCTCTCTTCTCTCCCCCCTGTCCTCTTTCCCCCTTCTATACTCTCTTCTCTCCACTCTTTCCCTCTCCTATCCACTCCTTCTCCCCCCCCCCCTCTTTTTTTCTCTTCTTTATCCCTCTCTTCTCCCATTCTTTCTGGAATGGGAGAAGAGAGGGATAAAGAAGAGAAAAAAAGAGGGGGGGGAGTTGAGAAAGGAGTGGATAGGAGAGGGAAAGAGTGGAGAAGAGAGTATAGAAGGGGTAAAGAGGACAGGGGGGAGAGAAGAGAGAATGAGAATGAAAGTAGAAAGAGGTGAAAGGTGGGGAGAGAGAATAGGGGTGGATGAGAAAGGATAGGAGAAGGGGAGAGGGATAAAGAGGAGAGAAAAGGGGGGGGAGTGGGGAAAGGAGAGGATAGGAGAGGGAAAGATTGGGGAGAAGAGAGGATAGGAGAGGGAAAGATTGGGGAGAAGAGAGGATAGGAGAGGGAAAGATTGGGGAGAAGAGAGGATAGGAGAGGGAAAGATTGGGGAGAAGAGAGGATAGGAGAGGGAAAGATTGGGGAGAAGAGAGGATAGGAGAGGGAAAGATTGGGGAGAAGAGAGGATAGGAGAGGGAAAGATTGGGGAGAAGAGAGGATAGGAGAGGGAAAGATTGGGGAGAAGAGAGGATAGGAGAGGGAAAGATTGGGGAGAAGAGAGGAGAGGAGAGGGAAAGATTGGGGAGAAGAGAGGATAGGAGAGGGAAAGATTGGGGAGAAGAGAGGATAGGAGAGGGAAAGATTGGGGAGAAGAGAGGATAGGAGAGGGAAAGATTGGGGAGAAGAGAGGATAGGAGAGGGAAAGATTGGGGAGAAGAGAGGACAGGAGAGGGAAAGATTGGGGAGAAGACAGAATTAATGTAGAAAGAGTTGAAGAAACAGGAAGGGGGGGAAGAGAGAAGAGGGGTGGAAGAGAAAGGTTGAGAGAAGAGAGGGATAAAGAGAGAAGAGAGAAAGAAAGCAAATGGAATATATGTAACTGACATAAGATTTTTCTTTTCAGCAAAAAATGGGGTTACATTTTAACTGCAAACATAAAAAATAATAATGTTGATAGCTGTCCCAGAGGGATACGGTTTACGGTTTTGGCAGAGATGTGACAACTACACTTCATTATCACCTTTATTAGGAGATCTCACTATTAGGAGGTGACTGGTACACTGACAGGGGGTGTGAGGACTTGGTGACCCCGGGAAGGAGTAGAACATGAAAACATTCTGTGCAAATCCTAAAGTGCCATCAATTTAGGATGAAATTACACAGCATGTCGGATTGTATGAAAAAAAAAAAAAAATCTTTACCAAGATCCAGCTCACAGGAAACATAAAATTTATAAAGAACTGTCTTGCCGGGGGGGGGGGGGGGGGGGGTAACTAATCAGATACAACATTTAAAAGCAGAATGTTCAATTGTGGTACAACACCACCATCTTCAGTGTTGGTAAGAAGATACCACCATTCTTTAGGTAATATTCCTGATTACTGGTACTAGGCATAGCAAAAATTAGAGCCAATATTCCAATAAATAAGGACTGGAGATCAGTACTAAGAGGACCCCATTGAAGGTAGGATGGGACTGTGCCTACACAGGAAGCAGGCCCCTCTCTTCTATAGCAGCCTTTCTCAACCTTTTCAACACAAAGGAACCCTTGGAATAGTTCTCCGGTCTCAAGGAAACCCCTGCCTAAAATTAGAAATCTACAACTCAAGATAGATTAGTGTGATGGTCAGTGGGAAGAATGGTCCTTACACTTGTGGTCATTGGGAAGAATTACCTCCTTACAGAGAGCTAAAAAGATCAATGGTGTGAGTGGGAACTTATCTCAGAGGCAGAAATGGTCCAATGCTAAAGGAACCCCTACAACCTCTGGAGGAACCCTGGTTAAGAATCATTGTTCTATAGGCACTGCAAAAAATTAGTCAGAAAGCATGTGAAGAAATAACTTTACACCTACCTGGAGGACCTATCCCTGACCTAAAGCTACACCATATAATAGTATACTATACAATCTGTTTGTACAGTCTCTGCTCAAGCTCTACTAGTCTTCATGCACAGCAGCATTGCCTAAACTTGAGTTTAGGAGCTTTTGGTGTTTTTTTGCCAAAGCTCCTAAACTCAACTTCATCCCAAGACCTCCTGCTCTCTCGCTCCCTTGTCACTTCCTCCCATGCTCGCCTCCAGGATTTCTCCAGAGCTTCTCCCATCCTTTGGAACTCCCTACCCCAATCTGTCCGACTGTCCCCTAATCTATCCATCTTTAGACGATCCCTGAAAATCCTGCTTCTAACTAACACTGTTTTACTTCCTCCATCAGCTCATCCCCCCCACAGCTATCACCTTTTGTATCAATTGACCCTTCCTTTTTAGATTGTAAGCTCTAACAAGCGGGGCACTCTGATTAATCTTGTACTAAATTGTAATGTAACTGTCATGTCTGCCCTCATGTTGTAAAGCGCTGCGCAAACTGTTGGCGCTATATTAAACCTGTATAATAATAATAAAAGCCTATGTGTCAGTGAAAGTCCACTATTGTTCTTACATCTAACGTCATTTAGCTTTGGTTAATGCTGGATGTGTAGAAGAGAAACGTTACTGGATGAGATGCAAAAAGATCCAAACTCACCGAAGGGCAGCTCAAATCTTGTGTCCAGCAAGATCTTATGGAGAGTGGGGTTCCTGGTTCCGCAGATCTCATCGTCCTTCATTAACACTTCAGCCTCCAGTGCTGACCATTCCCCAGGCCCCTCCTGTAAAAAGGGGGCAAAAAATAAATAAAAATCGGTGTCAGCCCACTGAGAAGAGAACTACAATGGGTACAAAGATAACACAACATCACCAAAAGCAAAAACATAAATGTACTAATATATCATTTACTTCTTAGCCCTTGTACACACGGTCGGAGAATCCGACGGAATGTGTCCTATCGGACCGCGCTGTCGGATAATCCGACTGTGTGTGGTCTGCATCGGACTGTTTCCGTCAGAATATCCGTTGGACCAAATTTTCCAACTTGCTGGAAATATTTTCCGACAAACTGGTCCGATCGGACATACTCCGATCATGTGTAGAGAATTCCGATCTGACAAAGTGCCACGCATGCTCAGATCAAATTCCTACATCAAAGCTATTGGCTATTAGCCTGAACGTAGTCCCGTCGTAACGAAATTACGTCATCACGTTCTGAAAGATCGGATTTTTCAACAACTTTATCCGACCGTATGTATGCAACAGTTTCGGACAAGATCCGACGGATTTGGTTGTCGGAATCTCCGGCCGTGTGTACAAGGGCTTAGAGTCCCTTGTAAAAGCCAAATTCCTTTATGATTTCCAGCCTGTATATACAGTACATTCATCGCATCAGGAAGGAAAGAAAAATGCCCCAAAAGGTATATAGACAGCCAGAAAACCAGAGAGTACCCCTAACCTTGCATCGATCTATCCTAAAACAAAATAAAATTGTGGCAAAAGTTTGATGCGACGATAATGTGATCTGACTGCCCCCAAACTCTACGGAGAGAACTAAGCTAAGCAGGGCAATAACTTCTCCGCAGGATGTGGAAACCTTGCAAGAAGATCTGAACAAATTAATGGGGTGCATGGCAAATGAGGTTTAATGTAAAAATAATGCATTTGGGTGGCAAAAATATGAAGGCAGTCTACTCACTAGGGGGAGAACCACTGGGAGAATCTAGGATAGAAAAAGGACCTGGGGGGTCCTAGTAGATGATAGGCTCAGCAATAGCATGCAATGCCAAGCTGCTGCTAACAAAGCAAACAGAATATTGGCATGCATTGAAAAGGGGATCAACTCCAGAGATTTAAAATGATAATTCTCCAACTCTACAAAACTCTGGTCCAGCAGCACCTGGAGTATGCTGTCCAGTTCTGGGCACCAGTCCTCAGGAAGGAGGTGCTGGAACTGGAGAGGGTCCAGAGAAGGGCAACAAAACTAATTAGGGGTCTGGAGGATATTAGTTTTGAAGAAAGGTTACAAAGCACTGGACTTGTTCTCTTTGGAGAAGAGACGCTTGAGAGGGGATATGATTTCAATGTACAAATACCGTACTGGTGACCCCACAATAGGGATAAAACTTTTCCATGGGAATTTAATAAGAAACGTGGCCATTCACTAATATTAGAAGAAAAGAGGTTTAACCTTAAACTGCGTAGAGGGTTCTTTACTGTAAGAGAGGAAAGGATGTGGAATTCCCTTCCACAGGCGGTGGTCTCAGCAGGGGGCATCGATAATTTCAAAAAACTATTAGATAAGCACCTGAACAACCCGCAACATACAAGGATATACAATGTAATACTGACATATAATCACACACACAGGTTGGACTTGATATCTTTTTTTTGCCTACTATGTAACTATGTAAGGAAGTCCTACTAAATGCAATCTCATACTCACTCCTCCAAAATGCAAAAGTTGGTAAAAAGGGATGGCAAAGCTGAATCCCTTGTCTGTGGTTGGCAAGCAAAGAAGAGGACACATTTCATAAAACCACAACTATAACACAGCTCACAAGACTTGGACACAAAGCAGAGAAAGATGGAATACAGCAGCATCAGAAACCTCTACTAGTGAGCCCTGCTGTAAACTGGCATATCAAATAGTCTGGAGAAAAGTTGAGGACTACACATTTGTCAGATCGGAGGTAGTAACCTATACTGACATACTGATGAACTCCTCAGAGAGGAGGAACTTCACCCTACCAAGGTCAAATTAAACTAGTACTATCTGAGGATTATGCATGTATTGTATCCCTGGTTTCAGGCGTTTGGTCCTTACAGAGAGATGTGTCATGTCTGTGCATACGCCTCTTCATATAGACATTACCTCCTGGGATGTGTGACGTGGAGGGATGTGGACATCCCAAGAGACAGAGCAGGATACCTACGTGTTTCACGTCTAGGTCAATGGTCTCCAAACTGCAGCCTTTGTTTGCTTTTATCCGCCGTTTGAGGCATTATTCCCCCCACAGTCATCAACAGTAGAGCATAGTTCCTACCTCTGACTCCAACAATGGGATACTAATCCTCAAAGTGACTTTAATGATGGGGCACTATCCCTCCCAATGGTATCAATGATGGAGCACTATTCCTCTCCTTGATACTAACGATAGGGGACTAATACTCCCCCTAATACCAGTTATGGGACATTGTTTACTCCCACTGTCACAAGAACATTTTCTACTCCCACTGGCCACAGCGCGACCCACCTAAAATTTTAGCTACAGTAAACTGGTCATTTGTTTAGAAAGTTTGGAGAACCCTGGTCTAGGTGGTGAAGCAGGAAGTGTTGGGTAGCACCTCATAAAAAGGCTATTTAAAATATATTTAATATTTCCCCAGTAGACGACTTTGCGGTCGAAACGCGTAGGGCCTGCATTTTTCTGCCCCCCCCCCCACATTGCTATTTTTGTTTTTATTTATCACATGATTTTTATGGACTATTAGTTCTATTTTGTTTTAAATTCAAATATTTTCAATAAACTGTTACTGGTTGTATTTCACCATGCGAGGTGTCTTTTATGCTTTGTCCCCCTATGGTGAATCCCTACGAGAGATCTGGTGCCAAGTTCCACAGCTATCCACGGCTCGGAAAGTTCACCTACTTCTTCCAATTGGAGACTACAAAGGATTTTGAACGAGGAATTCCGAGGGGAATCACCTTCCGGCTGGTTGCATCTGGGTGTGCCATTGGAGCCCCCCACAAGCCCTTATGACACACTACTATATGGGGGATGTGTCCAACTCATCTGGTAAGAGTATACACCTTCTTTAATTATCTTACAATCCGTTCTCAAGAGGTTCTGAGGTCTGAGAAGGTCGAGAGTCATTATTCCATGAATGCCATCTGACAACTTCAGAAGTCCCAAACATACCCCTTTGAGGTCCATGGAGATTGACTTTGAAATTGTCTATACCCTCTTTGGACTTTAGTGGACTCTTTGTCATTATTACAGGATTTTTTCGCTTTCATGTATACTTACACTTATTTACATAGGTGACTTTAAAGTGGTTGTAAACCCTTACAACCAACTTTGACCTACAGGTAAGCCTAGATTAAGGTTTACCTGTAGGTCCAAGAAATATCTCCTGAACCTACACGGTTTAGGAGATATTTGCCTAAAGACAGGCACCGATGTCTATGGCGCATGCGCCATAGACAGTGGCGCGCAGGTGCACTGAGCGCACCGCGGTCAACGGCGATATGCCGCGAGTGGCAGCTCCCGTGCGCATGCGTGGGAGTGACATCATCGCGGCTTTGCCAAATGACAGCGGCGGAGCAGCGAGACCCACCGAGAAGATGGAATGCGCCGGACTACAGGGGACAGCGGTGGCTTCGCTGGCTCCTGTGTCAGGTAAGTGACACATAATGGACTACTATGCGATGCACAGTAGTCCATTATGCTTTACCATTGCAGGGAATGAAAGAGGAAGTAAACCCATCAGGGTTTACTCCCTCTTTAACCACTTCCCATCCGGCCAATGTACATATACGGCCGGGTGGGAGCCGTCTACTTCTGAGAGGACGTTCAGGAATGTCCTTCAGAAGGAGGGGGATCGCGCACACGCGTGCCCGCGCAGTGGTGCGATCCCGATGTGCTCGTGTCACCCGAACACGGCGCATCTCGGATCGGCAGGAGAGCTCTGTGATTGGCCCTCCTGATCACATTACGGCCGTGTCCAATCACGGCCGTCATGTGATGTAAACAAACAGCCGGTTGCTAGGCAATCGGCTCTCCTCTCCTCACACGGAAGTCGTCGCTGAGGAGAGGAGAGCAGATCGCTGCAGCTGGCTGATGATCAGTGAGTATGAGCTGCTTTTTACAGCTTTTTACTAACTGATCACCAGCCTAGTATAAACCTACAGTGTAAACACACATGTCACCAAAACACACATGTCACCACACATGTCCCCAAATAATAAAAAGACATGTCCCCAAATAAAAAAACACATGTCCCCCACATATGTCCCACTAAAATCACATGTTCCAATGATCACCTGCACACATACGTACGTGATCATTTGCCTACATATGTCCGTGATCACACAAACCAATTATTATACACTTAACAGAATTTTTTTTTTACCAAAAACATGTAGCAGAATACATTTTGGCTTAAATTCATGACAAAATTTGATTTTATTGGATTTCTTTAAAAATAGAAAATATTGTTTTTTTTCCAAATTTCCGCTTATTTTTGCGCTTATATCGCAAAAAATAAAAAACGGAGTCGTGAATAAATACCACCAAAATAAAGCTCTATTTGTGTAAACAAAATGATAAAAATTTCATTCGGGTACAGTGTAGCATGACCGCGCAATTGTCACTGAAAGTGCGAGAGCGATGAAAGCTGAAAATTGGGCTGGGAAGGAAGGGGGCGAAAGTGCCCTGTATTGTAGTGGTTCAGCGCTGCATTTATTTATACATTTTAAGTTTTAAACGTGGTTTGTTTGTGTGCCAACAGATTTCCGAGAAGCACTGTTCACATGTGAAAGGGCCCGATAATCTCTTTCTAGGATTGGTGAACTGTCAATACTTTCTTTATTAAATACTCGGTGACTATGGGGTCCCTATGTCAGGCACACGTAGAAGGGACTGCTGCAGAAACAGAACCAGAAAAAAAAATTCTCTGCTCCCAAAAAGCACCAGGAACCATCCCTGTTCTTCTATCAGTTGGTAGTGGTACATCGTTACATAGTTAGTAAGGTTGAATAAAGACACCAGTCCATCCAGTTCAACCTGAGTGTCTACAATTGTCCCTATACCTGCACATTGTACACTCACATCAGTCCCTACCCTCAAGGAGCCCACAATCCCCAGTCATATACTAGGGCCAATATTGGGCAAAAGCCAATTAACCTACCTGCATGTCTTTGGAGTGTGGGAGGAAACCGGAGTACCCGGAGGAAACCCACGCAGGCACAGGGAGAACATGCAAACTCTAGGTAGTGTCGTGGTTGGGATTTGAACCAGCGACCCTTTTTACTGCTAGGGGAGAGTGCTACCCACTACACCACTGTCCTGCCCTTAGTAGGGGTGGAAGCAGACAAATTATTGTATCAGTGTCACGTCCTAAATGTCCTCTCTCTTTCACTTAAGCAAAATGGGGAGTTGAACTGGTGATACAGAGCCCTGGCAGGGATGCCTTGTTTTACCACAACTTATTAAAAGGTGCTTTACTAAATTATTAAACCTTTGACAGCCAGCTGGAGCACAGAAAGTTATTTCCTGCTGAATATGATATAAAACGGATTTATGACACAAAAATCTGCCAACTTCTGAAGAGGCTGACAAGTAAATTGGTCACATCGGAGGCACAGCGGGAGTCCCCAATCTTTCCCTGTGGCTCAGAGTAGAACACAGAAGCAGCAGGGGACCCTTCTGAATGAAAGCCCAACATTTTCCTGTAAATGATTCCTGACAGCCAATTGGAAAATGCTGTGATCACAGAGTGTTCAATTGAGATGACCAAGTACAGCTTTATCTCCCTTTCACATGGTGGTGGCAACATTATTTTCAAAGCACAACTATAGGAAAAAAATTTGGGGGAAAAACCTGCCAATGAGCTTTATTAAAAGAGAAAAACAAACAAAAACAAAACAGCACTGGCTACAAAACTAACCTTCTTTCCAACGCTGCCCCCTGCAGCAATTCCGTTCTGCCACTAGACATCCTCAGACCTGCAGCCTTCACTATCATTCAACCCAGGTGCAGAGGGCAGGGGATCACTTATGTGGTTTAAATACAATGTCCAACCTCTTCTGAGGCTTATATTCAATGACCAACCCATTCCAAGGTCCAACATTCACTGTCCATCACCTTCTGAGGCTCAAGTTCACCACCCACCACCATCTTCAGCTCAAATTCAATGTACAACAACTTTTTTCAGCTCAAATAAACTGCTCAATGCATTCTTTAGCGCAAAATCACTGCTCGTCCCATTATTCTGAGGCTCAACTTCAATGCCCAACTATTTCCAAAGTTCAATTTAAATGCTCAACCCCTTTGGAGGCACAAATGCAATGCCCAACCCATTTGGAGCCTCAAATGCAATGCCCAACCAATTTGGAGCCTCAAATGCAATGCTCAACCCCTTTCAGAGGTGCAAATGCAACGCCCACCCACTTTGAAGGCTCAAATGGAATGCCCAACACCTTTGGGGGCTCAAATGGAATGCCCAACACCTTTGGAGGCTCAAATGGAATGCCCAACACCTTTGGAGGCTCAAATGCAATGCCCAACCCCTTTCAGAGGCTCAAATGCAATGCCCAACCCATTTCAGAGGCTCAAATGAAATGCCCAACCCCTTTCAGAGGCTCAAATACAATGCCCAACCCCTTTCAGGGGCTCAAATGCAAAGCCCAACCCCTTTGCAGGCTCAAATTCAAAGCCCAACCCCTTTGGAGGCTCAAATGCAAAGCCCAACCCCTTTCAGAGGCTCAAATGCAAAGCCCAACCCCTTTGCAGGCTCAAATGCAAAGCCCAACCCCTTTCAGAGGCTCAAATGCAAAGCCCAACCCCTTTGCAGGCTCAAATGCAAAGCTCAACCCCTTTGAAGGCTCAAATGCAAAGCCCAACCCCTTTGGAGGCTCAAATTCAATGCTCAACACCTCCCGAGTATAGGGGAGCCGGAGTCCTCCCGAGTATAGGGGATCAGCCCACCACCTTCATTGAGAGACATAGCTCCTTCTCGCCCACCACAACTTTTATTGTATATTTGCGTCTCCCTTTCCTGCTGCCTTCAGCAGAGGCACTAAAGAAAAAATAAACCACTTGCTGAGCAATAGTTTACAAAAAACAATGCCACCATAAAGATCAGTTTTTGTTGCTGAATAACAATTGTATTTCCTGTACTGGAAATGCCTGTATACACCCCTCTTGTGACCCAGCGCTCCTGTGTCCTCCAGTGTGTCAGACTTCCTCTCCTCAGTTACTGATATGAGAGGATCTGTCCCTTAAAAGCCCCAGGTGAGCCTGATCTGGCATTAGTCAGCGCTTCCGCCCCCATGAGGTGCTCCACGAGGACGCTCTCTGACGCCGCACACGGCGCCGCCTGTTAACCACGCCCCTTAATTCCCGCCCCCTCCTTCTTTCAAAAGAACTAGTCCGCGCATGCGCGAGCGGCATTCGGGTCTGCATTTGCAAGGAGGCGGCGGCAGCGAGCGCTGTGTGGCACCTAGCCAGAGCCGCGAATGTACTGCTTAAGCAGAGAACTGGCACTGCCTGTCACAAGAATGCTGGACATTGTTCATAAGAAGGCCAGTATAAATATACAAGCATTAATAAAGCCACCAGCGCACCAATTCGGGCGGTGAAATCTGTGAGGGGGGAGTTTAAACAGCAGAGTCTCTAATCTGCAGGATATATACCTGGCTTACTTAGTAGGGGCAGTTTATGCATAGAAAAATGTCAAAAACTGCTGCTGTACCCCCACTGTTCAATAAGAACCCCCCCCACCGACTGCTGGGACCACATATGCTGATATAGCCAGGACACAGGGCTGCTGAGAAGCAACATACCAAGGTATGTGTATTTTTACTCCCTCTAGAGGAGACTTAAGGCATACAATGTTTAATATATATGGAACAAAGGCATAGGTGGACTTTTTACAGTTCCTAGGCTTCTTCACTTAACTTATCCTTGCTGCAGGATACTGCTGTAAACAGACAGATCCAAACTTCACCCATGACGGCGGGCTGCGTTAGTAAACCTTCAAAGACCAGGTCCCTATTAATAGGGGTTCCACTCCTTTGGACCTGTATAGCACCCCTCAGGAGCAACTTTAGGTAATGTAGCAAGACCAAAAAAAAAAAAAAAAGAGTCCTGCTTCCAGGGGTCCAGCCTTCAAAGAGAGGCGTTACAGGCAAAACCTCATTCTTCTATGAGAGGCCCGGGTACCATCCTGTGGCCTCAGTGGCGTGGATGGATCCGGCTGTGGAGGTGATTTAAATCCATGTCTCCTGGAGCACCTCAGAGCACATCTTCACTCGTGACCAACACCTTAGACACTTGCGGAAAAACGGAGGTACCCCTGGAAGGAGGAGGAGTTATATAGAGGAGTGAACTTCCTGTGTTGGGTATACCAATGTCCACACCTGAAGGTGGCCCATAACCCATTAATTACTTAAGGCTCTGTGTCCCATGATGTACGATAAAGAAAATGTAAAAACATACAACATAAAAAAAAGGGATGGGGATGAAATAAAAATTGCTTAGGGTGCCAAAGTGCAATGGCTGGGCTTCTAGCTGGTATGAAAATTCCAAAAGGCCCAGTCCAGGGGACAGGTATGAAAAAAAAGTGTTGTGACCATGTTGCCATAGTAAAAGAATAGTGGGCAACCGCAACTTGATTTTGATTTTATGTGGCACCTCTGGACTGCCACAAGCACTATGGGATTTTCTCAGCCGGGCCCCTAGCCAGACAAATACAACACCGTCCCTACCAGCAAGGCGTTCGTACTTAGGGAGAGCTGCACCTTCAACCAGGGGCAAGCCTAGTGCATCAGGCCAGATTCAACACAGGAGGAGAAGACGCCTCACACCACACTCACCTTGCTACATCTGAGAGGGATAGATATTACACTCGATCTTAACCAAAAAGCCCAGAGCTGACACACATACCTAGAAACTGGGTCAGATATTTTTTCTGTGTTGCATATATTCAACTATTCATGTCTGATAAAACCGTTGTCACCAGAACAGTATGTTATTGTCAACCAGCCTGAGCTATTGAGCCCAGTAAACGGGCTAGAGCTCCACCCACTGGCAAAATATTCATAAGCAAAATTACATGGAAAAAGTATGTTTTTGTTCTGATCATAGTAAAGAAAATATACTCCAATTAAAAAAAAAGTTAAAAAAAACAACAAATAAACTGTGTAGGCCCCATGATCTCACCTCATCTGACTGGCGGATGGTATGCAGAGGGATCCACACCGTTCCAACCATGGTGTCCCAGATAAGGCCTTTGTTCCACATCTCCACTATCAGTCCCAGATCCAGGCGACTGATCTCACTGAAAGACAAAAAAAAAAAAAAAAGTTCTGTTATAGAGATATCCCACCAATCATACTAAATGCCACTCTTAACCTTGATCAGCTACATGAAAAACCCAAAAGGCAAAAAAGTGCCTAAATGTCTTTAAAAAAAAAAAAAATGTAATTTTTAAAGCAAAAATCCTGCTTAAAAAAAATAAATATTAACAGCTTTTGCTACATTGCTCATATTAAACCCAAAGCTCCGCCTGCAGTAACTCTTTTCTGCCAGTAGATGTCATCAGTCACTCAAAATACTTCCTGGGTTGTCATGCTTTCAATGTAACACCTACCAACCCAAAAGGAAGAAAAAAAAGCAAATAAGACAAGTTCATTGTTGGGGTTTACATACAGTTTAATGTTATTTTTAGTGGATTTCAATTCCCGCCCCCCCCCCCCCCCCCCATTAAAAGTAAACTTTTGTTTTTGATTGTTCCACTTGCTTTCGTAACTTGCCATTTACTTTTATTTTGGTGGTATTGTCATAATGAATTAAATTTGCAATTTTAACAACCATAACATTAGTGGTTTTAAAACTACTATGGAAAACAAGAATAAAAAAAGTGCACTTCTGCCTCGCAGCACTGGGGTTGTTTCTTTGAATCCCAACCAGGACACTGTCTGCATGGAGTTTGTATGTCCTCCCTGTACTTGTAGGGGTGTCCCACCAACAGTCCAAAGACATGCTGGTATGCAGGGGCGGACTGACAACTCATGGGGCCCCCGGGCATTCAGAGATTATGGGGCCACACAGTATACACAAACACACACACACACACACACACACACACACAGTATACGATCACACAGTATACACAGACATGTTTCTATTGGCTGAGAAAGTACTGGAGAGGTGGGGCAGCTATAATCTCGGGATTTTTAGACCAAAAGGGTGTCGGTAAGGGACATTTCAGAGACAGATGTAAAAAAAAAAAATCAGATTTTTACATACTGTCCCTGGTTTTACTGAGGCTGGCAACCCTGATGGGGCCCCCTAGTGGCCCGGGGCCCTCAGGCAGTGCCCGAGTGCCCGAATGGTCAGTCCGCCCCTGGTGGTAGGATAAATCATCTCCTGTCTAAACTGGTCCTAGTATATGAATGCAAGTTAGGGGCCCTTAGATTGTAAGCTCCTTGAGAGCAACGACTGAGGTGAATGTGTGATAAATATGCAAAGCACAGATGTAAATCTTCAGCGCTGTATTATTATACAGGTTTTATATAGCGTCAACAGTTTGCGCAGCGCTTAACAAAATAAAACTATAAAAACTATACAAAATACCAACAAAAAAAATAACTAAATAAGCCTGTACCTTTCATTGAAAATAAAACTAAAAAAGTCTCGATTGTCCTTATTAAAAAAAAAAAAAAAAAAACTCACAACAAAATAGATAATATGCATTACATATATTCTAAACTATAACAAATTTGTTAAATTAATAGGGAAATAAAGAAAATACAAATAAAAAAAATTAAAACATTTAAGAACAATATGTGGAATTCAAAAAAGCAAAAGTTGTTATACTCTTTAAAAGAGAGAGCGATACGTTAAAGAAAAAAAGACAAGCGTAAAAAAGCAAAAAAAAAAAAAAAAATGATTCCACACTGCCATCTATTGTCTCTGTTTTGTACTGCAATGATTTTCCCATCACAGGTCGGTGGGAATGGAGCCCAGGTTTCTGTGCGGACAGGTGAGAAGACCAGCACACTGGTCCAACTTGGCAAATTATATATTTTATACTTGTAGCGCTAACCCCCGCAGGAACTGCTGGTTTGATTGGGCTTACCGTTACCTTCTCCTCCTCGATTTGTGTCTAGGGGTGTCCCCCGGTAGATGCCCAGAAACTTTAGAGACTGACGACAGATCCGCATAAAGGGAACAGTCTCTTAGTATAGGATCAGAGGGTTGGAAAGGAAGTTCAGGTAGTCTTAGTGTCAAAGTCAATAATAAAGAACTCTCTTACTTCGACTAAATCTAGAGAATAGCCATTCACAGCTGGATGTTCACCCTAGTTGGACAGGCCCCCTCTCACCAGGCCCAGCAGCCAACAAGGTGTTTAAATCAGGAACAAGTCTCTGCCACAGACGTTGCTGTAGAACATGTCGGAAACTAGGACTTGTATAACACTCGTGTAATACCTGGATCTTTCAGCCAGTTTGGCGATACCCACGAAACTGGATTCACTTAGGTACTTCAACCCTACCAGGCTCTTGCTAAGAAGCCAACCTGTATGTGGCCTTCTTCTGAAGAGTCCTCCCCTGGATAACTACGAAGTCGTTGGGCCTCCCCACAACCAGAGACGGCACCGGACCACCTCTGAATCCTTTCCTTCGTTTCCTTGCCTCGGGCTAGCCAGCCCCGAGACAAAGTCAGGTGGAACCGCACACCAGGCCATAGCCTTCCTGGGGGCTGGTCAGGACCACCAGGACCAAGGAGTCAGAAAATACTTCTGGACCGGAACCCCCAAACCATGTGACATCCGCATCCCAAGTATCCTCTCCCAGAAAGCACAGCAAGAGCGACCCTCCCACTGGGCTGGCTCCGAGAGAAAGCAACCCTAAACCAGACCATGTTTCCATGCCTGCCAGAAGAGACAGCGCCCCCTATGGCCAGGCTGAACACCCTATAGTCCAGTCAGTCTGATGCGGAGGTCAAAATTTGGAACAATTATACCCAAACCAAACTGGAGTTCAGGTGTAACATTTTCAAAAACATATAGCACGTGCTCTTCAGGAGCCGGCGCTACATAAAATATATATATATATATATATATATATATATATATATATATATATATATATTGGATGAGATCTGGTGAGTGTGGAGGACATTGGAGTCCCGTGACCTCATTGTCCAGTGGTGAGATGATTGGATCTTTGTGACATGGAGCGTTATTCTGCTGGAAGGAGCCATCAGAAGATGGGGACACTGTACTCATAAAGGGGTGGACATGGTCAGCAACAATACTCAGGTAGGCCGTGGTGTCTAAAGAATGCGCAATTGGTATTAAGGGGACCAAAGTGTGCCAAGAAAATATCCTCCTCATCATTACACCACCAACCTGAACCGGTGATACAAGGCAGGATGGATACACCAAATTCTGACCCGACCGTCTAAATGTCGCAGCTGAAATCGAGACTCATCAGACCAGGCAATGGTTTTCCAATCTTCTATTGTCCAATTTTGGTGATCCTGTGCGAATTGTAGCCTCAGTTTCCTGTTCTTAGGAGTGACACCCGGTGTGGTCTTCTGCTGCTGTAGCCCATCTGCTTCAAGGCTGCATGTGTTATGCATTCATAGATGATATTCTGCATACCTTGGGTGTAACGAGTGGTTGTTTGCATTACTGTTACCTTTCTATCATCTGGAACCAGTCTCTCCTCTGAGAACAAGGCATTTTCCTCCACACAACTGCCGCTCACTGGATATTTTCTCTTTTTCAGACCATTCTCTGTAAACCTGAGAGATGTCTGTGTGTGAAAATCCCAGTAGATCAGCAGTTTTTGAAATTATCAGACCAGCCCTTCTGGCACTAACAACCACACCACGTTCAGAGTCACTTAAATCCCCTTTTCTTCCCCATTCTGATGCTCAGTTTAAACTTCAGCAAGTCGTCTTCACCACGTCTACAGGCCTAAATGCATCGAGTTGCTGCCATGTGATTGGCTGATTAGCAATTTGTGGTACTAAACAGGACCACCGGAGTGACATCATGACATCACTTCCGGTCTGGGGTGGAAGTAAACAATTTTCTTTTTTTTTTTTTATCTTTTGTTTCCTTACAAAGATAGAGGAGAGAGTTGGTGTCTTGGTGTCTAGAGAGGAGCGCTCATCCCTTATTTCTATTACAAGGGATGGTTACAGTCCTTATAGTAGAAATAAAAGTGATCAAAATAAAAATTAAAGGGACAGTGTAAAAAAAAAAAAAAAATGAATAAATAAATGAATACTTTTTTAAAGCATCTCCATCACTCAGAAGAGAACGCGTCCGTAAGTTGTGTCCGCAAATGTAAACTGTGTCTGCACCACACGTGAGGTGTCGCCGCAAACCTTATAGCGAGAGCAATAGTTCTAGACCTCCCCTAACTCTAAATAGGTAACTTGAAAAAAAAAAACAAGAAATAATAATTAAATTGTCGCCTATGGAGATTTTTAAGTATCGTATTTTCTCGCTATTCCATGAGGGTGCGCAATTTTAAAGTGTGACATGTTCGTATCTATTTACCCAGCAAAACCTCGCTGCCCGTCTTCTGTGTTACCCCGGACCCTGCATTGTTAGAGTGCTACGCATCTTCTGTGTTACCCCGGACGCTGTATTGTTAGAATGTTGCACATCATCTGTGTTACCCCGGACCCTGCATTGTTAGAGTGCTACGCATCTTCTGTGTTACCCCGGACACTGTATTGTTAGAGTGCTGCACATCATCTGTGTTACCCCGGACCCTGCATTGTTAGAGTGCTACGCATCTTCTGTGTTACCCCGGACGCTGTATTGTTAGAGTGCTGCACATCATCTGTGTTACCCCGGACCCTGCATTGTTAGAGTGCTACGCATCTTCTGTGTTACCCCGGACACTGTATTGTTAGAGTGCTGCACATCATCTGTGTTACCCCGGACCCTGCATTGTTAGAGTGCTACGCATCTTCTGTGTTACCCCGGACACTGTATTGTTAGAGTGCTGCACATCATCTGTGTTACCCCGGACCCTGCATTGTTAGAGTGCTACGCATCTTCTGTGTTACCCCGGACGCTGTATTGTTAGAATGTTGCACATCATCTGTGTTACCCCGGACCCTGCATTGTTAGAGTGCTGCACATCATCTGTGTTACCCCGGACCCTGCATTGTTAGAGTGCTACGCATCTTCTGTGTTACCCCGGACCCTGCATTGTTAGAGTGCTGCACATCATCTGTGTTACCCCGGACCCTGCATTGTTAGAGTGCTGCACATCATCTGTGTTACCCCAGACCCTGCATTGTTAGAGTGCTACGCATCTTCTGTGTTACCCCGGACGCTGTATTGTTAGAATGTTGCACATCATCTGTGTTACCCCGGACCCTGCATTGTTAGAGTGCTGCACATCATCTGTGTTACCCCGGACCCTGCATTGTTAGAGTGCTACGCATCTTCTGTGTTACCCCGGACACTGTATTGTTAGAATGTTGCACATCATCTGTGTTACCCCGGACCCTGCATTGTTAGAGTGCTACGCATCTTCTGTGTTACCCCGGACGCTGTATTGTTAGAATGTTGCACATCATCTGTGTTACCCCGGACCCTGCATTGTTAGAGTGCTGCACATCATCTGTGTTACCCCAGACCCTGCATTGTTAGAGTGCTACGCATCTTCTGTGTTACCCCGGACGCTGTATTGTTAGAATGTTGCACATCATCTGTGTTACCCCGGACCCTGCATTGTTAGAGTGCTGCACATCATCTGTGTTACCCCAGACCCTGCATTGTTAGAGTGCTACGCATCTTCTGTGTTACCCCGGGCACTGTATTGTTAGAATGTTGCACATCATCTGTGTTACCCCAGACCAGGGGCGGACTGACCATTTGGCCACTCGGGCACTGCCCAGGGGCCCCATCAGGGTTGCCAGCCTCAGTAAAACCAGGGACAGTATGTAAAAATCTGCGTTTCTTTTTACATCTGTCCCTGAAATGTCCCTTACCAACATCCTTTTGGTCTAAAAATCCTGAGATTATAGCTGCCCCACCTCTCCAGTACCTTCTCAGCCAATAGGAACATGTCTGTGTATACTGTGTGTACATGTCTGTGTATACTGTGTGATTGTATACTGTGTGGCCCCACAATTTCCTATTGACCGGGGGGCCCCATGAGTTGTCAGTCCGCCCCTGCCCCGGACCCTGTATTGTTAGAATGCTACAGAGTCTGGCGTAACACAGAAGATGCGTAGCATTCTAACAATGCAGGGTTCAGGGTAATGCAGAAGATGTGCAGCGTTACCCCGGACACTGTATTGTTAGAATGCTACGCATCTTCTGTGTTACCCCAGACCCTGTACTATCCAGAGATGGGTTGGGGACTGTGGAAGAAGGGGAGGATCAGAGAAGAAAGGATCTTTCTAAACGTGGGCAAAAAAAAATCGAATTTCTAAAGCAGATGTTACGTATGTGTATGTAAATTCTGACATTTCCCTCCTACGTGTAAAAATCTCTATTCCCCCCGACAATATATGCATTTATTTTATTTATTTTTTAGGGACACCCTAGAGAATAAAATGGTACAGTCATGGCCGAAATGATTGGCACTCCAGAAAATCAAGTATTTCTCACAGAAAAGAATTGCAGTAACACATGTTTTGCTATATACATGTTTATTCACTTTGTTTATTCCCTTTTGGAACAAAACAAAAAAAGGGAGGGAAATAAAGCAAATTGGACATAATGCCACACAAAACTCCAAAAACGGGCCGGTCAAAATTCTTGGCACCCTTTCAAAATTGTGGATAAATAAGATTGTTTCAAGCACGTGATGCTCCTTTAAACTCACCCGGGGCAAGTAACAGGTGTGGCCAGGGGTGGACTGACAACTCATGGGGCCCCCAAGCAATCCGAGATTATGGGGCCACACAGTATATACACACACAGTATACACACACACAGTATACAATCACACAGTATACACAGATATGTTTCTATTGGCTGAGAAGGTACTGGAGAGGTGGGGCAGCTATAATCTCAGGATTTTTAAAACCAAAAGTATGTCGGTAAGGGACATTTCAGAGACGGATGTAAAAAAAACACATATTTTTATATACCGTCCCTGGTTTTACTGAGGCTGGCAACCCTGATGGGGCCCCCTAGTGGCTCTGGGCCCTCGGGCAGTGCCCAAGTGGCCCAATGGTCAGTCTGCCCCTGGGTGTGGGCAATATAAAAATGAGAAAAAAAGGAGAGAAGTTCACTTAGTCTTTGCATTGTGTGTCTGTGTGTGCCACACTAAGCATGGACAACAGGAAGAGGAGAAGAGAACTGTCTGAGGACTTGAGAACCAAAATTGTGGGAAAATATCAACAATCTCAAGGCTACAAGTCCATCTCCAGAGATCTAGATTTGCCTTTGTCCACAGTGCGCAACTTTATCAAGAAGTTTGCCACCCATGCCCCTGTAGAAAATCTCTCTGGGCGTGGACAGAAGAGAAGAATTGATGAAATGTTGCAATGCAGGATAGTCCGGATGGTGGATAAGACGCCCCAAACAAGTTCCAAAGAAATTCAAGCTGTCCTGCAGGCTCAGGGAGCATCAGTATCAGCGCCAACTATCCATCGACATTTAAATGAAACGCTATGGCGGGAGACCCAGGAGGACCCCACTGCTGGCACAGAGACATAAAAAAGCAAGACTACAGTTTGGCAAAATGAACTTGAGTAAGCCGAAATCCTTCTGGGAAAAGTCTTGTGAACAGATGAGACCAAGATAGAGCTTTTTGGTAAAGCACATCATTCTGTTTACTGAAAACGGAATGAGGCCTACAAAGAAAAGAACACAGTACCTACTGTGAAATATGGTGGAGGTTCAATGAGGTTTTGGGGTTGTTTTGCTGCCTCTGGCATTGGGTGCCTTGAATGTGTGCAAATCATCATGAAATCTGAGGATTACCAAAGGATTTTGGGTCGCAGTGTAGAGCCCAGTGTCAGAAAGCTGGGTTTGCGTCTGCGAGATCTTGGGTCTTCCAGCAGGACAATCACCCCAAACATACGTCAAAAAGCCCCCAGAAATGGATGGCAACAAAGCGCTGGAGAGTTCTAAAGTGACCAGCAATGAGTCCAGATCTAAATCCCATTGAACACCTGTGGAGAGATCTTAAAATTTCTGTTGGGAAAAGGCGCCTTTCCAATAAGAGAGACCTGGAGCAGTTTGCAAAGGAAGAGTGGTCCAAAATTCCGGGGAGAGGTGTGAGAAGCTTATTGATGGTTATAGGAAGCGACTGATTTCAGTTATTTTTTCCAAAGGGTGTGCAACCAAATGTTAAGTTAAAGAGGAGTTCCCCTTAAAGTGGTTGTAAACCCTTACAAATCACTTTGACCTACAGGTAAGCTTAGATTAAGGCTTACCTGTAAGTCCAAGAAATATCTCCTAAACCTACACGGTTTAGGAGATATTTACTAAGAGACAGTCATAGCTGTCTACGGTGCAGCTGCGCGCAGGTGCACTATCACCGTTAGCAGCATGCCGCTGCTAACGGCGATATGCCATTAGTGGCGGCTCCCATGCGCATGCGCGGGAGTGACATCATCGCTGCTCCGGCGCTGTGAGTGGCCGGAGCAGCGATACCCGGGAGAAGATGGAGGCTCCGGACTACAGGGGACAGCGGTGACTTCGCTGGCTCCTGTGTCAGGTAAGTGACACATAATGGGCTACTATGCGATACACAGTAGTCTATTATGCTTTACCTTTGCAGGGAAACAAAGAGGAAGTAACACCCATCAGGGTCTACTTCCTCTTTAAAAAAAATAATAATAATAATTAAAAGTCAGCAGCTACAAATACTGCAGCTGCTGACTTTTAATAAATCGGACACTTGCCTGTCCCAGGGTCCAGCGATGCGGGCCCAGATGACTGACAGGAGGGAGGGGGCGGAGCTGAGCCCTTCCTGCGCCAAGGGGAAGTGATGTCACCATCCCAGGCACTGAATGAGGCAGACTACGAGGGACCCCCTAGTAACAGGCATTTAGAGGTGAGTTAAAAAAAAAATTCAAAATGTTTTTATTTTTTTAGGAATTTTAACCACTTAAGGTCCAGGCCTCTTTTTCAGAAAATTGCTTAGAACCCCCAAACATTATTGTTTTTTTCTTTTTAACACCCTAGAGAATAAAATGGCGGTCACTGCAATACTTTTTTTCACACCGTATTTGCGCAGCGGTCTTACAAGCGCACTTGTTTTGGGGAAAAAATTAACTTTTTTGGATAAAAAAAATAAGACAACAGTAAAATTAGCCCAATTTTTTTTATATTGTGAAAGATAATGTTACGCCGAGTAAATTGATACCCAACATGTCACACTTTAAAATTGCACCTGCTCGTGGAATGGCGTCAAACTTTTACCCTCCATAGGCGACATTTAAAAAAATTCTACAGGTTGCATGTTTTGCGTTACAGAGGAGGTCTCAGGCTAGAATTATTGCTCTCGCTCTACCGATCACGGCGATACCTCACATGTGACAATATATGCGGGAGGCAATGATTCTACAATTTTGTGTGCCAATATCCTTAACACACAACATCCTTCACACTTTGTTGCTGGATGCTGTGACGGACACACGTATACTTGCATTGTATCAAGGTGCTCTCTTTATGCGGTGATATCACCTCTAAAAGTATTCATTGGCTCCCAGGACTGGTTGCTTTGCCCCAGTGTCTCCCTTGGGTTGGGAGCTTTTCAGATCTTACCTGCCTACATACGCAAGGGACCTGGTCCCATTATAACATCCTGCTGGCTATTTGGCCTCTACTGTTGGAGTGATCGCACCTGAAGGCTTCAAGGGGGCAAAACATCCATCAGCAATAATAGTTTTCCCGGCCTCCAGTCGGGTTTTTAATCATATACTCTGATGGAATGTGTACCTAACACACTGTTATAAACATATTATTCATTATCAATGTACATACCCCCTGAAGAATGAGATCTATTTTCTCTGAAGCGCGTAGAGTATTTTGAATAATGCGTATATCAGGGATATGCAATTAGTGGACCTCCAGCTGTTGCTAAACTACAAGTCCCATGATGCATAGCAAGACTCTGATGGTCACAAGCATGACACCCAGAGACAGAGGCATGATGGGACTTGTAGTTTTGCAACAGCTGGAGGTCCGCTAATTGCATATCCCTGGTGTATATGTACGGATCATCAGTGTATTTATGTACTCTTTGTTTTATGTAATTTTTTAACCTTAAATAAAATAAAATAAACTTTTTTTTGTATTTTCAAAAATCCGATATCGACTCAAAGTGCCTTAAAAGTCCACCTCTAGGGGTATTCCAAGATTTTTATACCTCACGTGTCATGCGTGGTTTGACTACCGTTTTCATATGCGGGCGCTACTCGTGTATGCATTCGCTTCTGCGCGCGAGCTCGTCGGGACGGGGTGTTTTAAAAAATATATATTTTTTCTTATTTATTTTACTTGATTTTATTTATTTTTACAGTGTTTTAAAAAAAAAAAATTGATCACTTATTTCTTGTAATAGAAAAAAACATGACAGGTCCTCTTAAATGTGAGATCTGGGGGTCAAAAAGACCTCATATTTCATATTTGGACTTAAATGCAATAAAAAAAAAAAAAAATGTCATTTGAAAAAATGACATTGAAAAAAATGTACCTTTAGGAGGTATGGGCAGAAGTGACGTTTTGAAGTCGCTTCCGCCCTCCTGTGGTATAGTGGGGGGCATCTTAGCTTCACTCATCTCCATACCCAGCAGCAAGAAGGACGGCTCCGGTAAGCGGCGGAGGGTGCGGGAGAGCGACGGGAGGTGAGGTGGCACCTCTCCCGCCGCCGATAGCGGTGATCTTGCGGTGAACCCGCCGCAGAGACCACTGTTATTGCACACATGACCGCCTCCTGTAATGAGGGATATCTTGGTTGTGGTAGCAGCTGCTGCCGTTACTGAGATATCCATCTTCTAAGTACCGACGTATATGTACAGGAGGCGGTCCTTAAGTGGTTAATGAATTTTTTTTTTTCCTGTGCTGCACCACTTTAAGGGTGCCAAGAATTTTGACCAGCCCGTTTTTGGAGTTTTGTGTGACATTATGTCCAATTTGCTTTTTTTTCCTCCCTTTTTTTGTTTTGTTCCAATACACACAAAGGGAATAAACATGTGTATAGCAAAACATGTGTTACTGCAATACTTTTCTGTGAGAAATACTTGATTTTCTGGAAAAATTTCTGGGGTGCCAATAGTTTCGGCCATGGCTGTAGGTGTTGCCATTTAGAATGTCACACGGTATTTGTGCAGCGGTTTTTCAAACGCCACTTGAATCACTTCTGCTAAGGGAATTGCCAGCTGACAAGGTTCACACTGGGATAACGCCTGCAGGTATCATTCCGGCAAAAAACACTTCAAACCGAGGACGTCATATGACATCCTATGGGTGGGTAGTGGTTAAAGGGATTATACTCCTTCCAACCTGCACCTTGTGTTTTTGCAGCTGCATAAGCTGTGCATTGATCACGTGGTATCATGGTGTCATTTGTTGTCCTGTACGCACAGCTCAGAGTAAATCATCAAATTCTTGTGTAGAAGCAGGACACATGGCACTGTGCAGGTTAATGCATGACCTCTGTCTGCAGTCTGAGCACTGACACTTCCTGTGAAGAAACTACATATCCCACAGTCCCTGGGTCTCTGAGTCTAGCACTGGTGCAGTAACTAGATCTGAAACAAGCAAGCAGAGCAGCAAAGGGAAGATATGTGTTTTCAAGACATCTGCATGCCCACATTTGGCGTAGTTTGGACTGGACACTCGTAGCCTCCCTGGCGGTATGATTATGTCAGATTTTTGCATCTCAAAGCGGTACAATTGTTTTGCATAGAAATTTGGTGTTTTATATTGTAGGCCTGTTATTCTTAGCGATAACACACTTAAATCTGTTCAAACAAGTGTCTAGTAGACATCCCGGGTATGATAAAGTTTGAAACACAAATTAATAAATTTGAATATAATAAATAACTATAAATAATTATAAAAAATAATAATATAATAACAATAAAATTTATTTCCCCACAATTCATTATCGCTCAATTCTGCAAGTGCTCTAATTTACTATCACTGTTTTCTAGCTGGTCTAAAACCACTTTTGATGTAAAGGGACAACCTCCAGTTTCCAGGCAGAATGAGTGGTATGTATATATATATATATATATATATATATATATATATATATATATATAAAAAAATATAAAACTGCATGCAGGGCATTGGACAAAGCACTAGGGACAAAGGGGATGTGAAATGATTTCATACAGTAATGTAATCTGTAAGATTACAGTGTACTGTATGTGTTATGAATTTTCTATTTTTTGAATTTGCCGCCGGGCTCCGCCCCGTGCGTTGCGACACTCGCAGGGAACGGAGCCCGGCACACAGAGGCATTGGGCGGAGCATGGACCCCTTAGACACAGCGGGGGGGACATTGCAGGACAAGTTAAGTAACCTGCACCAGGATCCTGCAATGCAATCCCGAGTGTGGCTCAGGGTTACCGTTAATGGTACTTAAATTTAACCCAGAGCCACACTTGGGAAAACCGCCAAGGAGGTTAAAGCTAGTGTACTCCTAATCTCATATTGTTACTTGCATAAAAGACACCTGTCCACAGAAGCAATCAGATTCCAATCTCTCCACCATGGCCAAGACCAAAGAGCTGTCCAAGGATGTCGGGAACAAGATTGTAGACCTACACAAGGCTGGAATGGGCTATAAGACCATCGCCAAGCTGGTGAGAGGGTGACAACACAAAATGACTGTCGATCTCCCTCGGTCTGGGGGCTCCATGCAAGATCTCACCTCGTGGAGTTTCAATGATCACGAGAAGGGTGAGGGATCAGCCCAGAACTACACGGGAGAATCTTGTCAATGATCTCAAGGCAGCTGGGACCATAGTCACCAAGAAAACAATTAGTAACACATTACGTACACCGTGAAGGACTGAAATCCTGCAGCACCCTCAAGGTCCCCCTACTCAAGAAAGCACATGTACAGCCCGTCTGAAGTTTTGCTAATGAACATCTGAATGATTCAGAGGAGAACTGGGTGAAAGTGTTGTGGTCAGAGGAGACCAAAATCCAGCTCTTTGGCATCAATTCAACTCGCCGTGTTTGGAAGAGGTGGAATGCTGCCTATGACCCCAAGAACACCATCCCCACCATCAAACATGGAGGTGAAAACATTATGCTTTGGGGGTGTTTTTCTGCTAAAGGGACAGGACAACTTCACCGCATCAAAGGGGATGATGGACGGGGCCATGTACCGTCAAATCTTGGGTGAGAACCTCCTTCCCTCAGCCAGGGCATTGAAGATGGGTCGTGGATGGGTATTCCAGCATGACAATGACCCAAAACACACGGCCAAGGCAACAAAGGAGTGGCTCAAGAAGAAGCACTTTAAGGTCCTGGAGTGGCCTAGCCAGTCTCCAGACCTTAATCCCATAGAAAATGTGTGGAGGGAGCTGAAGGTTCAAGTTACCAAACGTCGGCCTCAAAGCCTTAATGACTCGGAGAGGATCTGCAAAGAGGAGTGGGACAAAATCCCTCCTGAGATGTGTGCAGACCTGGGGGGCCAACTACAAGAAACGTCTGACCACCTCTGTGATTGCCAACAAGGGTTTTGCCACCAAGTACTAAGTCCTGTTTTGCGAAGGGGTCAAATACTTATTTCACTCATTAAAATGCAAATCAAATTATAACGTTTTTGAAATGCATTTTTCTGGATATTTTTGTTGTTATTCTGTCCCTCGCTGTTACAATAAACCCAACATTAAAATTATAGACTGACCATCTCTTTGTCAGCGGGCAAACGTACAAAATCAGCAAGGGGAACAAAAACTTTTTTCCCCCCTCACTGTAGATGAAGGGGAATTGATCAGTCATGACACTACAAACTGCAGCCACAACATCTGAGCTCATCATTACAAAGGTAAGGTAAAAAAACACCACAGGGAAAATAATTATAGTAATACTATGTTAAAACAACAAAAGCAATTGAAAGTGTGCAGTGCTTTTAATTCACAGAATGAGTAGCACGTGCATTCTCAGAAATGACCACAAGATGGCAGAGTACCCTTGTACATGAAAAGTTCTCCAATGCGGAGAAATTCAAAAATGTATTTATTAGAAGTCTCCAGGGTGATGAGATAAGATTGTACAATTTTGTCATGCTGTATGTGCAAAATTACAAAAAAAAAATGTAATTAAAAGCAATGAAAACTGCAAGACAAAAAGTTGTAATGTGTGTGGCCAATGTAGAACCTGCAGGAAGAGGAGGAGAATTCAAATTATTAGAGATTCACAACAAATATATATTGGGGGGGGGGGGGGGTAGAAGGAAGAGACAATCCAAGAATAAGGAGATTCTTCATCACCAACATTTACCAGCAGGTCACATACACTGATCAGCCATAACATTATTTTTTTTATTTTTTCATTTGTTTATTTATTTATTTTTTATTATTTTTTTTTTATTTTTTTTTTTTTTATTGCCACGTCAGCGAATCTTCACCCGAGACTATAAATCAACTTGACGTTCATCATTGTCTCTTAATATTAATCTTCACATCATTGTGGCAGTTTTCTTGTTGATTACTTATGTAATTAAAAAGAATATTTATAAAGCTTTTATTTCACATTCTTAAAACTATTCTTACGTCTTACCCACATTATTCACTGAATTTTTACAGCCCCCCCCCCCCCTCCTCCCCTATCCCCGTGTCAGTAGTGTCCCTACTCCTAATAGCTTAGTCTTTATGGTCTTAATTGTGCGAGGTAACTCCAGTCTCGCTTAAATTGTTTCCAACCTCTCCATTTTTTTATAAATGTTACCCTTTCCTCTTCTTCTCTCAGACACAGGCTTTCCATATTATATATTTCCTCTACCGCATCTACCCACTCCCATGTTGTTGGACAATCTACCTCTTGCCGTTTTTTGGGGATCAGTTTTTTCGCTGCGTTTAATAGATGCGGGATGATTGTATCCTGATATTGTTTAACCCCACCCTCCGTACCATGGAAGAGTACTATCCAGGGGTCTGGTTTCAATGTTATTTGAGTTATTTCCTTTATCATTTGAAGGGTCTTTTCCCAAAATATCTTAATTTTGGCACACTCCCACCAAATATGTGTCATGGTACCTGTTTTCCCACAACCCCGCTAGCACTCGGCGGTCCCGCCTTGTTGGTATTTAGATAATTTATCCGGAGTGTTATACCAACGGGAGATAAGTTTGTAGTTCATCTCAGCTGTTTTATTGTCCCTTGCCGAACAGTGTATCATTTTCAATATTTTATTTATTGTTTCTTTCCCCTTTTGTGACCCCAGTTCCCTTTCCCACTTATTTATATATGGCGGCGCCTCTTTCCAGCTGGCCCGTATCAACAGCCCATATAGCTTTGAGATTGTGCCCTTCGCTGTGTCGGCTATACATAGTTGTTCCACCCCGGTCAATTCATCTTCAGACCTAATCGGCTGGGGTAGTTTTTCTATAAAACGGGTCAGCTGGAGATAACGCCACCTATCCCTTCTCATAAATCCCTTGTGCACTAACTCTTCATGTGAAAGGAGTTTCCCTTTTTTAATTATATCTTTTATTTGTGACCCCTCGAGTCTTATCCAGTTCCCTCCTATCACCCTTCTACCCGGGGGGAAGTATTCGTTATCTTTTAAAGTTATCAGTGGTGAATTATAGTGTCCATTTAATCTTTTATACACCTTATCCCATATCTTCAGTGCAGTCTGTGTTAACTCATTTGTGTCTATATCTAGTGCCCTGTATTTTGGGGGGTTCCATATTATCTTACTTAATTGTGCTTTACTGTATATATATTCTAAATTAACCCATCTTTTTTCCTCTTTTTTTTTTTCCTTCGCCCATTCGACAATTCTTGATAGAACTACCGCCTGATAGTAGTATTGTAAATCAGGGACCGCCAGTCCTCCCCTCCCCTTTTCTTGTTTTAATACCCCATGGGAGATCCTAGGTTTTTTATTATTCCATATATATTTACTCATTAGTGATTTTAGTTTTTTGAAATAACTAGATGGGATTTCAATCGGCAGCATCTGGAATTTATATAAAATTTTTGGAAGAATAAACATTTTGAACACATTTATTCGACCTATCCAAGAGATCGGTCTATTACTTGCTCTTCTAAGTTCAGTTTTTATTTCATTTAATAAAGGGATAAAGTTTAAGCGGTATATCTTATCCAGAGTATTTGCCAATTTTATTCCAAGATATTTCAAATCTTTAGTCCACTTAAATTTACTTTGTTCTTGGATTCGTTGTGCTTCCAGCATACCTACATTTATATTAAGGATTTCAGATTTTGTTTGGTTGATTTTTAAATTTGATAATTTCCCGTAGTCGTCTAGGGCCTTTATTATCTTAGACAGTGAATCTTCAGGGTTACTTATATAAAACAATACGTCATCTGCATACGCTGCAAGTTTATGTTCCTCCTGCCCCGCCTTAATTCCGATTATTTCCAGGTTATTTCTAATTGTCGCGAGTAGGGGTTCCAACGAGAGCACAAAAAGAAGGGGTGACAATGGGCATCCCTGTCTGGTCCCATTTTCCATTTCAAAGGAAGAGGAGGGCAACCCATTAAGGTTTACAAGCCATAACATTATAACCACCCACCATAACCAGTCAAGCCATGGACTCCACGAGACCTCCGAATGTATACTGTGCAGGGGCGTAGATAAGGGGGAAGCCAGGGGTGTTCAAATGCCTCCTGGCAAAATGCCCAGACAGTGTCCCTGCTGTTTAGTCTCAGCTTCAGCACAGTAAAAGCAATCAGAGTTTTTGAGTGCAGCAGTCAAGCCCCCCTCCCCTTCTATTGTGCCCCATCCTCTCAGTTTAATAAGCCCCCCCCCCCCCTCCCAAAAGAATGAAATTACTGTGAGGTAGAGCTACACGATTCTGGCCAAAATGAGAATCACAATTTTTTTGCTTAGAATAAAAAGACCACGATTCTTGCGATGTAAAATCTTTCACATTATACAAAAAAAAAAAATGGGCTAACTTTACTGGTTAGTGGGTTTTTTCTTTTTTATTCATTAAAGTAATTTTTTTTAAAATTGCATTTGAACGACTGCTACGCAAATACAACGTGTCATAAAATATTGCAACAACCACCATTTTATTCTCTAGGGCAGTGATGGCGAACCTTGGCACCCCAGATGTTTTGGAACTACATTTCCCATGATACTCATGTACTCTGCAGTGTGGTTGAGCATCATGGGAACTGTAGTTCCAAAACATCTGGGGTGCCAAGGTTCACCATCACTGCTCTAGGGTGTCTACTTAAAAAAACATATATATATATATATATATAATGTTTGGGGGTTCTAAGTAATTTTCTAGCAAAAAAAAAAGATTTTAGCTTGAAACCAATAAATGTCAGAAAAAGGTTTAGTATTTAACCTTTTTTTTTCACTTACACACAAAGTCTATTCCATTGACAAATTGTTACAATGTTTATACTCAAGTTCACCTGATAAAGAATGTCGTGATTCTTGGCAGACTGCCCAGTTTTTCTCTTCCTTTCTTTTTGAGGGCTGTGGCTTCAGAAGAGCAGAGAGAATTCTTTGCATAGAAAGAATTGTGAAACACTTCAGTCAAGATCACGATAACGATTCTTGACGATTAATTGTGCAGCTCTACTGCAAGGCCTCAGATGCCGGCAACTGTCAGTGCAGGGTTGAGGGAACTCCTAGACTCCTCCTCGAGGTATCATATGACACAGCCAAAGGGAGACTGGGGATGCAGAAGTTTTCCTACTTCTGTGCCGTGCTGAATCTGAGGTCTGGTAAGTGGGGAGGCATCAATTTTCTGTTTTAGGAAGGAGGAAGTGAGAATTCCAGCCTGGGGGAGTTACTTTTAGTGGGGGGTTAAGGAAAGGGGGGGTGGATTTGCTTTTGGAGAAGGGGGGGGGGGAGATTCTTGTAGAGAAATTTACAGAGGGTGGTTAATGGCAAGGATTTGCTTCTGGGAGGGGAGTTTGATTGGATGAAGGGAGATTTTCTTCATAATTAGAAATCTTTGCTGAGGGAGGGGGTATTGACCGAGGGAGAGATTTTTGCTTTGGTGGGTCGGTTTAGAGACAGGGGGGTTTAATTTTTGGGATATTTGAGGGAGGGGGATATTTTACAGTGGGAATCTTTCCTTGGGGAGGGAGGGGAGGTTTCTTAGGAAGGAGAGGGGGATTATTTTTCTTTAAAAGAGATTTTTTTTGGTAAATTATACTTACCTAGGTGGATGGAGCATCGATCCAATGTTGCATCTGTCCCCAGCTGCTTCTAAGCCCAACAACAGAGCGATCAAAGACCGCTGATCACTCAGTTCTCAGCCTTCAGTGAGCAAAGAGTGGTGACTGTGAGTCCCTGGCTCTCCCCCCCCCCCCCTTCTCCAAGCTCACTGGAATACCAGGCTGTGGAGGGGGCAGGAGCGGCTGGCTCAGGGTCTCTGCAGCTCACCGAGAGGCTGAGCGAGGTGCTGGTCCAGGCATCCGGGTGAATCCTGACTTTAAAGTTAGGATCTTTCTACAGCCTGGAACTGCTGAACGATGTCAGCTGACAGCGGGCCATAGCTGGCTGTCAGCTAAAAATGGGTCACAAAAGGGCAAAACGAACTGCGTTTTTCCCCAGGAGAAGTACAAGCAAGCAGTGTGCCGTGCCGCATGCACCGGTGACATCTTGCTTTCCATGTGAATATCTCCTAAACACCACAAGTTTAGGAGATATTCACTGTACCTACAGGTAAGTGTTATTATAGGCTCACTTGTAGGTACAAGTTCAAAAGTTGGGTTTACTACAGTTTAAGAGTGAATAAAAGCCAACCATATTGACCAGGTGCAAAGGGCATCGTCCTGTGGTAGGCAGTGCACAATATTTTTTTATTTTTACATCGTTTAAAACATTTCATAAAATTTCTTAGGATACAGTTTTTTAAGGTTTAAAGCGGGGGTCCACTCAAAATAAAAAACTGCAGCTGCTGACTTTTAATAAATGGACACTTACCTGTCCAGGGTGCCCGCGATGTTGGCAGCCGAAGCCGATCAATCGCTCGGCTCTTGACAGCTGCCGCCGCCATCCTTGTTGAGGGAACCAGGAAGTTAAGCTTTGCAGCTTCACTTCCCATTTCCCTACTGTGCATGCGCAAGTCGCGCTGCGCGTCCTAACTGGTCACTGCTGTGTTCTGTGTTTCCCAGAACACAGCGCGTGGGGGGGGGGAGTGAAGGGGCTTGATTCCCACGGGAGTCTATGCCCGGAAGTGGGTGCAGATACCTGTATTATACAGGTATCTGCAACCCCCCTCCCTGAAAATGTGACACCGGAGGGGGGGAGGGTTCCGAAAAGTGGAGGTTCCATTTTTGTGTGAACCACCGCTTTAAATAAATCACTGAATTTACTGCCCACCACAATATGTTGCCCCTTGCACCTGCTCAGGTTGCACAGTAAGATTAGCTAAAATCCCGTGTTGGGTCTCATTCATACATCCTACATGACCATGGTGCAGCAAGTATACTGCAAATACCCGCACCCGGGATCAGATGTTCCAATCTCTGCTCAGCCTGTACACCTGAGTGATGGGCTGTAAAGAGCCAAGGCTGTCTGCTGCTGTAAACACGTATCCACCTGCATCTGCACATCCAGTGGTGACCTGCAGGTAGGGATACATTTTTTCCCTTGGATAAAATCTCTCTGCATCCAGAATCAAAAATGTGTTCCCAACAGCAGGTAACCACTGTGACCCATAGATTATTAATGTGTCGCTCAGGTTCAATCGATGTGAGGAGTAATGTAGATGATACAGATTGTGCTGCAAGAGTGCCGGCAAGTGATGGAGCTCATCCCAGCCCCTGTAGTCACCGTAGGGAAGAGAGAAAATAGAAATCCCTGGTGCCGCACGTCCGCGGAGTCCTATGATAATGTAGTAGTGATGGGAGAGACCTCAGCCCGGGTTCCCACCAGGCCACACCCCAACGTGTTTCGCTTTGAAGAGCTTAAACACGGGGACCACTGGATGTGCAGATACATGTTAACAGCAGTGGCTCTTTTCAGCCCATCACTCAGGTGAACAGGCTGAGCAGCTAGGGATGAGCTCAGGTGTGTTCACATGGAACACGTGCAGAGCCCGCCAGGAAGTCGGCAGGGAGCTGCGCTAATCACAGGCAGTGAGACGTTGCCCCGATGTGCGGCTGCAGAGATCGGGCAATGTCTCATTGCCTATGATTAGCGCAGCTCCCTGCCGACTTCCTGGCTGCACATTCCATGCGAACACGCCTGAGCTCATCCCTATGAGCAGCTGACAAAAATTGGAACATCTGGGATCCTGGCTGTAGGTATTCATGGTATATTTGCCATTCCATGGCCATTTAGAACATATGAATGAGATCTAAAGCCTGGTTCACACGGTACTTTTTTTTTTTTTTTTTTCAACCCAGCGGGCTGAAGGAAAAAAAAAACAACTAGGGAGCTTAGGAGGAGCTCGCTGTACTGATGAGTACACTACCCCACCACAACTGCGTGCATTGCTCTCTATTCAGTTGAATGGGGATCATTTTTTCTGCACTAGATTGCAAAGCCTCATGGCCCTACTCTGCTGTCACATGATTTTACCGTACCTCCCCCAACATAAAAGTGTAAATGATGCCTTTACGTTTGAAAGACCTGAACCCCCCCCCAGGAAAAAAAAAAGAATACCTACGGCCCTGATGCTGTGGTATCTAGCACCAAGCCTAGCAGATCCTTTATGGTGTGTAAGTTGTGAGGTGAGGCCTCCATGGATCACACGTGTTTTTCCACCATATCCAAGTCTGGAGTGAACAAACTTGAACTCGGCGTGTTCCTCAAACCATTTTTGAATTAATCGGACCAGACCGACCACCTTCTTCCATGGCTCCGTGGTCCAGTTCTGATGCCCACATGCCCATTGTAGTCACTTTTGGCTGTGGACACGGGTCAGCATTGGAAACCCCGACTGGTCTTCAGCTACACAGCCCCATACACAACAAACTGCAATGCACGGTGTGTTTTGACACCTATCAGAACCAGCATTCACTTTTTCAGCAATCTGAGCTCATCTCTTCTATTGGACCGCACTACACAGGCGGCCTTCACTCCCCACCTCCATCAATGAGCCTCGGCCTCCCATGACCCTGTTGACGGTTTGCTGGTTTTCCCTCCTTGGATCACTTTTGGTCGGTCCTGACCACTGCAGACCAGGAACATCCCACAAGAGCTGCAGTTCTGGAGTTGCTCTGACCCAGTCGCCTACCCATTACAATTTGGCCTTTGTCAAAGTCACTCAAATCCTTACACTTGCATATTTTTTCTGCTTTATCAACTTCAGGGACAACATGTTCACTTGTCTAATATATCCACATCCACATTCAGTTGCCATTATAACAATAATCAATTGTATTCCCTTTACTTATCAGTGGTCATATTATTATGGCTCGGATCGGTGTATATACTGGAGCCTCCAGATGATGAGTGACGGCAGAGCTGCCAATACAATCATAGGACGGTGTGTTTACAAGCCTGGCGTAATCCCCGCTGACGTTGTGTGTAAATATGAAGGATGCCAACCACTCGGGTGAAGTCATTGCCAGAGTACAAACAATGAGATGGCCAACAAAGTCACGCAACTGAAGAATGCCATTTACAAAAACAATGAGCCTGGTATCCAGGAAGAGAGCCTGCAACATCGTGCCCTAAAGGGTTTACATAATAAAAAGTATGCCAAGTCTTAATGCTGGATCTTCCTGACTACAGAACCAAAATATTTCTATCCTACACAGAGGTGCATCGCCTCTCAGTCCATACATAGACCTCCGCCCTCTGCCACCCTACACGTCACCCGAAATCCATACATAGACCTCCACCCTCTGCCACCCTACACGTCACCCAAAATCCATACATAGACCTCCGCCCTCTGCCACCCTACACGTCACCCGAAATCCATACATAGACCTCCACCCTCTGCCACCCTACACGTCACCCGAAATCCATACATAGACCTCCACCCTCTGCCACCCTACACGTCACCCGAAATCCATATATAGACCTCCACCCTCTGCCACCCTATACATCACCCTGAAATCCATACATAGACCTCCACCCTCTGCCACCCTATACATCACCCCGAAATCCATACATAGACCTCCACCCTCTGCCACCCTACACGTCACCCGAAATCCATACATAGACCTCCACCCCTTCATAGCCCTTAACCCCCCCCCCCCTCCCCCCTACATATCACCCCGAAGTCCATACATAGACCTCCACCCCTGCATAGTCCCTACATTCCGAAGTCCATACATAGACCTCCACGCCTTCATAGTCCCTACATCCCCTCCCACCCTACACATCACCTCTCAGTCCATAAATAGACCTACAATCCCCTCCCATGCTACACATCACCTCTCAGTCAATACATAGACCTCCACCCCTTCATAGTCCCTACATCCCCAAGTCCATACGTAGACCTCCACCCCTTCATAGTCCCTACATCCCCTCCCACCCTACACATCACCTCTCAGTCAATACATAGACCTCCACCCCTTCATAGTCCTTCATGTGTACTAGGCTTGACTTTTAAACTCCCTAAAGTGACACACACTATAATCTCATAGTACAATCTCATTAAGATTTACCAACAGTCTCGTGGTGTGAGGACCTGCTTGGACACAAATTGAATGGATGGTTTAGGACCTTAGGTAGACCTCTAAGCCACACACACACATATTATATATATATATATATATATATATATATATATACATACACACACACACACACACACACACACACACACACACATACATACAAACACGCACACACACATTTGGCAGATAACACATTAGATTGTAAGCTGTGTGTCCAAGTCTCATCATGGGTTACAATGTAGAAGATGTCACTTACAACATGAAGTCCTGTTCCCAGCAGGGCTGGTCCCCTCTCACCGTCACCGTCGTACTCTTAACATTTTGCACTTTCAGTGTCACATACGTGTTGAATTTATCTACAAGAGAAGGAGAAGGTTTTAAAAGTTAACAATCAATGGCAGCAAAACCCCCAGAAAAGGACAAGGCAGTGACAAGCCTGGTACATTTTTTAGTTAAAGGAGATATTGATATGATAGAATGAGTCCAGAGAATGTGCACTAGAAGCTGCAGCAAGTCGGATGGAGCCCATCTCATTTCCTGGCTAGAGGACACCTAGCATCATCTAGGACTTTCCTCCCCAACCTCACTGTCCCTGGCCCACCCCTTTCAGTCATTGGATTGCAGTTCTTTGAATGGCGGCGGTTCAGCAACACACAAATACCCAAATACAGCCTGCCTAGGAATGTCCACTCCTCTCGACTGACACCTACCCCTCAAGGCGTTTTGATTATTTCCATGACTCTGCCCTAGAGCCAGCCCACTGCTTGCATTATTGAGAAAAGTACTGAGGCAGGGGGCTGTGATGTTTTCAGGAAAAAAAAAAAAATGTACAGCCCCCTGCCGTCCCACCCACCAGGCATGATCTGTCTGCATTGTAAAGAGCAGTGTTTCCCAACTCCAGTCCTCAAGGAGCCCAAACAGTTCATGTTTTCAGGCTTTCCGTTATTTTGCACAGATGATTTGATCAGTTTCACTGCCTTAGTAATGACCACAGCCGTTTCATCTGAGGGAAATCCTGAAAACATGACCTGTTGGGGCGCCTTGAGGACTGGAGTTGAGAAACACTGGTATAGAACAGAACATGGACCCAGTGATCACATCACGTCACTATGTAATGAAAACCTCCACCACCCCCTTATCCAACCATGTGCTCGAGCTCCCACAGTCTGATCAGCACTGTCAATGGAAGTCCCCTCCTTCACCTCCTGCTCTCTGCACTACTCCCAGCACCTCCCTCTGAGTTCACAAGAGCCAGAACTACAGAGGAGACATCGGGTATCAATGCGCACTGACAGTATTGGCTGGCAGCGTGCATTGAGAACACCACTGCAAACATTGGGCGGCATACATCCGCCACCTAAGTTGATTTGCGGCAGAACCCCTGAGGACCACCAAAATTTTGTTATGGACAATTAGAGGTCCACGGACCACTGGTTGGCGACAGCTGTGCTACGGGGCTGTGACTGAAGAGAGGGAGCAGCACAAAGCTTACAACAGCCTCTACATCTATGATTCACTTGCATTATAGAGCCAAATGTTTGTTGAAACCCATCGAACCCGCCTATATGAGATTGTTGAAGATCCCATTACAAAACTATGAACATTAATATGCAGCTGGTTCCCCCTTTACGGCTATAAAAAAAAAAAAGCCTCCAATCCTCTGGAAAGGCTCTCCTCAAGACTTTGGAGGGTGTCTGTGAGAATTTGTACCCATTCAGCCAGAGGAACAATTGTGAGGTCCGGTTCTGATGCTAGATGAGAAGACCTGGGATCCAATTCATTCCAAAGCTGTCTAGTAGGGATGAGGTAAGAACTCTAAAGGCCACTCAAGCGCCTCCACACCAAACTGGTCAAACCAGGTCTTTATGAAGCTGTGCAGTACAGTCATGACCTTCCCCAAACTATTACCAAAAGGATGAATGCACACAATAGTCTAAAAAACGTCTTTGTGTGCCGAAGTATTACCAGTGTCCTTCACTGGAAGAACATATCTCAGTCATATGGAGGGGGGATCCACATACTGTCAGCCATATGGAGTACCCCGCCACACATCATGAAGGGGTTGACGCCACTCTTTTACAGTTTGTTCTATGCTTCCACTACAAACATAGGTCATACCGATCCTGGTGGCACAGACACCGTCATTTGGGATCCTTCAATATTTACCGTCAACAAATAGCAGCAACCCTGATGAAGGGGAGGTTTTTTCCTAGAAACGCGTTGGCTTGATCCCTTGTTGCTACATTCAACAAACAACTACATATCCACCTCTCGACCTGCATTCCATTGGATATCGGGCACTTCCTCTCTTTCTACCTCTACTAGTACATGCAAAAAAGTCCTCAAGGCTGAACCCAGAGGCAGCAGCCCAAGCCCCCAAAAAGGGCTTGCCATCTCCCTCCAGTGTACTGTAGCTGGGCAGAATATATCGGAAGAGAACCCTTCCAATCTGCCCCAACCACCACCTAAACATTGGCTCTCCATCAATTGAGTCAGCCCTGCGCAATCTCCAACCCTACAAAAGCTACCTCTTTTACAGATAGGAATACAGAGTTTTCAGCTGATTACAGTTCAGGACACTGAAAGAGCAGAAGCACAATATGTGATTACCACCTGCTGATATCAAGTTCAGCGTTGGACGGATAGTGTAAAATTCTGCCATTCTCAGCCAAGGTTCCTCCAAAAGTTGCTAGGGGTTAACTGAGCTCTGGCTAACTGACCTCCCATCTGATGATACATCCATATATTAAGTCGATTGCAACTTGGCTGCATGACACCAGTGAATTTTTTAGCTCTCTATAAAAAAGGGAAATATTCTCCCCACTGACCCATTCAAATCTAAGGGGCATTCTTCCCACTGACCCATTCAAATCTAAGGGGCATTCTTCCCACTGACCCATTCAAATCTAAGGGGCATTCTCCCACTGACCCCCATTGTAAGGGCCAATCCTCCCACTGAATCCCATTGTAAGAGCATTCTTCCCAATGACCCCCAAAGTAATGGGCATTTTTAACACTGACCCCCAATGTAAGGAGCATTCTTCCCACCAACACACAATGTAAGGGGCATTCTTCCAACCGACCCCCAATGTAAGGGGCATTCTTCCCACTGACCGCCAAGGTAAGGGGCATTCTTCCCACTGATCACCATTGTAAGGGCCAATCTTCCCAACGCATCCCATTGTAAGAGCATTCTTCCCACTGACCCCTTCAAATCTAAGGGGCATTCTTCCCACTGACCCCTATTGTAAGGGACAATCCTCCCACTGAATCCCATTGTAAAAGCATTCTTCCCAATGACCCCCAATGTAAGGGGCAGTCTTCCCACTGACCCCCAAAGTAATGGGCATTCTTAACACTGACCCCCAATGTAAGGAGCATTCTTCCCACCAACACCCAATGTAAGGGGCATTCTTCCCCCTGACCCCCAATGTAAGGGGCATTCTTCCCACTGACCGCCAATGTAAGGAGCATTCTTCCCACTGATCACCATTGTAAGGGCCAATCTTCCCAATGAATCCCATTGTAAGAGCATTCTTCCCACTGACCCCTTCAAATCTAAGGGGCATTCTTCCCACTGACCGCCAAATCTAAGGGGCAATCTTCCCACTGACCCCCATTGTAAGAGAATTCTTCCTAATGACCCCCAATGTAAGGGGCAGTCTTCCCACCGACCCCCAATGTAGGGGGCAGTCTTCCCACTGACCCCCAAAGTAATGGGCATTCTTAACACTGACCCCCAATGTAAGGAGCATTCTTCCCACCAACACCCAATGTAAGGGGCATTCTTCCCACTGACCGCCAATGTAAGGAGCATTCTTCCCACTGATCACCATTGTAAGGGCCAATCTTCCCAATGAATCCCATTGTAAGAGCATTCTTCCCACTGACCACTTCAAATCTAAGGGGCATTCTTCCCACTGACCGCCAAATCTAAGGGGCAATCTTTCCACTGACCCCCATTGTAAGAGAATTCTTCCTAATGACCCCCAATGTAAGGGGCAGTCTTCCCACCGACCCCCAATGTAGGGGGCAGTCTTCCCACTGACCCCCAAAGTAATGGGCATTCTTAACACTAACCGTCAATGTAAGGAGCATTTTCTCACTGACCACCAATGTAAGGGGCATTCTTCCCACTAATCACCAATTATTTAATTTTAGCAGCAGTTTTAAGAAATTATTGCAAGGGTTCCTCTGGGGTAAGAAGGCTGGGAAAGACCGGTATAATGCAACACAGCTCTGACTGTCCAACTCAAAAGCTAGCCCTTCCTATTTTCAGTTTTATTACACAATGATGGCAGCAAGATAATATAAAGATAGCTATAAAGATAGAGTAAGGATACCTACACTAGCTGTACTCTAAAACACGATTATTTTTAAAAATGAATTAAAAACTGGATGTAAGGCAATTTTCTCTCTATATAATATGAAGTCACATTGCAGCAAATCTTGCTCTGGCCATCAGTAATTTCTCATGAAAAAGTTTAATAAAAACTTTTCCCCAGGGACTGATACGAGACGCTCACTCTGTATGTATCTGGTGACCGGAGTCCAGTCCGATCACACTTATCTGTCAGAGAGCCTCCTGTCTTCTTTTATTAAGTCTGATAGCCATCATTCTGTTCTGCTGCCGCTGGGTTTGTAGTAATAATCTGCGATACTGCTTTCTCCTGTCCTCCTCTCATTAGTTATTAAACAAGAAGGGATTTATCTATCAATCATCAGGACAGCTGAGCTATCGCTGTGTTCCCGAAATCCAGGCCAGGCATCCTCCATCTTAACCCCTTAGGGTTCACTAGTACCAGATCTACCGCCGGACAAATTGGACCTCAAAGAGTAACCAGTCATGGTTGGGCCTATGCATGAGCCTGAATGTTTTTCCCCAATTATAACTGCTTATAAAAAGATTTATATCTGGCCCGCTATTTAACGCTACTTACACCAAGTATTACACTTCGTAATTGAGTTTCAGAGATCGGAGGTCCCCCATGTGATGGGAGTCACTTTGGGCGGGGGGCCCATGGAACACAGAATCCCTTGGAGAGGTTGAGTAACCCTTGTTTCAGCTCCTGATGCACCTTCTATATCTAAGTCACCCTGTGTCTATTAGGGGCACATGGTGAATGAGAAAATGATGGGACATTGTAAAAGTTTTGTAGACTGTTGCCATGCCATATGCAATCCCTGATTAATCAAAGCATTGCTTGGATATGGATTTCATGGTCTTCAATATAGAAGCCGGTCCATCTGCTACTGGGGGCTCCTGCTATTGTGCGAAGGTTCTGTGTTTATACATATGATAATGTGGATTGTGTCTACTGAGCCAGAAGACGGCAAGTCTGAGCTAAAAGGTTTCCCAACCTCTCCAAGGGACTCTGGGTTCCATGGGCCCTCCGCCCAAAGTGACTCCCTTCACAACCCAAAGTCTGATTCCTTCCACCCTGGCAGATGCCATAGCTCAGGTAGAGTTCCCCAGCTCCTGAGTGTTCATTACTTCAATTTATGAACTCCACACTTCCTAAAGACTTCTTAGTAGCCCTACATAGCTCACATAAAGCATATCAGACCCATGTTCAAGGTCATATCAGGTCCAGAATCAAATTATATGACGCAGAAGAAAAAAACAAAAAAATTAATAAATCCAGAATGACCCATTCCTCCTTCATTTGTGTCTCACACGTTCCCCCTCCCAGACACTGCAGATTACAGTGGGAAACACGGTCAAACCTAACAGCAGTGGGCAGGACTAGGTGTGGCCAGGTGCAAACTGACAAGGTACCTGTGACAGACACCCCACATGCAAAGTCTTAGTATCCTGTTGCAGCACAAGAAGGCGCAGCCTATATGAGGGTGACAACGCTGCTTTAAATTCAGTGCAGCACTGTTGTCACCCCATCACAGAAAGCTGCAAGAGGTGAACTTCAGTGACAGTATTAAAGTTTTACTAAACCCACAACAGTAAAATCAGTGTGTATATGCAGGAAAGCATGCTCGTTATACTCACTGTGGAATCTAAGAGGTTAATCCTCTGCATTGTGTAGAAAGGTGGTTTGGTCCGGTCTTCAAATTGTTTTGCAAATCTATGTACACTACAAATTGCACGATTGAATCGGTTCTGATATCGCTGTTTTATTAACCTGACAGCTTATTATTCTAAATAGGAAACCTTTGTTTTGTTTGCATATATTAAAGATTCGATTAAAGATTCTAACCAGCAAGAATAAGTCCTTACATTTAAAGAGCACTGTCATTTCAGATCCATCATGGCAGCGCCTGTTAGCGGGCATCTACTCACCTGCTGGCGCTATGTCCCTCACCTTGGTGTGTCACTGCCGCATCCCCAGCTGTCCCATTAAAGTGAATGGAACTGTTGGTGAGTCAACAGTAGGTCAACAGAGGAGCCACTGCGGGACAAAGATGACAGTTGCTCTTTAACCACTTCCGGACCGCCCACCGGCGTTATACGTCGGTACTTTGAAGAGGAATATCGCTGTTATGGCAGCAGCTAGCTGTCATAACCCCCGGTATCCTCTTCTTTAGTGGGTGGTCCGCTTCAAGATAAAAGTGGCCTCTGTGGATTCGCTACAAGATCACTCTTAATTGGCGGTGGGAGGGCCCCCCACTCGCCGTGCTCCGGTGCCCTCTGCCGCTTACCGGAGCCATCGGCAGCGGTGGAGGCAATCAGATGTTTTTCTATGCTGGGTATGGAGACGAGTGAGGGGAAGGATGGTCCCCCACCCGTCTCCATACCATTGCTGGGTGGAAGGGACGTCAACACGTCACTTCCATCCATAGCTCTTAAAGGGCCATTATTTTTTTTATTTTTTTTTATTGCATTTTAGTGTAAATATGAGATTTGAGGTCTTTTTAACCCCAGATCTCATATTTAAGAGGTACTGCCATACTTTTTTTTCGACTACATGGGGTGTTTACATCCCTTGTAATAGGAATAAAAGTGACACCATTTTTTTTTTTAAAAGAACAGTGTAAAAATAAAAAGGTAAAATTTATAAGAAAAAAAAAGTGCTTGCGTGCAGAAGCGAACGCATATGAAAACCGTGTTCAAACCACACATGTGAGGTATCGCCGCGATCGGTAGAGCGAGAGCAATAATTCTAACCCTAGACCTCCTCTGTAACTCAAAACATGCAACCTGTAGAATTTTTTAAACTCCGCTACAGAGATGTTTAAGGGTAGACACTTGTCGCCATTCTACGAGCAGGCGCAATTTTAAAGCGTGACATGTTGGGTATCAATTTACTCGGCGTAACATTATCTTTCACAATTTAAAAAAAAAATGGGGCTAACTTTACTGTTGTCTTATTTTTTTAATTCAAATAGTGTATTTTTTCCAGAAAAAAAGTTTGCTTGTAAGACCGTTGCGAAAATACGGTGTGACAAAGTATTGCAACAACCGGCATTTTATTCTCCAGGGTGTTAGAAAAAAATGTATAATGTTTGAGGGTTCTAAGTAATTTTCTAGCAACAAGAAACATTTTTAACTTAAACAACAAATCTCAGAAAGAGGCCCGGTCCTTAAGTGGTTAAAAAATTTCATTCAATGTAAATCGAGCCTTGCAGGTGCCCTGGCATTTACACTGCAGATCAATGGACCTGGTGTGAACAAGCCCTATGCAAAGAGTGAGTGGGAGGGTGTCACGGCTCGGCCCACAGCGCCCTGCACTCATCATATTACGTTGCAGAGTGCGCTGCTGATGTCATAATGTCATTACCCAGGACCACTTACCACCAGGAGAAGAGGAAGAGGAAGAGGGTCCAGTGCATTGTGTAACAGGCCAATAGACATCAGAAAAAGGTCATCAAAAAAAGAGGTGCTAAGGAAGGGGGAGCCCACCAGAGCCCCCCCAAGTTGGGCTTTAGGAGAACACTGGGTCCAATTTCCATTGTGGAATTTTAATATTTTAGTTGCAGTCATGTGCACTGCTCTATGCATAGTCCAGTAGTCCATTGGTCCTCCATATTAGGGAGCGAGAGAAGGTGGCTACGTTCCTACATCCAGTGGGACCATAGAGAACAAATGTGGCCACCCTCTATCAGATCACAGAAGCAATAGAAGGAACTTTTTTTTTTTGCGTTATTAACACATACTTACTTAGAATTACTTACAACATTTTTTATTTTATTTTTTCCAGAACTAGGGTTTAGCGTAACTTTGACGTTTGGAACGTAAACCAGAACTATACGCATTCTAAAAAGGTTTCCGAAAGGTACAAAACCACAGAAAGCCGCACCCACCCGGTGGCTCGCCCCTCCGCACGACCTTCACAAGGAAGCAATTTTGTGTTACAAAAGAATCCATCTGCAGCTAAGAAAATACTTTTCATGGCTGCCATTGTTTGTATCCCTTTTCAGATGCTCCGGAGAGGATTTGTCTGGCAGGAACACACCGCTGCTCTGGCTGCGCTTACAACGGAGGAAAGGGTTAAACCAGACGCCCGAAAAACGGTGGTGGATTATTCTCTGAGCAGAGATCTGGAGAGTATGGTGTGTATGAAGCCTCATCTCTCTTTCATTAAAGGACCGCCGACTGTCCTGCCATTTTACTATCTAGGACAGAGGCTCCGCCATGCCTGCCACCTTCAGCATTACAGAATGAAGAGTGCTGTTATGTAAAGGGCCTGGCCACCTAAAAAGTGACATTTTAGTTGTAGCCTATATAAGTGAAAACAACGGGCACAGCCCACGGCTTCTAATGGCGAGATCTCCATTCCATCACTCTCAGCTCTGTTCCTGGCCACCTTTGTGTGCTGCAGATCTTCCCGTTACTTTCTCCAGAATAGAAGGCTCCATTCACTCTAGTGCGACCCCCAAAGGAGTGCAATTTGCGACTTTGGGGTGAAACTTTGATGCAACTTCGGATGGGCAAGACTTGTAAGCGACTTTGGCTTTGACCAATGATAAATGGACAACTTTTGCACAACTGGTCAAATCTATAACATGCAGGTACGACTTTCATGCTACTTTTGAGGGTTTACATTGCAGTCTATGGCACTCAAGTCGCAAAAAGTGTGAAAGGAGCCTATGATATACATAAAACCCAGCAGGGGTGATGGGAACGCCTAATAATGGGCACAGCAGGTAAGAATGGTAGAAACCCCTTACAATGGGCATAGCAGGCCTCTCCTATGGTGACAACACTGTATAAATCCAATACAGCGAGCCAGCGCTGCTACGCTAGGACAGGAAGTGTCACTGGCAGGGTCACCAGGTGTAAAAAATGAGGGAAAAAATTCTGAATAAATAAAGAAAAAGAAAACTAAAGACTGATGAGCTGCAATACATATACATGTTTGTTTTTTGGAGTTTAGATTCACAAAGTACTTGAACACCTTATTGAATGAAGAAATCCATGTAAAGTGGGCACAGCAGGTGTACAGTCCTGGGAACTCAGCACGTGGTCGGTGGGAACCCCTGATAATGGGTACAGCAGGTCTACAGACCCAAGAACTCAGCACAGGGATGGTGGGAACCCCTCATAATGGGTACAGACCTGGAAGCTCAGCACAGGGATGACGGGAACCCCTCATAATGGGCACAGCAGGTCTACAGACCCCCAAACTCAGCACAAGGATGGTGGGAACCCCTCATAATGGGTACAGACCTGGAAGCTCAGCACAGGGATGGCGGGAACCCCTCATAATGGGCACAGCAGGTCTACAGACCCCCAAACTCAGCACAGGGATGGTGGGAACCCCTCATAATGGGTACAGACCTGGAAGCTCAGCACAGGGATGATGGGAACCCCTCATAATGGGCACAGCATGTCTACAGACCCCCAAACTCAGCACAGGGATGGTGGGAACCCCTCATAATGGGTACAGACCTGGAAGCTCAGCACAGGGATGACGGGAACCCCTCATAATGGGTACAGCAGGTGTACAGACCCAGGAACTCAGCACAGGGATGGTGGGAACCCCTCATATTGGGCACAGCAGGTGTACAGACCCCCAAACTCAGCACAAGGATGGTGGGAACCCCTCATAATGGGTACAGACCTGGAAGCTCAGCACGGGGATGGTGGAAACCCATCATAATGGGTACAGCAGGTGTACAGACCCTCGAACTCAGCACAGGGAGAATGTCCGGGCCATAACAATGTACTGGCTGTGACAGAGAGAATATACTGGCCACGTCAGAGAGAATATCCCAGCCATAACAATGCCCCAGCCATGTTGGACAATATAGCCAACCCATGTCGAAGTGAATATCTCGACCATAACCGTGTCCCGGCCATATCGGAGAGAATATCCCAGCCACAACAACATTCCAACCATGTCGAAGAGAATACCCAGGCCATTACAAGAACCACAGCCACGTTGAAGAGAATCTCTCAAACATAACAATATCCCAACCATGTTGGAGAGAATACCTGGTCCATTACAATAACCACAGCCATATTGGAGAGAATATCCCGGCCATAACAATATCTCAGTCATGTTGGGGAGAATATCCAGGCTATCTGTTAGAGCAGTGGTCCTCAACCCTGTCCTCAAGTACCACCAACAGGCCATGTTTGCAGGTTTTCCTTCATCTCGCACAGGTCTTTTAAATCGGAGTCGATGGCTTGGTATTTTGGACAGCTATTTTATCTAAGAGAAATTCCCAAAACGTGGCCTGTCGGGGGTACTTGAGGATACTGGCTTAGAGGATCCCCACTCCCAGACTTCTTCACAGCCTTCGTACATCAAACTCGTACAAGAGAACATTCCGGCCACGTATGAGACAATATCCAGACCGCGTTGGGAAGAATTACTTTCTTAATATTCTTAAGATGTAAAATTTGAACCATGAACAGCTCACGACTATAATTGGCAATTCTAAAAATAAGACTCCAAATCCCAAGATGGTTGATGTGTCAGCATTGTCACTTTTAATGGCGGAGTAATACTCATCAGGGACCAATCAGGTTTAATTACCGTTTTAATACTTAAACACTCTAATCCTGGAAACATCACCTAACAGGACTCACCAGACTCTTACTGAGGGCAGAACAAATTGTCAAGTATATCTAAAGCTTAAACTTTATTAAAGACGAGTAGACGAGATAAAATGGTCAGGTATTTTTTGGCATCTGTCTCATTAGGGACAGTGAGGTAAGTTCTCTCACCAGATAAAGTCTGCAGCCCCCCTCAGGAAGGAGCATGCAGGTCTAAAGGGATGGGGGATTTGTTCTTTTATCTATGGCAGGGTACTCTAAACGGTAATAGAAGCCTTCTGGCCCCTCCCACAAAACTCAGAGGAAAGACCGCCAGAGGGATCCGGTGATGACATCACTAGGTCGGAAAATGGGCATTTCCTGAAAACAAGATGACTAAAAATGTTTTACTGCATATTGACCAGGAGGAAGGGAACACGGGAGATATTATATGTACAGTACACTTTAGCTTTAGGTGTCCGTTTATGAAGTAGTGATCAGAGGATCACCGCTGATCACAGCCCATAAAAAGTTTATGAACCAGAGATAATCGGGGGAGAAGTGTTTGAACTTGTTTTCCCGCCGATTATCTCCACACGTGGAGAATTCTCATAGACTGACACAGCAACCATGTCCCCCTGTCATATTTAGGTGTGTGTATATATATATATATATATATATATATATATATATATATATATATATATAATGTGTATAGGTATATATATGTATATATATATATATATATATATATATATATATATATACATATGTATATAATGTATGTGTGTGTATACATATATATATAAAATGTTGGGGGACTCTTTATTTTACTAGCATTAACCACGCTGTCTGTCAATGTATTGATCGGTGATAATTTATCACTGCTTAAAGCAGTTCTGCACCTAAAAAAAAAATATTAAAAGCCAGCAGCTACTAATATTGCAGCTGCTGACTTTTAATAAAATCACACTTACCTGTCCCAGGGTCCAGCGATGTCGGCGGCAGATGACGAGCGATCGCTCGTCTCTCAGCTGTCCCCCGCCGCCATCCTCTGTCAGGGAATCAGGAAGTGAAGCGTTGCGGCTTCACTGCCCGGTTCCCTACTGCGCATGCGTGAGTCGCGCTGCGCGTCTCTGCTGGTCCCCAATGTGTCCTGGGAACTGTGTGTTTCCCAGAACACAACGGGAAGGGGGGGGGGGGTCTTGTCCCGGAAGTGGGTGCAGATACCTGGATTATCCAGGTAACTGCACCCCCCCTCCCCCTGAAAGGTGCCGATTGTGGAGGGATCAGATTAGCGGAACTTCCCCTTTAGGGTGGAGAACCGCTTTAATAAACTGACATCTCTGCATTTCTGTGATTTTCTAGTACTGTAATCTCGTAAGGTCTCACGAGATTGCAGTATTAGGGGCCATTGTCCAGTGTTGGAAGCGTTTGTAGATCACTTCACTCCTCGGAAGGTGAAGTGATCTACTCCGCTTCATAAACTGGCACATAGAGGAGAAAGAAGCAGTGACTAGATTTCACTGCTTCATAATCACTTGCAAAGGTTCTCTTGTTGATATATGAGTATTTGTACATCTTTTTTAGGCTTTAAACCTACCTTTGAGCAAGGAGACAGAAGCACTTCTTATATACTGACTGCTAATTTGGTCTGGGCATCAATGGTCACAAGATGTAAACCTCAGACATGAAATATGAACAAAGCATATGCCTTTATAGCAGTGGTCTCCAAACTGCGGACCAGGGCCCGGATGCGGCCCTTTGCTTGCCTTTATCCAGCATATGGGGCATAGTTCATGCCACTGACAATGGGGCACTATGGTTTCCACTGATACCAACGATGGGGCACTATTATTCCCAGTGACACCAACGATGGGGCACTATTCCTCCCACTGACACCAACAATGGAGAACTATTCCTCCCACTGACACCAACGATGGGGCACTATTCCTCCCACTGACACCAACGATGGGGCACTATTCCTCCCACTGACACCAACGATGGGGCACTATTCCTCCCACTGACACCAACGATGGGGCACTATTCCTCCCACTGACACCAACGATGGGGCACTATTCCTCCCACTGACACCAACGATGGGGCACTATTCCTTCCACTGACACCAACGATGGGGCACTATTCCTCCCACTGACACCAAAGATGGGGCACTATTCCTCCCACTGACACCAACAATGGGGCACTATTCCTCCCACTGATACCAACGACAGCGCACTATTCCTCCCACTGATACTAACAACAGGATACTATACCTTCCACTGACACCAATGATGGGGGACTATTCCTCCCACCGATACCAATGATGGGGCACTAATCATCCCACTGATATCAACAATGGGGTACTATTCTTCCTACTGACACCAACAATGGGGCACTATTCCTCCCACTGAAACCAAAGATGGGGTACTATTCCTCCCACTAATACCAAAGATGGGGTACTATTCCTCCCACTAATACCAAAGAGGGTAAACCGTTTACACTGACACGGGACATTTTCTACTCCCGCTGGCCACAGTCAGGCCCTCCTAAAGTCTGAAGGGCAGTAAACTGGCCATTTGTTTAGAAGGTTTGGAGACTCCTGCTCTATAGTGTCCACTTGTCTCAATTCAGAGCATTGGGTGTAATTTCTGACAAGTTTTTATGACATCAAGAGATAAAATGGTGACAGGGGAGGGAGCTACAGCACACAGCTTGTGATTGACAGCCTCAGCTCTGTTCCTGTGTACTATGTGAAGGGGTATGTCCTTTCCCTTCAGTCGGCTCTCACTGAAATCTGCAGTGTGTAACAGAGCTGCACAATTAATCATTAAAAAACTGTGATCTCGATTCAACCCCCCTGACGATCTCTATTGCAGAGTTTGCCGATTCTTTCATATAACAAGTGGAGAGACTTATCTGCTCACTCAGCTGTCAAAAGAAAACATCCAGGCAGTCTGCCAAGTTTTTAAAATGAAACATTGTAACTAACTATTCCTTCTTAGATCAAAGGGATAAACTTCAAAAAACGTGTAAATGCAGGAAGTTTAACCACTTAAAATCTTTTTCTGACACTTGTTTCTTAAGTTAAAATGAATATTTTTTGCTAGAAAATTACTTGGAACCCCCAAACATTATATATCTATTTTAGCAGAGACCCTAGGGCAGTGATGGTGAACCTTGGCACCCCAGATGTTTTGGAACTACATTTTCCATGATGCTCTTGCACTCTGAAGTGTAGTTGAGCATCATGGGAAATGTAGTTTCAAAACATCTGGAGTGCCAAGGTTCACCATCACTGCTCTAGGGAATAAAATGGCAATTGCTGCAATATTTTATGTCGCATTGTATTTGCCCAGCGGTCCTTCAAATGCAATTTTTTGGGAAAAAAATTCACTTCAATGAATAAAAAAAAAAACAGTAAAGTAAGCCCAATTTTTTTTTTGTTTTACTGTGAAAGATGATGTTACGCTGCGAAAATCGTGAGAGAATCGCAATCTTTATTCCAAGCAAAAAAATTGTGATTCTAATTTTAGCCAGAATCATGCAGCTCTAGTGTGTAACCAGCCCTCTGCCTAATCCCCCCCCCCCCCCCCCCCCACCGGTTTCTTAAAACTCAGACAAGCTGTACAAATTCTGCAATTTGAATGGCTGCAGGGAAGAGAAGACTGCAGATAAACAGGTAAAACATATGTAGGAGAATTTTCTTCATTTCTGTGTGTCACCTGAGGCCAGTCACTTAACCGGGTATATGTGAGGGTTTACACCCACTTTCAATGAGACTGCGGGGCATAGTGCGTGGTAGGGTGGTAAACCTCCAGGGAACACAGTGTTGTCCCCCAGGCACAGCATTGTCTTCATATGGCCAACTGTAAACCAGACTCTCTAAATCCTTTTCCAGTCCATTGAAAACAAAACAAACCAGCCCCCCCCCCCCTCTGATATGACCCCATTCCGATAGGGTCCTATGATAAGCTGCCCTGATCCGCTCTTTAGCTCTCTGATTAAAATCTCTGCTTAGTTAAGGAACTCTGGTAAAGAATTTTCATCAAGCATCCTTATCATAGAAGAACCCCCCCGAGACCCAACATCAGAGTAAGCCAAGAATAATGCCGCAACTGGCTTGATGTCAAAAATAAAGAAAATTGGAGGCTATGTATATTGTTTGTGTAATTATATAGATATATAAATATACACACACACACACATATCTAGATAGATATAGATTATATATATATATATATATATATATATAGATAGATAGATAGATAGATATAGATATATATATAGATATATATAGATAGATGCTGGGCCTCCATGAATAGCAGTACAGAAACATAATAAATGAAAGTGGCGAGCCAGAGGCAGTCAGCCTGGGTAAGAAAAGGGGCCAGATGACGCTGGATGTCCCCCAGCCAGGAAACGAGGGGGGCTCTGACTTGCTGCAGCTTCCAACGCACGTTGCAAGAAGATCACAGTGTGCAGTGAAATCAGAGCAAGCCATTTCTGTCTAGGAGACGAGAATGTACAACTGTGCAAGACTTAAGAGAAGGTTGGAGGTCAGATTTAACCATTCTCTATTAAAAAATATTTTAAAAAATCAGATAGATATATTGAAATAGATAGAGAGAAATCAAATACTTTAAAACTGTGTGCCATAGAAAAGTAAGAAAAATACACAAAGCCAAAACTGGAAAAATAAAATCGAAAAACATAGGAAAAACATCACTTACCTGGGGGACCTTGAAGTTTGGCTTTTTTAACTGCAAAAATAAAAAATAAAATAAATGAAAAAAAAGGTAAAACACACAAGTAAATCACATAGTAAATTGTGCAGACAAACTTAAAGCAGACCTGACAGAGCTTCCTAATATTTAACTGAGCGTGAGAGCCACTCACAGCACTAGGCCTGAAGAACGTATCATGATGGATGGGGAGAGACCAAGAAGGATCTGCAGAAGGCTCCACCTACTCTATGCAGCATTGACATGTCATCAGTGAGGAGGATCTGCAGAAGGCTCCACCTACTCTATGCTTCATTGACATGTCACAGAGGAGGATCTGCAGAAGGCTCCACCTTCTCTATGCAGCATTGGCATGTCATCAGTGAGGAGGATCTGCAGAAGGCTCCACCTTCTCTATGCAGCATTGGCATATCGTCAGTGAGGAGGATCTGCAGAAGGCTCCACCTACTCTATGCAGCATTGACATGTCATCAGTGAGGAGGATCTGCAGAAGGCTCCACCTACTCTATGCAGCATTGACATGTCATCAGTGAGGAGGATCTGCAGAAGGCTCCACCTACTCTATGCAGCATTGACATGTCATCCGTGGGGAGGATCTGCAGAAGGCTCCACCTAATCTATGCAGCATTGACATGTCATCAGTGAGGAGGATCTGCAGAAGGCTCCACCTACTCTATGCTTCATTGACATGTCACAGAGGAGGATCTGCAGAAGGCTCCACCTTCTCTATGCAGCATTGGCATGTCATCTGTGAGAAGGCTCCACCTAGCCTATGTAGCATGGACGTGATGAGGTAATTGAGGGGGATCTGCAGAATCTCCTTCTATACGCAGCGTTGATGTCAGCAAGAGGGATCCATAGTAAGTGCATAGGAAGGGGTTCGCCTGACTGGCACAGGCATAGCCATTCACAGAACCCCTAGCATTTTTCTCAATTGATGCAAGGCATTATCTGATTGGACAAACTGAACAGGCGGAACGGAGATGTCACAATCTCCACCTTTTATTCCTGGAGAAAAATGCAAAGCGTTCTTGTGCCTGTGCCAAGCGGCTTACTATGCGCAGGGCAGTCCCTCAACATGAGACCCAGAAAACAACGGCAATCACTGTGATGGCGCCAACTACTACAGAGACCTCCAGCTTCCAGAAGGATCTCCCAACTTACACCTGCCCAAGCTGAACCAAATGTAACGTGATTAAATCCATACCTGGAATTCAGCATTGAGGCATTATAAATTCAGTGTCCTCCAGATGGGTATCTAGGTCTATGGAGAGGTCCCCAGATCCAGACCTCCATGAGCTTCCATTTGTGTGGTGGGTTAACATACCTGGACTAGGTCCCTTATCTTCTAGATTTCAGCTTGACTGCCTGTTCTTTGATATGGTCTTTAACTTACTACATTTGTATTATTCTTATATTCTATTGTCAATGAAGTGTCATAATTAAGATTTAGGCATCTAAAATCTCTGTCAGAACTGAAAAAATGGCCTGCACAGAAAGGGGGTGCAACATGTTGGCATTGAGGCGGTTAATCAGAGTTAGAAGTTGGCATTTTTATTTCGTTAAGGAACTTTTTATTCAAGAGGTTTTTTACTTTACAACAATGAATGCAAGTGTTATTACATGAAAATACATATTCATATCTATGAACAGCATAATACCATGGATGTACAATAACCCTGTAACCAGCTATAAAGGAAAGAAATTAGAAATATCTCAGAAAAGAGAACCTTGGAAATGTTAATATGCATGGGAACTTGGAGAAAAATGATGGAGGAGGACTAAAAAAGGACAAGGAACAACCTGAAAACGCTTGAAGAAGCCTTTAGAGAAGTGGTCTCCAAACTCTGCTTGCTTTTATCTGGCCCTTGGGGCATTATCCCCCCCCCTCCTCCTCCACTGCCAGCAACAGTGGGGTATAACTCCTGCCACTGACACCTACAATAGAGCATTATTGCTCCCACTGTCACCAATGATGTGGCATCCATACCTTTCACCGATACCAATGATGGGGGCACCATACCTCCCACCGTTGCCAATGATGGGGGCACCATACCCCCCACCGTTGCCAATGATGGGGGCACCATACCCCCCACCGTTACCAATGATGGGGGCACCATACCCCTCATCGATACCAATGATGGGGCACCATACCTCTCACCGATACTAATGATGGGGGCACCATACCTCTCACCGATACCAATGATGGGGGCACCATACCTCTCACCGATACCAATGATGGGGGCACAATACCTCTCACCAATACCAATGATGGGGGCACCATACCTCTCACTGATACCAATGATGGGGGCACCATACCTCTCATCGATACCAATGATGGGGGCACCATACCTCTCACTAATACCAATGATAGGGGCTATTTCTCCCACCAATACCAATGATGGAGCACTATTCCTTCCACTGACACCAATCATGGGGCACCATTCCTCCCACTGATACCATTAATGGGGACTATTACTCCAACTGACACCAATGATATGGCGCCATACCTCTCACTGAGCCAATAATAAGAGACTATTCTTCCCACTGACACAAATGGTGGGCACTATTCTTCCCACGGATACCAACAGTGGAGCACTATGACATCCCCCTACCAATGATGGGTCATTGTTTACTCCCAACGACGCCAACACATGTTCTACTCCCACTGGCCACCCTAAAGTTTGAAGGACAGTAAACTGGCCTTTTGATTAGAAAGTTTGGAGACCCCTGCTCTAAAGAAGTGCACCGATTACTTTGCAACTAAGACTCAGAAAGTGTCCTATCAGAATCAGGACCATCTCCTATGAGTAAAGTTTCCATTGCCATGATCTCCTTTAGAATCCAGGCCCATTCCAGGAGGTGTGGCAGGGAAGCAGGTTTCCATGTTGGGATGAAGCCACCCGGCCCGCTAGTAAACAATGCAATGCAAAACAGGGCAATGCCCTTAATCTATCCACTGCTATATGTGCTTCAGCTTGGTAGAAAATTATAGAGCTAGGACCACAGTACTCAGAGGAGCTTTGATGTGGGCACTGCGGCTTACACATATGCGCAAATAAAACCCTCTGTTTTTACCGTGGATTGTTAGATGGGGTCAATTTGGTTGTTTCGTAGGCTAGCTGGTAAGTGTGCTGGGAAATCTTTGTGAAAGGCTGGGCATCAGAAATGCACATGGAGTTGTAGGAAAGCAATTTCTTCTGCCAAAATGGCGATATTAAGTGGCAGCCCCACCAGATGGAGATAGAAGCCCTCAGTTTCCAGAAGTTGGCATTTGAACAACTGTAAACCAACAAAGCTTTTCCGACACCTATACACAGTTCTGCATTGGCTTTTTCCTCAAAGACTCCCTGACCCCTCTGAATTCATAAGGGCATCAAACTGCAGTTGGTTTGCCAGTGCAATATCCAATTACTATACCCAATTTCCAGCTGGATATTGGGTATAAATACTGGCAAGACCACAGCGGAACGTTCTGAAGAAATTATTTGATGGACCCAAACCACCAACTAAAAAACACAAAAAGAAAAAGAATCCAGTACAGAAACTTCTAAATAGTTACTGTCACTCGTTTAGTATTCCATCCCTGGAGTGAAAAAGTCAACCTAATCAAGATGTTTGCGATTTCCAGCTCAAGGGCTGTTACTACGCCACGCAACGCCGGCAATCAAGCAGAATCTATTAGCGCAGCAGTGAGCTGTGAACCGCCATGAACCCAGCAACATCTTCAGCGCCATCAAAAAAATGATTCCAGCGTGAAATTGAAAAATTACACAGAAATTATCAGAGGAAAATTGTGGACCTTAACATTCGGACCTTACATTAAAGCTTCGAAAATCAATGAGGCATATGAACGCATGAACAAATTCTATTAACTCTGTGCAAAGAAAAATAACTTTTTTTGCCACATTAATGAAGGAGAAAAATAAAAACTGTGTTCCCTCATGAGACCAGATAGAGTCTGGCTAACAGGAACATTGTGGGCGTTACATGTCATTGAAGACTGCAGAGACTGTATTTTCAAACAACCCGTCTGATACACTTGTAATGGGATAAAAGGGTCAGCAATAGACAGCTGGGGCACAAAGGCTCTTTATGTTAGTGGTCTCCAAACTGCAGGCCGGGGGCCAGATGTGGCCCTTTGCTTGCCTTTATCTGGCCCTTGGGGCACTATTCCACAAACTGACACCAATGATGGAACACCATTCCCTTTAGGGACACCATCAATGGGGCACTATTCCTCCCACTAATACCAATGATGGACCACTATTCCTCCAATTAAAACCAATTATGGGCCACTATTCCTCCCACTAATACCAATGATGGGCCACTATTCCTCCAATTAAAACCAATGATGGGCCACTATTCCTCCAATTAAAACCAATTATGGGGCACTATTCATCCCACTAATACCAATGATGGCACACTATTCCTCCTACTTATACCAATAATGGGGCACTGATGTTGGGGCATTTTCTACTCCCACTGCCCAGCCCCCCTAACGTCTGAAGGACAGTTAACTGGCCCTTTGTTTAGAAAGTTTGGAGACCCCTGCATTATGTAATGACCATAAAAAATCTTCCAGTTTAGAAATGAATTCTCCCTGGAAGGCACTGATAAAGTAGCCTTCCCAGGGTGTGTCTGATTAACCTCCCATTTGATGGTGCCTACATAGTTCCAGGACCAACAGACCTTGGCAAAGCCAGCAGCACGACACCAAATATCCTTATTCTTTCCCTGTCTGCAAGGGTGGTATTCTGACTTCCCCCGTAAAGGTTGTATTCTTCCCACTGACCACCAATGTAAGGAACATTCTTCCCACTGATCACCAATGTAAGGAACATTCTTCCCACTGATCACCAATGTAAGGGGCATTCTTCCCACCAATGACCAATCTAAGGGGCATTCTTCCTACTGATCACCAATGTAAAGGGCATTCTTCCCACCGACCACCAATGTTAAACCTCATACACGCGATCCGATTGTTGGCCAACCGAGTGTCAGACTTTTGTCCGAAGGTCGTGTGTCAGGAACTTGCCTTGAATACTAACGGCACACAATTTTCAGCCAACAAAATGAACGTAGTGACGTACTATGTGGAATTTCAGCTCTTGAGCGTCACCCTTTTGGCACCTTCTGCTAATGTCGTGTTTGGTGAGCAGTGGTTCCGAGCATGCGCATTTGTACTTTGAACTTTTGTGTGATGGACTTGTGTACAGACAAATTGAAAATCAGACAACAGACTGTTGTCCGCCGAAAATGTACTAGCGCCTGCTAGCCAACATTTATTGGGTGAAAGTTGGACAACAATTGTCTGAAGGAGCGTACTAACGGTCTCATCACACCATTCCCTGCCGAAAATCCAATCGTCTGTACAAGGCTTAAGGCACATTCTTCCCACTGATCACCAATGTAAGGGGCTAGCTTCCCACTATATAACAAAGTTAATAGCATTTTTCCACTGAACACCATTGTAAGGAGAATTCTTCCCACTGATAACCAATGTAAGGGGCATGCTCCCCACTGATCACCAATGTAAGGGGCATTCATATCCCTGACCATCAATGTAAGGGGCATTCATATCCCTGACCATCAATGTAAGGGGCATTCTTATCCCTGACCATCAATGTAAGGGGCGTTCATATCCCTGACCATCAATGTAAGGGGCATTCTTATCCCTGACCATCAATGTAAGGGGCATTCTTATCCCTGACCATCAATGTAAGGGGCATTCTTATCCCTGACCATCAATGTAAGGAGCATTCTTATCCCTGACCATCAATGTAAGGGGCATTCTTATCCCTGACCATCCATGTAAGGGGCATTCTTATCCCTGACCATCAATGTAAGGGGCATTCTTATCCCTGACCATCAATGTAAGGGGCATTCTTATCCCTGACCATCAATGTAAGGGGCATTCTTATCCCTGACCATCAATGTTAGGGGCATTCTTATCCCCGACCATGAATGTAAGGGGCATTCTTATCCCTGACCATGAATGTAAGGGGCATTGTTATCCCTGACCATCAATGTAAGGAGCATTCTTTTTACTGATCACCAATGTAAGGGGCATTCATATACCTGAACATCAATGTAAGGGGCATTCATATCCCTGACCATCAATGTAAGGGGCATTCTTATCCCTGACCATCAATGTAAGGGGCATTCTTATCCCTGACCATCAATGTAAGGGGCATTCTTATCCCTGACCATCAATGTAAGGGGCATTCTTATTCCTGACCATCAATGTAAGGGGCATTCTTATCCCTGAATTTAAGGGGCATTCTTATCCCTGACCATCAATGTGAGGGGCATTCTTATCCCTGATCATCAATGTAAGGGGCATTCTTATCCCTGACCATCAATGTAAGGGGCATTCTTATCCCTGACCATCAATGTAAGGGGCATTCTTATCCCTGACCATCAATGTAAGGGGCATTCTTATCCCTGACCATCAATGTAAGGGGCATTCTTATCCCTGACCATCAATGTAAGGGGCATTCTTATCCCTGACCATCAATGTAAGGGGCATTCTTATCCCTGACCATCAATGTAAGGGGCATTCTTATCCCTGGCCATCAATGTAAGGGGCATTCTTATCCCTGACCATCAATGTAAGGGGCATTCTTATCCCTGACCATCAATGTAAGGGGCATTCTTATCCCTGACCATCAATGTAAGGGGCATTCTTATCCCTGACCATCAATGTAAGGGGCATTCTTATCCCTGACCATCAATGTAAGGGGCATTCTTATCCCTGGCCATCAATGTAAGGGGCATTCTCATCCCTGACCATCAATGTGAGGGGCATTCTTATCCCTGATCATCAATGTAAGGGGCGTTCTCTCGACACCGAAACCTTTGATACCCAGGGGCACACAAGTGGTGTGTAGTTATCAAAGCTCACCCTCTTTTCCACTGCACATGTGTGTTATGTGGGTGGCAAGAGGTTAACCTTCTAGATGTTCTCCATCACATATCAAATCTTCACTCCGAGTTCAGGTACAAATAACCTCCGCTTCCAGCATTTACAGAAAGCATTTGGATTGAGATTATTCCCAGCAGTTTTTAAACTTCTTCTCACAATAGTGCATGGCACATGAATATTTTCTATGCCACCCATGTTCCTTGCCCTGAGCTTGCCTTGTGTAATATAAAATGCAATAAGATTTGATATCACAAGACCAGAAGGCAGCACAGATGTGCGTCACGGCTCACAAAAATAACCATTCCCCCCCACCCCCCTCCCCGACCGACACCTTCCCAGGATTTCCCTGACAGAGCAGACACAGCACAAATATCAACACCAGGGAAGGAACCTCTAATGAGAGCGCTGAACATGAGACCCTCCTGAGATGGTGCTAATTACATCCACACCTCCACCAAGACCTGTCACTGACACTAATAATAACTACGCCAAGGGCTGAAAATGATGGAAATATTCATGAAGAATTGCTTCCCGCATCCAAAACCAGTCGTTGCCTGCACATACCCGGGCACATACCCGGGCACATACCAGGGCTGCACTGAAAGGAATGCAAAGGAGGCCATTCATGTTTTGTTACCCGACATGTCGAAATTTCCCATGATGGTACGGGAACTCTTCCTCTATGGGAGGGATCTCCAAACTACGGCCCTCCGGCTGTTGTGGAACTACATGTCCCATGAGGCATTGTAAAACTCTGACATTCACAGACATGACTGGGCATGATGGGAATTGTAGTTCCTGCACAACTGGAGGGCCGTAGTTTGGAGACCCCCTACTCTCTGGGAACTCTTATGCCGCGCACACACAATTGGAATTTTGGTCGGAAAAAGCTCTGATGGTTTTCCTGATGGAATTCCGTCCGGATTTCGCTCAAGTTGTCTTGCATACACACGGTCACACCAAATTCCGACCGTCAAGAACGCGGTGACGTACAACACGTGCGATGGGACAAGAAAAAGTTCAATAGCCAGTAGCAAATAGCTTCCATCTCGTAGTTGAATCTGAGCATACGTGATTTTTGTTGTGTCGGAAATGCATACACATGTTCGGAATTTCCGATGGAAAGTTTTTCCGTCGGGAAAAATGAGAACATGCTATCAAATTTTGGCTGGCGGGAATACGGGCAGCTAAATTCCGATGGCGCATACACACGGTCGCATTTTACGATGAAAGTCCGATCGTGTGTACGCGGCATTACTCTCTGGGAACTCTTACTCTCTGGGAGTGGTTTCAAACTGGCGGCCCTCCAGCTGTTGCGAAACTACAAGTCCCATGAGGCATTGCAAGGCTGAAAGTCACAAGCCTGAGTCCCACAGGCAGAGGTATGATGGGACAGCTGGAGGGCCACCAGTCTGAGACCCCTGCTCTCTGGGAACTCTTAAGCCCTGTACACACAACCGTTTTTTCCCTCGGAGTAAACTCCGAAGATTTTTCCGACAGAATTCCGCTGAAACTGTCTTGCGTACACATGATCACACCAAAGCCTGCCCGTCAAGAACGCGGTGACATACGACGGGACTAGAAAAAGGATGTGTGTGTGACCAGGTCTTCCTGGAGACCTGCAGGGTGCTTGCACGTCCAGGCCTTCCTGGTGACCCACAGGGTGCGCGCGTGTCCAGGCCTTTCCGAGACCCGCAGGGTGTGTGCGTGTCCAGGCCCTCCTGGAGACCCGCAGGGTGTGTGCATGTCCGTGTCCAGGTCTTCCTGGAGACCCGCAGGGTGCGTGCATGTCCGTGTCCAGGTCTTCCTGGAGACCCGCAGGGTGCTTGCGTGTCCAGGCCTTCCGAGACCCGCAGGGTGCGTGCGTGTCCAGGCCTTTCCGAGACCTGCAGGGTGTGTGCATGTCCGTGTCCAGGCCTTCCTGGAGACCCGCAGGGTGCGTGCGTGTCCAGGCCTTCCTGGAGACCCACAGGGTGCGTGCGTGTCCAGGCCTTCCTGGAGACCCACAGGGTGCGTGCGTGTCCAGGCCTTCCTGGAGACCCACAGGGTGCGTGCGTGTCCAGGCCTTTCCGAGACCCGCAGGGTGCGTGCGTGTCCAGGCCTTCCTGGAGACCCACAGGGTGCGTGCGTGTCCAGGCCTTCCTGGAGACCCGCAGGGTGCGTGCGTGTCCAGGCCTTCCTGGAGACCCACAGGGTGCGTGCGTGTCCAGGCCTTCCTGGAGACCCGCAGGGTGCTTGCGTGTCCAGGCCTTCCTGGAGACCCACAGGGTGCGTGCGTGTCCAGGCCTTTCCGAGACCCGCAGGGTGCGTGCGTGTCCAGGCCTTCCTGGAGACCCACAGGGTGCGTGCGTGTCCAGGCCTTCCTGGAGACCCGCAGGGTGCGTGCGTGTCCAGGCCTTCCTGGAGACCCGCAGGGTGCATGTGTGTCCAGGTCTTCCTGGAGACCCGCAGGGTGCGTGCATGTTCAGGCCTTCCTGGAGACCCACAGGGTGCGTGCGTGTCCAGGCCTTCCTGGAGACCCGCAGGGTGCATGTGTGTCCAGGTCTTCCTGGAGACCCGCAGGGTGCGTGCATGTTCAGGCCTTCCTGGAGACCCACAGGGTGCGTGCGTGTCCAGGCCTTCCTGGAGACCCGCAGGGTGCGTGCGTGTCCAGGCCTTCCTGGAGACCCGCAGGGTGCATGTGTGTCCAGGTCTTCCTGGAGACCCGCAGGGTGCGTGCATGTTCAGGCCTTCCTGGAGACCCACAGGGTGCTTGCGTGTCCAGGCCTTCCGAGACCTGCAGGGTGCGTGTCCAGGCATTGATGGAGACCCGCAGGGTGCATGTGTGTCCAGGCATTGATGGAGACCCGCAGGGTGTGTGCGTGTCTAGGTCTTCTGGAGACCTGCAGGGTTCGTGCACGTCCAGGCCCTCCTGTAGACCCGCAGGGTGCGTGCGCATGCAAGCCTTGCTGGAGACCCGCAGGGTGTGCGCGTGCCCAGGGGTACACACACTTGTTATAAGCCAGTAGCTGGCATTGCTCAGGGCCCTTGTGTGGAGAGGCGATTCCCTCAGGGGAGGAGACTCCATGTTCTACCCACAGAACTGGTTGCACCATGTAGCGCAATTTTGCAAAAGGAGAATTCCTTCGCAGTTTTTTTCACGCATAGAGCAGCCCATTGAGATGAAGAGGCTCCAGTCACTTCCAAGGTTCAACACCACTAACACGCTTATCCGGACGAACCTGTGCATCACGTTTATGTCAGCCTATTCATCTCAATGGGCCGCCCTACATGAAAGAAGCGAACGGAAGAAAATCGCGACTCGCCAGAACACATTAGCAAGATGCTTGGGACGCCATTAAGAATGAATCGCTCATCCGTGCATCTGCTGCAAGAGGGCAGTGCGTTTTTTGTGCATTGTGGGAAAGTGTGAAACATTGCGCGTTGCAGCGATGCACAGATGTGAACGAAGGCTGAAAACATGTTTTTTATGAAGTTTACCTAAAAAATTTCATTAAATTTTTTTTTTTTACATTTTATAAAAATAAAATAAATAAAAAATAAAAAAAGACTTTCAGTGAAGGTTTTCCCAGTTGGTAATGATGCGGTTTATATTGACCATTTGGGATGTGGTGTCCGTGGATTTTTTTTTATGATGTTCACCTAAAAAAATGTCCTAAACAAAAATATAAAAAAATAAAAAAATTACCGTAAAATAAATAAATAAAAAGGACTTCTAGCGAAGATTTTCCCAGTTGGTAATGATGCGGTTTGTCTTGACCATTTGGGATGTGGTGTCCGTGGATTTTTTTTTTTTTTTTTTATGATGTTCACCTAAAAAATGTCATAAAAAAATAAAAAAATGTAAAAAATAAATAAAAAGGACTTCTAGCGAAGATTTTCCCAATTGGTAATGATGCGGTTTGTATTGGCCATTTGGGATGTGGTGTCCGTGGATTTTTTATTTATTTTTTTATGATGTTCACCTAAAAAATGTCATAAAAAAAAAAAAATAATAATTTAAAAATAAATAAAAAGGACTTTCAGTGAAGATTTTCCCAGTTGGTAATGATGCGGTTTGTATTGACTATTTGGGATGTGGTGTCCGTGGATTTATTTTTTTTTATGATGGTCACCTTTTAGTCATTAAAAATAAAAAATAAAAACGTAAAACAATAAAAAAAAAAAAAAAAGGACTTTCAGTGAAGATTTTCCCAGTTGGTAACGATGCTGTTTGTTTTGACCATCTGGGATGTGGTGTCCGTGGATTTTTTTTTTTTTATGATGTTCACCTAAAAAATGTCATAAAAAAAATAAAAAAAATGTAAAAAATAAATAAAAAGGACTTCTAGCGAAGATTTTCCCAATTGGTAATGATGCGGTTTGTACTGGCCATTTGGGATGTGGTGTCCGTGGATTTTTTATTTATTTTTTTATGATGTTCACCTAAAAAAAGTCATAAAAAAAGAAAAAAGAAAAAAGGTATCAAAATTAAAAAAAAATTTAAAAAATTTAAAAAATAAAGAGGACTTCCAGTGAAGGTTTTCCCAGTTGGTAATGATGCGGTTTGTATTGACCATTTGGGATGTGGTGTCCGTGGATTTTTCTACTCGTATTCCGTCTTTGTATTTAGCGGTTTGCCTGAAGTTGACCTACAATGATCGATGGAATAAATGCATGCCTGTGTGAAAAGGCATTGCTGGAAGCTTTGCTGGAGGTAGGAGGCACAGAGGGAAGATTATTGTACACCGCCTCAAACAAACGCTTCCATCATTAGGCGGTGGGGTGGTTATGACCAGAGCTTTTATTACAGCCATTGAACTCAGACAAGGTAGACCAGGACAGACCGTGTACAATGTACACCCTTCAGCCCGGACCACGCCCGGATCTCTACGCACCTCCCGCCGTCTCCCAGTAAACATACACCGGAAATATCCTTCCAAGGAGGACTTGCCAAGATGTGACGTCGCATGCAAAGAACACAAGAATTACAGGCGGAGAGTCAACACTACAACCTGTTTAGGTGAGCCGAGGACACGACCGACTACACAGAGCAGCGGGATTTCCAATGTCGCTTTATGCATGGACAGAACACCTTTGACTTCTTCTCTCTGGAGATTAGGGTCACTTGCTGACTTGGCATCATCCACAGGCAGCTTAACTCTTCAAGAAGACAAAGTATGTGAGCCCAGTATCAGCATCTACATGAGTTATGGAACCGACATCCCATATATATCAGTGGAAACATTTGGGAGACATGGGACTCTCTGAATTGAAAGTGCATTGAATTCAGCTTGTGTGTCTTCTTGATGAGGAAACGTTTGGGAGATGTGGGTGCAAAACGACAAAATATGAATCAACAATGTATAAAAAAAATATATCATTTTTATTAAACGAACAATGTCATAAAAACAGTACATACAATATAATCCTAGCCAAAGATGTGTGTAAAACATCCTATAAATGACAATGATTTACTGTAGTCACGCCCATATTTTTTTTTTCTACACGTTTCATCATAAGGCTTCTTCAGGACAGAATGTGATGGTTCGTTTAAAGTACGAGAACCTGCAAACTACATTCAAAATCAGGAGTTGTCGGATTACAGATTCTCGTACTTAAATAAACGAACCATCGCGTTTTTTCCTGAAGAAGCCATATGGAGAAACATGTAGAAAATATGGACGTGACTACAGTCAATCTTTGTCATTTATAAGATGCTTTGCACAAATCTTTGGCTATGACTATATTGTATGTACTGTTTTAATGACATATATATCATTTTTATTAAATGAACAATGTCATTAAAACAGTAAATCAAAATGATATATATATGTCATTAAAACAGTACATACAATATAATCATAGCCGAAGATGTGTGCAAAACATCCTATAAATGACAATGATTTACTGTAGTCACGCCCATATTTTTTTTTCTACACGTTTTCTACACGTTTCGCCATATGGCTTCTTCAGGAAAGAACGCAATGGTTCGTTTAAAGTATGAGAAGCTGCAAACACCATTCAAATCATGAGTTGTCGGATTACAGGTTCTCGTAATTAAATAAACTAACCAGCGCGTTCTTTCCTGAAGAAGCCATATGGCGAAACGTAGAAAATATGGACGTGGCTACAGTATATATTTGCCATGTATAGGATGTTTTGCACACATCTTTGGCTAGGACTATGTTGTATGTACTGTTTTAATGACATTGTTCATTTAATAAAAGTGATATATATGTCATTAAAACAGTACATACAATATAATCCTAGCCAAAGATGTGTGCAAAACATCCTATAAATGACAATGATTTACTGTAGTCACGCCCAATATTTTTTTTTACACGTTTCGCCATATGGCTTCTTCAGGACAGTATGTGATGGTTCGTTTAAAGTATGAGAACCTGCAAACCCCATTCAAATCATGATTTTCCGGATTACAGGTTCTTGTACTGAAATAAGCGAACCATTGCGTTCTTTCCTGAAGAAGCCATATGGCGAAACATGTAGAAAATATGGACGTGACTACAGTAAATCTTTGTAATTTATGGGATGTTTTGCACACATCTTTGGCTGTGATTATATTGTATGTACTGTTTAATGACATTGTTCATTTAATAAAAATTATATGTCATTAAAACAGTACATACAATATAATCACAGCCAAAGATGTGTGCAAAACATCCCATAAATTACAAAGATTTACTGTAGTCACATCCATATTTTTTTTTTCTACACGTTTCGCCATATGGCTTCTTCAGGACAGAATGCGGTAGTTTGTTTATTTAAAGTATGAGAACCTACAAACCGCATTCAAATCATGAGTTGTCGGATTACAGGTTCTCGTACTTAAATAATGGAACCATTGCGTTCTTTCCTGAAGAAGCCATATGGCGAAACATGTAGAAAAAATATGGACGTGACTACAGTAAATATTTGCCATTTATGGGATGTTTTGCACACATCTTTGGCTATGACTATATTGTATGTACTGTTTTAATGACATATATATCATTTTAATTAAATGAACAATGTCATTAAAACCGTAAATAAAAATTATATATATATATAATTAATTAATATGATTAAAACCAACTAGCACTAAACAGGGGAGGACAGAAAAAGATATCAAAATGTCAATAGTAAACAGCGCCTAGAGGCGATTCAGTTCGCATTGTGCGCTATATAAGTATTTCATTCATTCATTCATTCAGTTGCAGTGACCCTAAACTGCCACTAGATGTTAGTATACTACAATAAAAACCAAAAAAGAAGGGGCTTCCAGATTCCTATAAGCTATGCCCTGCAACCCCACAACCACCGGCCAGGGTAATGGGGGAAGAGGCCCTTGTCCTCATCAACATGGTGTGCATGCTTGGATAAGGGTCTGGTATTTTGGCATCAACTCAACTCGCCGTGTTTGGAGGAAGAAAAATGCCGACTGTGACCCTAAGAACACCGCCCCTACAGTCCAGCACGGAGGTGGAAACATTATGCTTTGGGGCGGTTTCTTTGCTTTAGGTACAGGCCGACTTTGCCGCATTGAGGGGCCAACGGACGGGGGTCATGTATTGTAAAATCCTGGATGAGAACCTTCTACCCTCAGGCAGAAGAGTAAAGATGGGTCATGGATGGTCTTTCAGCATGACAATGACTCAAAACCTACCGCCAAGACACAAGAAGGTCATGGAGCAGCCTAGCCAGTCTCTAGACCTTAATCCTATAGAAAATTTATGGCGGGAGCTGAAGGGGGGGGGGGCCAACGGACGGGGGTCATGTATTGTAAAATCTTGGATGAGAACCTTCTACCCTCAGGCAGAAGAGTAAAGATGGGTCATGGATGGTCTTTCAGCATGACAATGACTCAAAACCTACCGCCAAGACACAAGAAGGTCATGGAGCAGCCTAGCCAGTCTCTAGACCTTAATCCTATAGAAAATTTATGGCGGGAGCTGAAGGGGGGGGGGGCCAACGGACGGGGGTCATGTATTGTAAAATCTTGGATGAGAACCTTCTACCGTCAGGCAGAAGAGTAAAGATGGGTCATGGATGGTCTTTCAGCATGACAATGACTCAAAACCTACCGCCAAGACACAAGAAGGTCATCGAGCGGCATAGCCAGTCTCTAGACCTTAATCCTATAGAAAACGTATGGAGGGAACTGAAACTTCGAGTTGCCAAAAGACAAAGAAACCTTAAGGATTTAGAGAAGATCTGTAGAGATGAGTGGACCAAAATCCCTCCTGAGATGTCTGCAAACCTGGCAACCACCTACAAGAAACGTCTCACCTCTGTGCTTGCCAACAAGGGTTTCTCCACCAAGTACCAAGTTACATAGTTGCATAGTACGTGAGGTTGAAAAAAGACCATCAAGTCCAACCTATGTGTGCGATTATACCCTGTTTCCCCAAAAATAAGACCTAGCGTGATTGTCGGTGATGGCTGCAATATAAGCCCTACCCCCCAAATAAGCCCTAGGGTGGAGCTTATTTTTCGGGGAAAACAGGGTAGGGTGTTTTTTTAGGGAGGTAGGGCTTATATTGCAGCCATCACCGACAATCACGCTAGGTCTTATTTTCGGGGAAACGGGGTATGTCAGTATTACATTGTATATCCCTGTATGCTGAGGTCGTTCAGGTGCTTATCTAATCGTTTTCTGAAACTATTGATGCCCCTCGCTGAGACCCCCGCCTGTAGAAGGGAATTCCACATCCTTGCCGCTCTTACAGTAAAGAACCCTCTACGTAGTTTAAGGTTAAACCTCTTTTCTTCTAATTTTAATGAGTGGCCACGAGTCTTGTTAAACTCCCTTCCGCAAAAAAGTTTTCTCCCTATTGTGGGGTCACCAGTACGGTATTTGTATATTGAAATCATATCCCCTCTCAAGCGTCTCTTCTCCAGAGAGAATAAGTTCAGAATAAGTTCAGTGCTCCCAACCTTTCCTCATAACTAATATCCTCCAGACCCTTTATCAGCTTTGTTGCCCTTCATTGTAGTCGCTCCATTTCCAGTACATCCTTCCTGAGGACTGGTGCCCAGAACTGGACACCGCACTCCAGGTGCGGCCGGACCAGAGTCTTGTAGAGGGGAGAATTATCGTTTTATCTCTGGAGATGATCCCCTTTTTAATGCCAATATTCTGATTGCTTTGTTAGCAGCAACTTGGCATTGCATGCCATTTCTGATAGAAATATGAGTGCAGCGCTGGATAAAAATCAATCTCATAAGTGTATATAACAAAATGTGATAACAACATATACAATAAATCTACAATGTGGTCCCGACCACTTACCACGCGATCAGCTGTCAGCCAATGACAGCTGATCACATGATGTAAACAAAAGCTTGGATTATAATTTTTTTTCTCCTCATGCTGTCCGATCACTGGCTTATCTGCAAGGGACATCGCCCCTGAAGAGGAAGAGGCAATTGTGCCTCATCTGTGCCCACCAGTAATCCCTGTCGGTGCCAACGGCCAGTGCCCACAGTGCCACCTATCAATGCCCATGAGTGCCACCTATCAATGCCCACTAGTGGTGTCAATCAGTGCCACCTAGCAGTGCTGCTTATCAGTGTAACCGATCAGTGCCCATTATTGTCACCCATCAATGCCCATCACTGCCACCCATCACTGCCGCCTCATCAGCGTACATCAATGAAGGAGAAGAATTACCTGTTTGCAAAATTTTATAAGATATTAAAAAATAAATCTTTTTTTTTTTTTAATTCGGTCTTTTTCATTTTTTTTAACAAAAAATAAAAACCGCAGCGTTGATCCAATACCACCAAAAAAAAGCTCTATTTGTGGGAAAAAAAGGATAAACATTTCATTTGTGTACAGTGTTGTATGACCGCGCAATTGTCATTCAAAGTGCGTCAGCGCTGAAAGCTGACAATTGGCCTGGACAGGAGGGGGGTTTAAGTGCCCAGTAACTGTGCACGTTTCTGGAATGGCGCAAAACTAGGCTACTTCAAAATCTCCATTGGTGACGCCTTACATTTTTTTTTTTTTTTTTTAGGAGGTTCCCGGTTTAGAGTTAAGCCTTGTACACACAATCAGATTGTCGTCAGGAAATTATATGATGACAGACTGTTGGCCTAAAATCCGACCGTTATCACTCTCCTTCAGACAACTGCTGTCCAACTTTCCGCCAACAAATGTTGGATAGTAAATTTTCGGTGGACAACGGTCTGTTGTCAGATTTTCCTATCGTGTGTACACAAGTCCGTCACGCAAAAGTACAAACACGCACGCTCTGAATCAATGCTCACCAAACGCGACATTAGCAGAAGGTGCCCAAAGGGTGGCGCTCAAGAGCTGAAATTCCACGTAGTACGTCACTATGTTCCTGTTTGTTGGTCGACTATTGTGTGCCATTAGTATGCAAGATAAGACCCTGGCACACGCGATTCGGACAAAAGTCTAACGCTTTGTCTGCCAACAATCCGGTCGTGTGTACGAGGCTCAACAGAGGAGGTCTAGCGCTAGAATTATTGCTTTCGCTAGAATGTTTGCGGCGATAGCTCACGTGTGGTGCAAAAACCGTTTACATATGCAGGCTCAACCTACATATGCGCTCACTTCTGTGAGAGCACAAGGTGATGCTTTTTTTAAAAAAAAAAAATTTACACAGCCTTTTTAATTATTTCTTTTTTTCCTATCACAAGAAATGTAAAAATCCCATGTGAGAGAAATATGGCATGACAAGTCCTCGTTATGGAGAGATCTGGGGTCTATAAGACCCAAGATATATCTCCTCTACCCTGGAAAGCGTGGAGACAAAAAAAAAAAAAAAAAAGGGCAGCGGAGGACGTCCATTCCCACTGCCTGTAAAAGCAATCCAGCAGCTAATCAGGCAATAGGATTGCCTTTATACTGTAGGGAATCTCTGCCTCAAACGATGGATATCTAGATGTTGCGTATAGCTGCAGATATAGCATCCAAATATCACCATATAAGTCCTCACCGTCATACCGACAAGGCCCTAATGGACATTGTTTTGTGCATTGGTCCAAGGTATTTGGTGGAGGGGGGGATTAAGGTGTGGGGTTGTTTTTCAGGGGTTGGGCTTGGCCCCTTAGTTCCAGTGGAACATTTAAGGCGTCCGCATATCAAGACATTTTGGACAATTTCATGCTCCAAACTTTGTGGGAACAGTTTGGGGATGGCCCCTTCCTGTTCCACCATGACTGCGCACCAGTGTACAAAGCAAGGTCCATAAAGACATGGATGAGCGAGTTTGGGGTGGAGGAACTGGACTGGCCTGCAGAGTCCTAAAATCAACCCAATAGAAGACCTTTGGGATGAATTAGAGCGGAGACTGAGCCAGGCCTTCTTGCCCAACTTCAGTGCCTGACCTCACCAATGCTCTTCTGGAAGAATGGTCAAACATTCCCATAGACCCACTCCTAAATGTTGTGGACGGCCTTCCCAGAAGAGTTGAAGCTGTAAATCCCCATACACACCATCAGTTTTTCCTTCAGATTTACCAAAACCATATAATATGAGATCAAACCTTAGGAGTTTCAATGTGTATGCAGTCAGGCAGGCCCTTCCACCACTACATGGTTTTGGTAAACCTGAAGGAAAAACCCAGCAGAAAAACCGATAGTGTGTATGGGGCTTTATAGTTGCAAAGGGTGGGCCAACTACAGTGGTGTAGTGGTTAGCACTCTCGCCTATCAGTAAAAGGGTTGCTGGTTCGAATCCCAACCACCACACCACCTGCCTGGAGTTTGCATGTTCTCCCTGTGTCTGGGATTTCCTCCGGGTACTCCGGCTTCCTCCCACACTCCAAAGACACGCAGGTAGGTTAATTGGCTTCTGTCCAAAATTGGCCCTACTATATGAATGGGGACCTTGGATTGTGGGCACCTTGAGGGTAGGGACTGATGTGAGTGTATAATGTACAAGGATAGGGACAATTGTAGACACTCACTTAGGTTGAACTGGATGGACTGGTGTCTTTATTCAACCTTACTAACTATGTAACGCAATATTGAACCCTACGGACCAAGACTGGGATGCCATTAAAGTTTATATGCGTGTAAAGGCAGGCGTCCCAATACTTTTGGTAGTATAGTGTATATAGAATGCAACTCCGTTCTAATTTCCCTGGAATTTCATAGAAGCAGGTCTTCTCAGCACCTAAAATAGTATGATTTTTTTTATTTATTTCCTACAGTCTGTGACAAAATCTCATTATCTCATCCACTCTCCGAACGTTTAGTGACGCGCGGCGTCAGAGAGAGCGCTCTGCGGAGACACGAGTGACAGGATGACACAAACAATACGCCGGCAAATACTTCACCGCCACCGCTCAGAGAGCCAGATGGCACCCTCTCGATTTCAATCAGCGTCGGGGCGAGCTCGGCCGCGGCAGGAGGAAGCAAACAAAAATCCCCTCAATACGAAGGAGAGGAGGGAGCGGGAGCCTCGTACAATGGACGATTGTGTGCCAAGGGGCTGAACAATCGTCATTCCAACAAGAACTTGGCAAGACGCAAAACTTCAGACGTACGCCAGATGGGTAAATAAACGTCTTCCCGGTAATTATGTCAAATTCTCAGGAAGATTTACAGAGAAGGAAAAACATACGTCAGCAAACATCTCCCAAACTGGTTTCCAAAAAGGTCAGAATGGATTACACACGATGCCAGCGGGTTGGTCCTCCGAGGGTTGTATTTAAGGGATTACTTTCATTTGGTAAAATGATCCTTTAAAATGACTCCGCCCGTCTCCAAAGGGGCCTTCGGCTGGCCTGACACTAGTGGGATTTGGAGGGAACCAAAATTTGTGCGAAAATTTGCACAAAAAAATTCTCAATATCTCCGACGACTCGACAAATGTCACTCAACAGGACTTCAAAATTGGATTTGTTTTTAACCACTTGCCCTCCGGAAGGTTTTACCCCAATTATGACCAGATTATTTTTGGCTATTCACGGTGATACTTTAACTGCTAATATGCTACACAACGCAAATTACAATTTTAGCATTTTTTTCACATAAATAGAGCTTTCTTTTGGTGGTATTTTGTCACCACTTGTTTTTTTGTTTTGTTTTTATATATATTAACCACTTCAATACCGGGGGGCACTTAAACACCTTCCTGCCCAGACCAATTTTGAGCTTTCAGCGCTGTCGCACTTTGAATGACAATTGCGCGGTCATGCTACACTGTACCCAAATGAAATTTTTGTCATTTTTTAACAATTAAAAATGGACCGAAAATTTTGAAAAAAAAAAATGTTTTTTTTGTTTCAGTTTAAAAACTTTGTAAATAAGTAAGTTTTCTCCTTCACTGATGGGCACTGTTGGGGCTGCACTGACGGGCATTGATAAAGCGGCACTGATGGGCACTGATCAGGTGGCACCAATGAAGCGGCACTGATGAGGTGGCATTAATGGGCACTGATAGGCGGCACTGATAGGTGGCACTGATGGGCGACACAGATGGGCACTGATAGGTGGCACAGATTGGCATGGATAGGCGGCACGGATGGGCATGGATAGGCGGCACAGATGGGCACTGATAGGCGGCACAGATGGGCACTGATAGGTGGCACGGATGGGCACTGATAGGTGGCACGGATGGGCACTGATAGGTGGCATTGTATTATATTGTACTGATGGATGCCAATCAGTGCCAAACAATAATGCATGCCAATCAGTGATGCCCATTGTGGGCACTGATTGGCATCCATTGTGGGCACTAACTGGCATCCCTGGTGGTCTAGGGTGGCATACCCAGTGCTGGGCATCCCTGGTGGTCTGGTGGCATCCCTGCTGGTCCAGTGTGGGCATCCTCAGGGGGGCTGTGCTGATAATCGATCAGCACAGACCCCCCCCTGTCAGAGGAGCAGCCGATCGGCTCTCCTCTACTAGCGTCTGACAGACGCGAGTGAGGAAAAGCCAATCACCGGCTCTTCCTATTTACACTGTGATCAGCTGTGATTGGACACGGCTGATCACATGGTAGAGATTCTCCGTCGGAGACTCTTTACCGAGATCGTAGTTGCGGTGTGTCAGACTGACACCCCGCAACAACGATCGCCGCAATGCGCGCCCCCCTGGCTCGTCATACTTCATATGACACCCAGTCAGGATTTTGAAACCACTTTGCCGCCGTCATTTGCTATAGGGCGGGCGCCAAGTGGTTAATTTAAAAAAAGACCAAAAATTTTGCAGAATAAACGATATTTTAGAATTTTTTGTTAGAATACATATCCAATAAAACATTGGCTGAAAAAAGTTTTTTTTTTTATTGTGCCGAAAAAATAAATAAATAATGGCTGCTGATTTTGGCCAACTGAAGCCTGAATTTGCACTTTCAGCACCGGAATTGTCATTTTCAGTGCACCTCTAATAATTGGTTTGTGCTAAAGTTAT